>NC_060140.1:164802615-165135115 GCF_021461385.2 Schistocerca piceifrons
GACAAGAAGATAAAGGCTTTCGAAATGTGGTGCTAGAGATGAATGCTGACGATTAGATGGATAGATCAAGTAACTAATGGGGAGGTACTGAAGAGAACTGGGGAGAAGAGGAATTTGTGGCACAACATGATTAGAAGAAGGGATCGGTTGGTAGGACGTGATCTGAGTCATCAAGGGGTCAGCAATTTAGCACTGGAGGCCAGCGTGGAGGGTAAAAATCGTAGAGGGAGACCAGGAGATGAATACATGTATCAGGTTCAGAAGGATGTAAGCTACAGTAGTTTCTTCGAGAAGAAGAAGTTTGCACAGGATAGAGTAGCATGGATCCAGAAGAATGTTGGTTGCAGTAGGTACTTCGATATGAAGAAGCTTGCACAGGATAAGGTAGCATGGAGAGCAGCATCAAAGCAGTCTCTGGGCTGAACACCAAAACAATAACAACAACGAGTCGCTTCTATAATTTATTGTGAACTCAGCATAAATGCGAGGTCAGTTTGCATGCCTTAGTTGAAGACATGTTAGTGTTGTCGTTCAAATTTTATTTATATACTTTGATACTGAACTAGCCTTGGTATTCACTATTTAAAATCGAGCTATGTACAGGTTTCTGCCTGTCCATGTTGTAAGCGTTGGTGTTTATCGAATTGGAGCCTTCTTTCTAATTTTCGATATTACGTGTGCCGGCTTCTGTACTCAAGAATAATTTTACTACTTGTGGTTTCAGTTAGATTTTGTTTTTTATATTTTATTTACACTGTTTTATCTTTGCTCATTTTGTTTCCTCATTGTGAAACACTTATTAATTCAAATAGTTTTCCCGTTTTAGTTCATACTGAGCATTATTGATATTGTTGAAACGGGAACCACCGGAGTGGGATGAAACTCTACGTTTTGGTATCTCCTGATAAATTTACAAATTCTAATTTGAAAACTGTAGTGTTCTATTGCTGGCTTTTATGTAATACTTTACGTGTTAAAAAAGTAAATAATAAATACTTGCAGATCCTGTATTGAAATAAAATTTTATTTCCAAGATAAAATATTGTTTTTTGGTGGCTTCTGCACCTTACCGCTCCCAGCTCGATGATGGATTCCAAACAGATTGTCACAATTTCTCAAACATGATACCTCCAGTAGTAAATCCCTTTCCTTGTCAGTCTTAGAGGCTCCTGTTACGTAAAGCACAGCATCTTTGTAACAGGCTCTTTCATACTGGGTTGCACACTCGTCTGTATAACTTTGTAGTTAAAATTCCAGTGCTCTTACATAAATAGAGCACTATTTTACACAGTTCATGTATAAATACATGCACCGGGTACTACAATACAGATTAATGATAGATACAGTCACATTCCAACTGAAATTTAGATTGAGCGCCATATTAGACGAGCGACGCCAGCGGCGAAGCAGTATTTTTATACGATGCCTCTATTTATGTTAGTGGAATGTTTAAAAACTAATGAAAGTACGGAACAAAATTATTCTTTGCAACATTTTCCGTACGAACTACTTCCTGGCATGCATATTTTCTGCATGAAACTTTTCATAGAGTGACCTAACTACGAAGAGTAGTGCACTAGAGACGCAAAACTACTTTACGTATAGGAAAATATACATTCTCCTGGGTTGTAGTTGTTGGTGTATCACCTACCTCCATTTCAAGTGAAGTGTCTCGCGTATCTAAATGTGCGGAGGGTTTCAAATATTTTGCAGAAGACATTCTGAAACAGTGGAGTTTAAAAGCACAAAGCTCTTCCTTTATCAGCATACTAATTCGCACATCAGATTTGCATTCATTTGCAAATGTTGCCTGCCAGAGTTGCGGAGCTGTGCACTTCATACTCCCTCTTTCCTCAGTTATGGAACAGTTAGCTATTTATTTACGGCAGAAGTGCTCTGCAGCAACTTTCGTGTTTGTAAGTTATTCATGAAACTTTTTCCAGTAAAAAAGTAAAGACCTCAGTGAATGCAGAGTTTGCTGCTATTTTGAGAGACTGTCATTCTTATCAGACCTAGTAACACCGCCAGAGCTATGATATGTGACCCACTTTTCACGTATTTTATTATAACATACGATTTCCTAGAAAGTTCCCTCAAAACATTTCATATTTCGAGAATATCTTTATTGGCAGTAACATTGGACTGACCCGGTATGAAAACTGCATAACGTGACGTACGACAAAATCTTCTATGATGTTGGACCGCTTTATGTTCCTCTCCAATTCCTTCCACCCGATCGACGTTTCCACTCATCTACTGCAATCTTATGATGTTCAAGGACCCGTGTTGGTTTCATTTATAAATAGCGCCTTTCCTCGTATATGAAATAGAAACATATCGCTCCTAAGTCAGCAGCTAACCTTTCCCCCGCGAATTCACATTCGTACATTTATGTCACATACACAATACGAAAAAAGAAAAAGAAATGAAGAAGGCACATCATTAAGGAACCAACGGAACAGGGTGTGACTCAGTTGATGTGATGCATATGTACACACAAACAAATGATTATCATTGCAGAAAAATTGGGTGATTTATTCAAGAGAAAGTGTTTAAAAAATACAACAAATCAATAACACGTTCACCTTGGCATTGATAAAGTTGTCGGATGTTTTCTAGAGGGATATTGTTCCAAATTATATAGAATTGGCGCGCTAGATCGTCAAAATACGGAGCTGGTTGGAAGGCTCTACCCGTAGGCACCAAACTTTCTTAATTAGAGAAAGATCCGGCGACACTCCTAGTCAACGTAGTGTTTGGCAAACTCAAAGAGAAGCAGTATAGACTCTCGCCGGGCATACTCTTCATGCCCAGAATGGTTTACCACAGAGGACAACAAAACGGAGCGTAGAAAATTGTACCGCTGTGGTGTAAGGGTGCCGCAGGTGGCAGCCAAAAGGGTCCTGCTATGAAAAGAAATGCCACCTCAGACCATCATAAGGTTATAGTGTCGTATGGCGGGCGAGAGTCAGTTTGGTATCTCAACGTTGTCTTGGGCGTCTCCAGCTACGTCTTGGTTGGTCATCGGAACTCAATTCGGAGAGGGCTCACCACAGAAGAAAATTCTACTACAGTCAATGACATTTCACGCCGAAGACGTGTGTGGAGGGAGCCGAGTAGCAGGTAAAAGGAATCGTGTAACATTATTTTAAATGCCTTATCCGAAACTTACCTTGAGCAGTTAATCACAGGACCGAGTCTCAAAGAGACAAACAGTCCTGCAGTTTTCGAATTAGCGAAGGACAGGAAATAAATGATCATAAGGTCATTGGAGCCTCACTGTGTACAGCTGCAATTTGGAGCAAAAAAGTAGGTAGGAAGATCTTTCTGCTTAGGAAGAGCGACAAGGTATAGATTCCCGAGTACGTGAGATGTCAGAGAATAATTTCATCCCCAACTCTAATAATGTTGAGTAAAAGTGGTCAGTGTTCAAGAGCATTGTACAAGCAGCGGGAAAATGTTCCTATGGGAGAAAAAAATACGAACATGTTCCTGTCTATCTCAAAGCCTTTCTGAAAAGTGATGTATCGGCTGCCTCAGTCGTTCTCCTTCAGCACATTTAAAAATTTTCCAAATATTCTGGTGTACGAACATCATCGCACCCTTCTTAACGCGTATCTCATCTCTCCACCAACTCCCACAAGTTTCTCTTAACTCTAAGTCACCTGGATCCATTAGTTCATCACTGTAAATCGTTTATTTCTATACGCTTCTCATTGCCTGTTCTCTCTCACTCATTCAATCAAACTCATTGTCATTGCCTCTCTGCCACTGTCTCATGTCTCACAGCTAAGTTCTCATTCGTTCTGTCCTACTACTCACGTCTCCTCTCAACGTCAGTGTCTCTCTCTTGCTCTCGCTTACTACTACTATGGCATTCTTTTCCACTGCTGCTGTCTCTTTTGTCACTATCTATCTCTTCCTCTTTGTTATTTTCGTAGACTCTCGCATTATTATTGGCTCTCCAACTCATCCACTTAATCTTTCTCTTTTTACCTCTAGCACTGCCACTATCGTCTTCACTTCTCTTCCCAACATTGTTCTATCACCATCAAGTATGTTCCACTGAATCTCTGTCCCTCTCTTTCTCTGACACTGCCATTGTCTCCTTCACTTTCCCCATAGAACAAACCCTGTCTGTTATCTTCCAGTACGTATGACTTTTCCGTTCCTTTCCCACTGACTCAGTCTCCCTTCCAATCAGCATAAAAAAGTGAGAATATCTTCGCATGCCAAAACTTTTCGGAGAATTTTTAAAGTTGCTGAGGAAGCAGCACGAGACAATTGGTCATTTTTTTCGCTGGTTCCTTTCTTTTTTCAGCTCCAACATTACGTGTCACTCTTAAGAAAATATTGATCAGTGAGTCGTCGTCGGTAGCGTGGCGGTAGCGATACCGCCTACCACACAGGGGGCCCGGGTTAGATTCCCGGAAGGGGATTGGGTGTTCTGTGTCTTTCATCGTCATTGACTCACAAGTCGCCGATGTGGCGTCACCTGTAATGGACTTGCGTCCCCGAATGGGGTCTCCCGGCAACAATGCCAAACGATCATTTCATTTCACTGATCACTGAAATTTTGATAGTTTACTTATGCAAGATTGAAATAAATCAAAACTAATTTTACGTGTCGGACCCGATTTCATGTGAAAAAAAGTTGCATTTGCTCCGGTACTAAAAGTTGCATGTGCTCCAGTACACCACCGAGGTAGTTGGCGATGACCTAGGCTCTAACCCGGGACCAGTGGATGACGGATGATGGCTGTGCCTCAGAGGTGTGAGTCCGTTAATTCGACCCTCAGACCCGACTAGGCCATGGCTCTACCCTCGGTTGGCAGTCCCGTCGGCACACGGAAAGGTCGTTGGCGGCCTAACGGCAGCAGCCAGTCCACACTGGATGCCGATCCGAAGTCCTGATTTCGCAAAGTGCCCAACCTAGCAAGACTGATAGCTTTTGTATACAAATACAGCAGGTTTTGTTGTGACTGAGCTCACGTACGTGGCCTTGCAAGTGCAGCCGAAAGGCCTCGAGAAGCTGGTTACTGACCCAGCTCCCCAAGCGTAGTTGCAGAGTCGCTGGCATGGCACAAGTGCTGAGCCAGCGGGTGTCTGCAGAACCAGGATTTTCAGACCCACATATTCCATATGTCCCCTACCCCGCCCCCTCCCCTTACATACATCTGCATCGTCCTCCTTTGCTTCATACTCCATCATTGTAATCTTTACAGAAAGGCTCTGCGAGCAGCCGGCGAAACCCGGCCTGTTAGTAGCGATTTTGCATCGACCCGTGACGACGTAACTCTACATTTTCGATTCTAACCCAAAAATCACGACCTTTAACTGCTAATGGATAAAATGTTCTCGTGTTCCAACCTCGTCAATTGCTTAAAACTACACGAGCCTTCGGCCAAGCACTCCTTGGCCATTGTCAAGTGGTATGACTGCCAGTGGGCTGTTGGTGTGCCCTTATACACGCTAGCTGCCGGCTGTGACGTCGCTGGTGACCATAACATTGCCATATATGGACATGTTTTGAGTCGGCGTTCGATGTGCCCCCTTAAACCGCGCGATCACTGGGTCCCACGCGGCGCCGAGCTGGAACACTTCAATGGCTTCAACAGTAATATCCAGTTCACCATGGAGGTGGAAAAAGATAATGCATTGCACTTCCTCGACGTCCTTGTCCACCGTAAACGAAATGAGTGCCTTGGCCACGGCGTCTACAGAAAACCCACCCACACAGACCTGTACCTGCACGCCACCAGCCATCATCATCCAGCACAGAAGCGCGCAATATTACGGACATTTGTGCATTGTGCAAAAGTAATATCAGACGACGATAACCTGCCCCATGAACTGAGCCACCTACGCAAGATTTCAGGAATAACGGCTACAGCGCCCGTCAAGTGAAAGAAGTGATTTCTGGGAAATATCAGGATAAGACCACGGACGAAGAGCAGGAAAAGCTTTGCTGCCATTCTGTGGCTCTGTGTCGGGCAAGAGAAGCCGCCTGTTGAAAGACACAAGATTAAATGAATCTTCAGGCCTCCAACGAAAATCCGTCGAGTTAAAGACGCAGTAGGTCTCAGAATACCTGGAGTCTACTAAATACCTTGTGAGTGTGGCCAGAAGTACATCAGACAAACAATGCGCAATGTGGAACAACGCAGGAAAGAACATGAGAGGTATTATCGCCTACGCTATCCAGAGAAATCTGCGTTAGCTGAGCAAGCGATAGAAAACGGTCACGACATAAAATTTGACGATACCGTTGTCGTGGCTCGCACTAACGGCTTCTGGGACAGTTTAATAAAGGAAGATAATGAAATAAAAATTACCGGAAACACCCTGAATAGAGACGGTGGCTTGCAGCTCAGTGCTGCGTGGGATCCAGTGATCGCGCGGTTGAAGTGGGCACATCGAACGCCGACTCAAAACATGCCCATATATGGCAATGTCACGGGCACCAGTGACGTCACAGCCGGCAGCTAGCGTATATAAGGGCTCACCAACAGCCCACTGGCAGTCATACCACTTGACAATGGCCAAGGAGTGCTTGGCCGAAAGCTCGTGTAGTTTTAAGCAATAGAGCCGGTTGGAAGCCCGAGAACATTTTATTCAATGTTATCGCCACGAGACTCCGCATTCATACATTTAACTGCTAATGTTTGGTATTCAAATGAAGTTCATGAAAAATCTAGTTAAGTAGAGTTATTTATATGTTGTTACTATTAACATATTCCCTTACGTCCACACTTCAGATCCACTGTTATTTTAGCAAAAGTAGCAGAAATCAAACAATGAGGTACTACGAATGACTTCATGCCGTTAGAAGCTGACCACAACTATTTCTCTGACTGACATCCCTTCCACAGTGTGGCAGGACAATGCAGCCCTCGTTATTGCTTCTAGGAGACTGGAGAAAAAAGTGGACTCTACAAACTTGCTGCATAGTATTACTGCACTTCCCCCCGTGTGATCCTGTTGACAGTGTAAAGTGACAATCCAATGGTATTATAACGAAACAAATTTGGATATGAATTTAGAATTATGAATTTATATTTTAAATTGTTACAAGGTATTATGTTCCCTTTTCCTAGTCACCATTCACTACAAGTACAAATATTATCTTTATAAGGCGCCTTGAAATCTAAATTCGTGTAGTCAGGTTGTAATAGATTCTCTCTCGGAACTGTCTTTTCCTACTAAAATGGTCACACGCTTTACAGCTTTCGTTCGTTTTCAACTTTCAGGCATAATTAATAATTACCTCTCGCTTAATCACTGTGGTTATGGTCAGTCTGCTAATAGACATTCAGGACATGTGAAGAGACTACAATTATGCACGGGTAATAGTCGTAGATAGTCAAACAAAAACATATATTTATCAATGCCATCAGTTACAACGAACAGATCTGAATGCATTACTGTCATATTAACTGATTAACCATATACAATGCGTGTATGTTATGCAATTCCTGGTTGCAGCTTGTTCAGCAGGAAGAAAGCGCACACATGAAATATACTGAAATACTCAAAAAAACGCGATGGATGTATTGTGCCTAACATTGATACAACAGTACCAGTTACTTCAGTTTTACCGATCAACAGCAAGGATGACTTCATGTTCGGTTGCAGTCATATTTTATAGCTACCATCGAAATATCTACAAATCGAGTTCTCACTACTAAAATCAACAAGATGCATACATGGTCTCCATGTCGATCATCGGCAGCCTTCCCTAAATCACTGACACTTCAGTTCTCATGTGCAGTTTTAGTCGCAGCTTCCATTAATTGCTGTTAAAACTTCCCTTCCCAATTAAATCAGTCGACAGACCGAAGTGGCACTAATATGTATGGCGAATCTGACTGGAACTTTCGCAGCTCAGTCAAAAACTTAAATTTTCCGTAGCTGACATCTTATAACGCCCAACTTCACTTTGCAGGTGTATCTCTGTAAGTGAAAGTATGTACATCCATACAAGAGAAGGTTTTATCTGGAATCGCCATCTGGATGATGCGTTATTTTTTAATACAACTATGTGTTGAATCAGAAATATTGGGAAAACATACGTCAGTACTTGTGTATTATCATTATCTATTTATTATTTCTGGTTCTTCCTCCCATCATACATAAAGTACATATTCTGAATTGCGCAGTCAGCAGTTACCGAAGTTTCTATTTGAATTTTTAGCTTCGAGTGGCCTCTTTTCTTCAGTCTATATAATTATATTTTTTTTTGTTTTATCACTATGCCTTGTAGGTGTGGCATCTCTTGCTGTCACACATGTAAGCCAGCTTTTATAACAACGTGCTCAGAACTACTGAGTCTCTCAATGTCCTACATACTGTTCACAACACTTAATAACTTCCCTACCTCATGGTAAAAGCTTTTAAGAAATTGCGATTAATTTCGCATTGACATTAGCTATTAATTTGGTAATTCCATATAACTTACTCTTCCGTCCAGGCTTGATATAAGAACTTCGTATGTATAAATGAATAGCACAAAAATGTGGATGTTTTACAGTATTCATTTATTTAGGCAACCGGCTTGCGGCTTTAGAGCATCATCAGATAAAAAATAACTATCATTGTCAAAGAAAGTACAATACTCACTAACAATATGAAAAATTACTCATGGAGAGTGAGGTGTGTTCTTCACTCTTACGCACAGAAACAGGCCACTTATTTAGTATCTATAACAGTTACAAATTTAGAGTCACGTAAACCAAGGATTCTTTTTTCATCATTACGTCTTGTATTTATGTTTTCTGATATGTTTCATTCTCATTTATTCACTGTTTAGCTTAGAAAATGTTAAATTGCGGTATATGTTTTTGTACCTCATTATAAGTGTGTTATATCATTTTCAAGGCTGTTCACCAGTACAGTATACAGCATTCTCTTCATTTATCGTCAGCTAATCGCCTTGTTAAATGAAAACTGACAAACCAAAAAATTTAATACCGTAGACCGCAGCTGAATCTAATACTGAATTTCCTATATCTTCGCTACGGACTCCTCTTTTTGTTCTCTCAAATCATGAGATAAATCCTTTCCCTCATAGAGGCCTTCAATATACTCTTTCCACCTATCCCCTTTCTCCTCTGCATTTAACAATGGAATTCCCATTGCACTCTGAAGGTTTTTTTAACATTTCTATATGATGAACCAGTTCTTTCGATATTCGTTCGATTACTAGAGTACGATTAACAAATTTGTTTAGCCCACCAACGAGTCTTGATACGAATGCCAGTATACTTACACGATTGATGTCAAAATTCTTGGTACCTAAATTTAACCAGCTATAACTAGCCGAGGATAGTAATGTATTATAACCGATGTCTGTCACATAGGTGAGTAATGCGATCAACCGTTGACATATGGATTATTTCAAAGTAATTAGTCAGTACCTCCGACCAACCACTGCAATACACAGTGTTACTAACGTCAACAAAGAAAGCACTGTATGTGCACAAAGCCTATTGATCAGACCTAAAGCTCTTTGTTCATGATAATATATATCATCACATGATAAAAGTTAGTTCGGAAATAACATAGAGGACACTTCAGGAACAGCATAAAATTACGTAACATTATACAGTACAGTAATACCCCGACCTAAGCTACCCCGTTTTGCGCAAATCCGGAGTTACGCCATTCGTCTGTTTGAGCGCCTCCCAGCTCTAATTCCCCACTCGGCCCATACAGTGTTTGGCTTACGCCCCTAGTTCCGATGTATGTCGTACGGAATAGTCTTTATGCACGGATCTAGCTTGATTGATAGATTCTAACTATGGCATCCAACCTAAACAGAACTGATTCACAATAAAAAACGAAAATCATTATCTTTCATCTACCGTAATCAAGAGTCATAAAATTTATAAAAGGTAAAGAAAAAATTCTCGAAGCTATTAAAATTGCTCACTCTTTGAATTCATCTAGTATTTGTAAACGTCATGCCATTATCACTCAGATGGAAGAAATGTTAAAATTATAGTGACATAATCAAGTAAGAGTAAAAAATTGTCCATTTGATTAGAACACGGTGTGCTCTCAAACCAAGCTGATTTTTGAGAGACTAAAAGAAGAAACTTGGAGGCGGCCAAAGATGAACGTTATAGCCACCGCCTAAATTTTGATTAATAACTAGCATTGGCGGCCGAAGACTTCCTGCATAAGAAGTCACCCTCATTCTGACAACGGCCTTGTCAAAGTGGGCGGAGGAGCGGACAGAGGTTCGGGGCGCCCTCCTGTCCTTGGGAGGAAACTGCCACTTAGTGCGCAAGAATCAGCAATGATCGACGTCATGAAGATGCATAAGGCAATGGAAACCACTGCATTAAGGACACACAACGTGTATCCATATGAAATCTGGCCAGTAATTGAAAAAGTGTCAAATATTCTATAATAGGACCCCATTTGGATTTCCGGGAGGGGACGACCTCAGGGGGCATGACCATGAGAAAAAGACTGAATAACTAACAAAATTCTCGTGGAATGTCAGAAACTTAAAAGTGGTAGGGAAGCTATAAAATCTGAAAAAGGAAATGAAAAAGCCAACTTAAATATAGTAGGATGTTTCAGTGAACTGAAATGGAAAGAAGACAAGGATTTCTGGTCAGATGGGTGAAGGATAATATCAACACCAGCAGAAAATAGTATAACGGAGTAGCATTCCTTATGTATAGGAAAGTAGGGCACAGAGTGTGTTACTACGAACACTTCAGTGACAGGGTTGCTCTTGTTATAATCGACAGCAAATCAACACCGACAACAATAATTCAAGTACACATGCCGATGTCCCAAGCTGAAGATGAAGAGATAGAGAAAGTATATGAAGACATTAAAAGGATAATACAGTGCGTAAAGGAAGATGGAACTCTAATAGTCATGGGGGACGGAACGCAGTTGTAGAGAAAGGAGTAGACGAAAAGGTTATAGTAGAGTATGGGCTTAGGACAAGGAATGAGAGAGGAGAAAGAATAATTGAGATCTGTAATACATTTCAGCTGACAGTAGCGGAAAATCTGTTCAAAAATCACAATTATTAGTTTATTATTATTAATTCCTTTAACTCCTTACATGCAGCATAGGGCTGCAACAAAGGATCATCTTGTTCTGCTAGTACCTTCATTTCTTCCCATCCTGTTCCTTGCTGATGGCCTTCTGCTTCGACTGACCGTCTCCATATCATTTTGGGCCTGCCTCGTCTCCGTCGTCCTTGCGGGATCCAGTCAAGTGCGCTTCTCTCGCAGTATGTTCATTTGGTTTTCTAAGAGTATGTCGTAACCATCTCCAATTCTTGTTACTGATTTGCAACTCAACTGGCTACTGGTTTGTTCTTTCCAAAAGAGTTTCGTTAGAGATGACATTTGGCCACCGTATCCCCAGGATGTTCCTCAGGCATCTGTTGTTGAATGTCTGCAGCTTTTAGATTAACTGTTTTGTCACTTTCCATGTTACATTGCTTTCAAATATCCGCAATTTGGTCCTCAGTTGTATTTCCTTCTATCTCCAGATAGAGCGTGGAATTGTGAAATCTCCTCTTACTTTGTTGATGCGGCTGTTAATGTCCTCTGTTGCACTGCTTCCACGGTGGCAAAACTTATCCACCTTTTCAGTTATCTGGCTCCCAAGCTTAAGCTCTACAGTGCCGTTATCATTTGCCCGCGTGCCTTTAGTTTTTTGGACGTTAATTTTCAAGCCAACTTCCTTCGCTGCAAATTTCATATCTTCTAGCTTTTCTTTCACGTCATTGAGGCAGTGGGATAGAAGGCAAAGGTCATCTGCTAAATCCAGATGTTCTAGATGTGTCCCATTGCTCCATTTTACTCCTCTCACTTTATCTATTGCTTACGCCATTACAAGATTAAGTACTATGTTAAAAAGTATTGCTGAGAGCATGCAGCCTTGATTAACTCCTGTTTTCACTGCTATTGGTTCTGAAAGCAGACCTTGATGTTGAATCTGGCATGTGTAGTTTTCATACATGCACTTGACGAGAGCTATTATTTTCTTGGGGATACCAAAAGTTATCAGTGAATTCTTGTTCTAGTTATACTGTCAAATGCCCTTTCAGTGTCTACAAACAGCATGTAAAGTGGTGACAGGTATTCATATGAATGTTCTGCTATTATTCTCAAGGCGTTTATCTGGTCAATGCAAGAGCGACCTTCCCTGGATCCTGCTTGTTTCTTTCTTATTTCCTTGTCTACGTGTGCTTTTATCCTATTTAGGATTATTCGTGAAAGGATCTTACTTGGGATTGACAGCAGGGTGATGCGTCTCCAATGATCACAAACGGAGAGGTCTCCTTCCTTTAGGGAGCAAGCCTTTGTTCCAGTCATTTGGTACTTGTTCATTCATCCATATGGCTGTCAGAAGTGGATGTAAAATTTCTGCTGTTATATTGGGATCTGCTTTAAGTAAGTCTGGGTTGATGTTGTGCAGGCCTGAAGCTCTTTCGTTTTTTATTTGTTGGACAGCTTTGGCTATGTCTTCTCTGGATGGCGCCTCTACGTTAATTGGCATATCTTGTAGGAGTCCTTCACCATCAACATTCAGATGAGTTACACTGTCATTTGTAGTTTCGCGTTTCAGAACATTCTCAAAATGTTCTCTCCATCTCTGCACTTGGTCCATCTCTGCACTTGGTCTTCTCGATTGGTGAGTAGTTTTCCTTGCTTGTCCTTTATTGTCATATCACCCCCAAATTTCTTATTTGACAGTTTTCTTGTGATGTTGTATCGTGTCTTTCTATCGTCTCTGTTAGCTGCTGCCTCTGCCTTGTCTGAAAGATTGTTGACGAAGGTTCTCTTCTCTCTTCTGAAACTCCTTTTCACCATCCTATTTGATATTCCGAGTTCCTGTTGGATTTCTTCTTTTGTTTCCCCTGTCTGTGCGCAATTTAGCTGAAGTTTTGCCTTTCTCGTATGCTGTATTGCATCCCAAGTACGGTCAGAGATCCAGTCATGTCTGCTGTGATCCTTTGTTCCAAGAATATCTTCAGCAGTCTGTGCATAGGTCGT
The DNA here is from genome assembly GCF_021461385.2 of Schistocerca piceifrons. Lineage (NCBI taxonomy): Eukaryota > Metazoa > Arthropoda > Insecta > Orthoptera > Acrididae > Schistocerca > Schistocerca piceifrons. The sequence goes on from NC_060140.1 coordinate 164,815,650, forward strand.
TTTCACTGCATCCCATTGCCCCTCGATGTTATTCTCTCGCCGCGCGGGATTAGCCGAGCGGTCTCAGGCGCTGCAGTCATGGACTGTGTGACAGGTCACGGCGGAGGTTCGAGTCCTCCCTCAGGCATGGGTGTGTGTGTTTGTCCTTAGGATAATTTAGGTTACGTAGTGTGTAAGTTTATGGACTGATGACCTTAGCAGTTAAGTCCCATAAGATTTCACACACTATTGGACTTTTTTTTTTGTTATTCTCTCCGATTCCTCTGCTAAACACTTCTAAACGATTTCTCGATTGGGTCAACAGCTCTTTTCGGACATTTGTATTGTCCTACTTTCTACAATGAAACTTAATCCTCTTTTGCCCACAATGTCTTTAGTATGCAGCTATTTTTAGTCGGATTGTTGCTAGCATAAGGTGATGGTCGCTTCCGACATCTGCTTCTCTTTTATTCCTCACATCTAGGAGTGATTTTCGACAGGTCCTGTTAATTGCAAAGTGCTCTATCTGGTTCTCTGTTTTCTATCAGGTGTAAGACACGACTCTTTGTGACATCGTTTATGTGGGTAAATTGAACCACCAATGATCAAGTTAAACATGACGCTTAGGCCTATGACACGTTCTCCATTGTCATTGCGGGTTCCCAGCCCATGTTGACCGATAATATGCTCTACCCCATCATTATCATTCCCTGTTTTTGCGGTAGTCACCCATCAGACAGAGGATATATCTTTTTCGACATTCTTGCAATGTTTCTCGCAGTTTGCTATAAAACTTGTCTTTCTCTTCATCTTCCGACAGTTCCGATGGTGCGTAACACTGTACAATGGTGACTGGTCTCACTCTCGTTGCAAAACGAGCGACAATGATTCTCTCTGTAATTGGGTGCCATTCTATCAAAGACTGCTTTCCTCTCTGGTTTATCAGCAGTGCCACCCGTTCACTATGTTTTTCATCCTTTCTTCCAGAATACAGAAGAATGTGTCCTTCCTATGTTCTTCTTTCTCCAAATCCAGTTATTCTTGTTTCACCTAATCCCAAAATCTCTACTTTGTATCATTCCATTTCTTGTACCAATTCCATTTGTTTACCAGTTTGCCACATAGTTCTCATCTTCCAAAACCGTATACGTGTCACCTTTTTCATTGCCAATGTTGTCGTCTTTAAATCCGTCTGATTGTTGATATTCTCTGTTGTAGTTTCTGTGATTTGTTAGTTTCGGGTTCACGGGTTACAGGCTCATGAACACTAGCTCGATGGGAGGGCTGCTCCGTTGACGGCAATCAAGCTCACAGGCGTTTTCTATCGGGGTTCTCTCCCTTTGAGGGTCCCCTCTCTCTCTCTGCAAGGCAGCAGCTACTGGTTTTGGTCCACTCCGGGTATTTTATTTCCCCGGTACCCACCATATCTGGTGAGCGTTACCCTATCTGCCACCTGGCGAGGTGCCCGTTGGAGACCAGTAATTCCTCACGAGAAGAATCACAATAGAAGGAGCTATATTTTGAAAAAACCCGGTGATACGAAAGATTACAATCAGATTATACCATGGACAGACAGAGATTCCGAAATCAGATTGTAAGGCGTGCACAGGAGTAGATATAGAGTCAGATCACAATGTAGTAGTGATAAAGAGTAGTTAGAAGCTGAAGACAGTAGTCGGAAGAATCAATAGGCAAATAAGTGGGATACGGAAGTACTAAGGAATGAAAAAATATGCTTGATATTCTCTATGGCTATAGATACAGCAATAACGAACAGTTCAAAAGGCATTACAATTGAAGAGGAATGTCTCTAAAATTGGTAATCACAGAAGCTGGAAAGAAAAATACAGGTACAAAGAAGATAACTGCGAAGAAACTTTGGGTAACAGAACAAATACTTCAGTAGATCAACGGAAGAAGACGGATTGCATCAGACCACACAGAAAACTCAAAACAAAAAAAAACAAAAAAAAGTTGGTTTAGCAGATCCAGAAGTCGTTGCAACTGGCGTAACATCGCAGATAGTGGTGAGGCGGCAAGGTTGGATAAAGGGATAAGGAAACAGCGTCGATTTATATAAAGAAACTCAAACCATTGGCAGAAGAAGGGTGCTATACAAACCGAACATATTCAACGTGAACAAGACGGCCCATACGACAGTTCATGAGCGGTGGACACCGTTACACCTCATGGTATGGCATATTTTTAATACTTTGGAAGATGAATGGCGACATGTAAGTAGCCAAAAATAGCTGCAGATCCGAACGTGTTAGAAACCTCTGTGACACTGACTTTAGAAAAGTTTTCTTGGAATAAAATCATCTGAATAACCCATATTTTTGCTTTTGCGTTGGATCCAGGACGGCCGCGGTCCCCCCCTCCCAATGGATATGGGCGACCTTGAACGTAGATGGAACTGGTCTATTAAGGAAGAAGAGGCGTAACAGAATATTAATTGTTCAGGAAGAGGAAACCTTTCCATGTTTTAAAGCATCCAAAAATCTATTGACACTGATGGTTTGCAAGAATGCAGCTGGTGATTGTAAATTAAAACGTATCTTAGTTCACAGCTCAGAAGGTCCAACAGCATTAAACAAAGCATCTAAAACTGGCTGATTTGAAAGACGATGTTTAAGTGGTCATCATACTGGTTTAGCATCCGGGACGGCTATGCAACTCCCTGTCCGGCCATCCACATTAATGTTTCCCGTAATTTCCCTAAATCGCTCCTGGCAAATGCCGGGAAAGGTCCTTGGAAAGGACAGTGCCGATTCCCTTTCCCATCCTTCCGTAATCCGTGCTTCTGCTCCGTATCTAATGACGGCACTGGCAATGGGTTGTTGAACTCTAATCTCCTCCTCCCATCCTATCTAATGCTAAAGCTTGAGTGACAGCTTCCATCGTCAGGACTGGTTATCAGGTTATCACTTCGGATCTCAAGCCTAACTTTAAAACAAGTCGCGTTCGATGCTATTAATCTACAACGCACCGAGCGTACTTCAACACAGGGACCAGGGAGATTTTATGATGCCTTCTATGTCACAGTAACTTCGTTTTACATTGTTGCTGTACATAATACCAGACTGTACTGTGATATATTTTTTTGTATTAGTGAACATTTTATTAAATATTTTTCTTCTAGATTACATTGTTTTCTACAGCCTTTGGTTCCGACTAAACACAACTTTTTCGTATTTATGTGAAAAATTGGAGCCGGACTTACTTTAAATCGTCTTAGGCCTAAACGGCTATCACTCAGTCCCACAAATTGCGTAAGTTCGGGGTATTACTACGTTTGTCTTTCCAGACGTAATTTTACATGTACTTACTCAATGAGTTGCGTTTGCGTAATCCAAGTTTTCGCTTTTAGTTTCAGTTTCAGAAATTAAACCAAACATTACTAAAATTTATTTATAATCATATTACGTCTTACTATGATAATCTGTTTCAGGGTAGGGGAGAATGGATTTCGTAAGGTAATCCTAATAATCCTGAAATGGGAACAAACTTGAGTTTACGTTTTTGGCACTTACTTAAAAACATTGTAACCACGCGTAAGGAGGTTTGTTATTAGGAACCTGTTATGATGGTCACTGTGTTGGCTAGGCTGGTCTCCTTTTCCGAACTCCGGAATTGGCAATGGTAAGGTGACAATAAGGAAAAATCTGAGAAACCAAAGAAAGGATAACATGCTGCGAATCGGAGCACGTACTGTCAGCCGCCTAAACGTGCTAGTTAAGTTGGAAAATCTCAAAAGGTAGCCACAGAGGTTCAATATAGGTATAACAAGAGTGGCCAAATCAGAATGGGGGGAAGCTAAAGATTTCCAGCTATACGAATAAGGTAAAACAGGAGAAGATAGTCCAAAGGGTGAGTTATAGTTCAGTGATGGTATTATTCTGAGTAGAATCAACGCCAACAGTATTATTCGGGGACAGATAGAGGATACCACAGGACTGAGAGAATAATTCACTATTTAAGGTAGGAATAGGATCTCATACCTAAGCGGCATTGGAACACTACAAAAGGGCAACGAATTAAAGGAAAAGTTACGAGACAATACGGGCTCGGTAATAGGAATCAGAGAGGGGAAAAACTCCTTGAATTCTGCAAAAAATTCCAGCAAATGCACTCTTAAAGAGTCATAAGGGGCTGGTACATAGATGGAGAAGATGACAAGGTGAGATGCCAGGTGAATTACATTACGAAGAGATAAATTCTGAACAACCAGATATTGTACCGTGAAGAGTATCTCGGAGCAGATACAGGCACAATTCGCAATTTGCTAGTAACGAAAAGAGAATCGTCAGGTTTAACGATAGAATGGTCAAGATTAACGATTATATGAAGAAGCGAAATATTGAAGTACTGGATGAGATGACGGTTATGTTATGTTATGTTAACCGGGGAACTAGAAACGATGGAGAGGTTCCATCCTCGCCGCAGCCGCAGTGATCCACATCCCCACAACGACTACCTCAGCCCACTCCCCCCCCCCCCTCCGCCGCCCCACACCGAACCCAGGGTTATTGTTGGGTTCGGCCCCCGGTTGCCCCACCACAGGGAACGTCTCACACCAGACGAGTGTAACCCCTATGTTCGCGTGGTAGAGTAATGGTGTGTAGCGTACGTGGAGAACTTGTTTGCTCAGCAACCGCGGACATAGTGTAGTTGGGGTGGAATAATGGAAACCAGCCCGCTGACCGGTTCACCCGACCTCGATACAAGTCCACAGCGCGGATTCATGCCGGGGACCAGGCGCTCCTTGCCACTCCCGAAAGCCGTGCGTTACACCGCTCGGCTAACCGGGCGGGCTGAGATGACGATACGATTCCAGAGAGTACTGCACCATATCGATAAGCCTCACTCATAACACTAGTGGCGCAGGAGCTGTATGGGTTGGCAGTACCAAGTATACTGAGATCTGCCAGGGGCAGCACCGGCCATCCCATGGGCATCACGTGTGTGGATAGCGATTGGTCGTTGTCTCTTTAAATACCAGAACACTGATCTACGGCGGACAGTTCTCTTCAGTGCGCCGAGTCATGTGCAGTCTCCCAGTCTCCAGTTCCGCCGAATCTACAAGTTGCCGTGTTCGTCCGTCATCTCCGAAACTCAGGCTCCTTAGGCATCGTAGGCCAGCTCTGGACTCTACGTAGGCACCGCTAAGAGGCACAGTGACTAGACTTTAATATTTTGGAGTACTTGTAGTAATTTCAAACGTCTAATTGTGCTGGGCATTTCACAAGAAGAAGCATAATTTAAGTTGAGTACTTATATATAATAAACATATATTTGTTATTGACTGTTGGCAATCTTCCTGTTTGAAGGTAACCTACGCTGTCCTCCTGCATTCTAAACACTGGATGTTTGATCAAAGCTCTCTATGGCTGTATATACTGCGATAATGAGTACCGCACAACAAAATTCAGTTGAAGAAGAATCTAAATTCCTAAAAATACGAAGGTTGTCCAGAAAGTAAGTTCCGATCGGTCGCGAAATGGACACCACAGAGAAAACCCGATGAAGCTTTGCACAGGTGTGTTGGGTAGTGTCTCTAGAATGACCGTCGGTTGCATCAAGACGCTCTTTTCAGTTGTGAGCCACTGTGAACGAGTAAAAGTGACCAGAACAACGATGTCTCCCGCCAAGTAGGAGATCCCGCTGAGATGTTTCGCCTTAATGAATGCAGCCCACCTAACACAACTGCCGCACACTTCCTTCTTCACGGCAATTCTCAGCCGCACTCTGCCAGGGCAGTGAAGAAGCTCCTGCACCCTTTTAGATGGAAAGTGTTCGGTCACCTACAACACAGCCCTAATTGGCTCGTCCTGAGTATCATCTCTGTTCACATGAAACGCTAAATACGAAGACAACACTTGGCCGCAGGCTTCGTGCTATGGACCAGAGTAGAGAATTATCGGAAAGCACAGGCGGCTGCCTTCTATGCCGAGGGTGTTCGAAATTTGGTATAACGCTCCGAAAAATGTCTAAGTCGTAGCGGCGACTATGTAGTGAAGTATATGGAAAGTGTAGCTAACTCTTGCAAATAAAATGTTTCTGATTCCAGCTGTGGTTTCCATTTAGCGACCAATAGGAACTTACTTTCTGGACAACCCTCGTACTTATTACCTAAATTGGACAGATAAGATTCAATGAAAGAAAACTACTGAGAAAATTTGGGTAATGGAGGAAATACTTCAAGTCTTGGACCATAGAAGGCTATCATTTCAGAAACTGAATGAATACTCCAATATATAGGAGTTGAATAAAAATATGGAAAACTACGAGAAATGCCTGCTTGATCATAAATCCATATGCTAGCCAAGCCACAAGCTGCACTGTCGTATTTAACTAGGAACGGCATGTGTGCAACATCCTTAATACTTTCCGAATCACAGCCGTTCGCCGAACACTGTTCGGTGTAGTTGTGAATGCATTCTGTCGGACCTCAATGCATTCGAAGGTGAGTACATTGTTGGTGCTCGTGTGGTGGTTCCTTCGGTAACCAATGTAGGCGAAAACTATCGTTTTTCAAAAGGCACAGTATTGCAGGTTTTTACAGCTTACAGGAAAAGAGGAAAAACATCATCATCTAGGTCACAATGCTTATTAAAATGTATGTTTTATGATTTTGATTGACGGTCGTTGAAGAGGCTTTTGACTGAAATTAAGAGGCTGACTCATGCGCAAGTCATTGCAGAACTGAATTTCGCACTCGCGAACTCTGTCAACAACAAAACAATTGATAGGAAGCTCCTTAAGCAGGGCACTACTAGGCGAGCGGGAATTACAAAACCACTCATCAGTGATGTAAATGCCCTTAATAACGAAACGTGGTGCAAAATCCACAAATAGTAGCCTATGGGGCAATGATAGCCCATCATTTGGACGGATGTCTTGCTTCACTCACTTTGCAAGGAGCGAAACGTGAGGGGGGTCAGTGATGAATTGGGCAGCCATATAGTGGTATTACACAGGCCCTATGTTTAATCTACCATGTCGTGCTACTGCCAAGAATTATGTGTCCATATTGGCTGATCTGATTCACCCCGTGGTAAAATGTTTGAGGGCAAGAGCCTCAGTTTATAAAGGGTGTAAGGAATTATGTGGCCATCTTTGCTGATCAGGTTTACTCCATGGTAAAATGTTTGAGAGCAAGAGCCTCAGTTTATAAAGGGTGTAAGGAATTATGTGGCCATCTTCGCTGATCAGGTTCACCCCATGGTAAAATGTTTGAAGGCAAGAGCCTCAGTTTATAAAGGCTTAAGAAAATATGTGACAATCTTGGCTCATCAGGTTCACCCCATGGTAAAACGTTTGAAAGCAAGAGTCTCAGTTTATAAATGGTGTAAGGAATTATGTGGCCATCTTGGCTGATCAGATTTACCCCATGGTAAAACGTTTGAGGGCAAGAGCCTCAGTTTATAAAGGGTGTAAGGAATTATGTGGCCATCTTTGCTGATCAGGTTTACTCCATGGTAAAACGTTCGAGAGCAAGAGCCTCAGTTTACAAAGGGTGTAAGGAATTATGTGGCCATCTTGGCTGATCAGATTCACCCCATGGTAAAACGTTTGAGAGCAAGAGCCTCAGTTTATAAAGGGTGTAAGGAATTATGCAACCATCTTGGCTGTTCAGATTCACCCCATGGTAAAATGTTTGAAAGCAAGAGCCTCAGTTTATGAAGGTTGTAAGATGAGGATTCTGTCTCTCACTCCTAGTGTACGTCGAAGAAGCAGACGCAAATAAACAAAAGAAGTTGCTTCGTCTTCAGGCATGCTGTTACTGGTAGAAAGAGTTGAGGGAAATATTCGTTTATGTGGCCATAGCGTCCGGGGTTCCTTTAGTATTACTAAAGGCACTTAGATCCGACTGTGCAACTGCTATAAAATGCGAATTACTAGCACCATACGCGTTACATATCGTTGATACAAAACGTCAGAGTAAATCTATGCAAGGAGAACGTAGTTAGCAGTATCAGAAAACGGACTCTTGCATACAAAGGTCGTCATCAGCGACAAATTTATTTCGACAATAACAAAAACACAGCCAATTCAGGAAAATTACCTCAGATAAGAGAATAGGAGAAACTGAACCCAAAAACAAGGGACAGTGTTAGCCTTTAAGGAAAGTAATTCTGGTACCTTTGCGAAAAATATTGTGTTATCCACACCTATATTTTATTCAGAATAATATTCACGATATCACTTGTAATATTAGTAATTTTCGCCTAACAAACATTAATATACGCTCAATGGTAAACGCCTGATGGCCTAAAGTTATCGAAAAATTGTAAAGTAAAAGCAATGAGCCATCGCATAGCAGCGACAGAATCTATTATTCTTTATCTTTGCCGTTCTGGCGCGGTGCCTGTAAATCTGTATGTACATGTATCGATTAACGATATAAAAAAAATTCTGTTGTTTCAAGACAAATCAGGCATTTCGCGTCTCACCTTTTACTGTTTGTATTCCATGAAAGGCGGACGCGGACTTGCTGCGTTCCGCAACGGTATTTTATATTTCACGTGAAAATATTGAGTGAATATGCTAATTGTTATTTTTCCGGCCGGCCGGAAGTGGCCGAGCGGTTAAAGGCTCTACAGTCTGGAACCGCACTACCGCTACGGTCGCAGGTTCGAATCCTGCCTCGGGCATGGATGTGTGTGATGTCCTTAGGTTAGTTAGGTTTAAGTAGTTCTAAGTTCTAGGGGACTTATGACCACAGCAGTTGAGTCCCATAGTGCTCAGAGCCATTTTTTTGTTATTTTTCCAATCAGAAAAATGTATTTTCTTGTAACTGATTACGAACGGACAGCATCAAGAGGACATTTTGACTGTTATGTATAAAGTATTTAACCACAATGGTAAACTATTGTTATTTAGTATGAAAAGGTACGTAGCATTAAAAAAAGTGTGTTAAAGATAAGTGTGCCTAATTTAGTAAATTAACTTTGATGATTTCCATCTCCTCATTTACTTAATTGATAATTTTTTGTGTTAGTTCATCACCAGAAATTACGATCACGCTGATGGGCCGAACGCAGCATGAGGCAGAAGGAACATCATCGTTTTCCTATTATTTCTTAACTAACTTCTTTTTGATTGTGTAGTGTTGCATTCCTTTTAAAGTCTATAAATCTTCTGGTCCCTTAGTGTTGTTCTGGGTAAGACTACATCGCGAATATAAAAATGCACAGAAATGATAATGTTTCTCTTATTCAGGTATTTAATGCTCAACGTATGTTATTATAATAGTGTAATCAATCCCTGATGCCAAGTGGCCCACAAAAATACTCCCTTTTTCGACATTTTTTTAAAAAAATATAAAATAACAATTATTTTTCTTTTTGTCCCCCAAGAGCAACGCTACACACTGTGTGTGGAATGTGAATGAACATTAATCGTATTCTCGTGATATTAATGAAAAGGATTTCATCGATAGTAAAATAATAAATGATTATTGACAATGACAAAAATTAATATTAAAAAAAAATTATATCCTAGACAATACCCAAGGAAAAAGGTAACGAAAATCTCAATCTTCTGTTATCTACGATTCTTCTAGAAAAATCCTTCTTGTTCGAACTGATGTACTGACAGAATGTGATTTATTTCTGGTAACACAGAGGTCTGTAAAAAACTGTATTATGCTGCTAATTTAATATTTGAAAACTAGATTTTAAGTGTCACTGAAATGAATCTTTTTCTTTGGAGTTTGGTTTCATTGTAATTCTCGTCCTACATACTCGTAAATGTCAAGTTTTCTGCTCAGTCACAAAACAGCGCAGCCATTAGCGCTATTGATCCACAGCGCGGTTTATTCGTAAATGCTAAATAATAATCGATTAACATTGAGACATATTTTCAAATGCTAATGCATATAGTGAAGGTACAAAACGATTTAATATATGTAATTTAGTATTGGTGGCGCAGAAACCACTCTGTGGTAGTAAATTCGAGTCAGACTGTATACAATGAACTTCTATGAACGAAAACAGCATCTTGCGTGATATAAAGTCTTATCTGCTGGTGTATGAAGCCTGGTTAATTTGGTAACAACTTTTCTGAAATATTTTGACAGGAAAAAATCTATTACTGTTGAGTGCTTATGGTATTAGGTGACAAATCTATCGATTTTGTTTCTAAAAAGTGTTGCCACCTCTAATAACAGTAGCGTTAAATTCGGTAAACGACCTGCAACTAGTAAAGAGACTTTTATACAACAGCACTGAATATTACTGTAAATCATTACTCTTGTTTAGCTCTGATATTACTTATCACACGTTTAGCTTGTTTGCTGGTTATATATGATTAGTTTTGTGCGTGAACTTAGTGCCAATTACACTGTTTGACAGACGACATTGCTACACGTTCCCAGGTGGAGATTTCCTTAACAAAATAACGATCATTAGCCGGGAAAAGCAGTGATTAAATAAAACCTCATGTTACAGTACCAATAAGTAACTAGTTTTATTGTAAACTTGCTGAAATTGTACAACACGCACTCAAACCGTACGCGCCACAATATGAAGCAGATTAGCTCAAACAAAGAGAGCATTTATCCCCAAAAGAAGACAACTAGTTTCAAATAAAAGCTGTAATTTGAGTGGTAAGTTTGTAAGAATTTAGTTGTGGAGCACAACATTTTAGATGAGCGAATCATCGACTAAATAACGATAAGAGATTTGGAGTGTTTGTGATGTCGTGTATAAGAAGGAGTGTATAAGATATCGTGTATAAGAAGGAGACGACCGAGCATATAAAAATTGAGGAGATCTTCTGCAGAATAGGCAAGGAAGAAACACAATGACTAGCAGAAGGGAAAGTATAAGATGACACTTATGAAGACATGAGAGAATAACTTCCACGGCACCGTAGAGGACCAAACGTTCAGGGAAGAAACAGACTGAATAGATCCCAAGAATGGTCGAAGTCATTGGGTGTCATTGCTTCTCGGAGATTACAAGTTTGATACAGGAAGGAAGCAGCGGCAGGCGGCATCAAAGCAGCAGGAGGCTGATGGAAATATGCTGCTTGAGGCAATTAGCTATCTTAATCAAAGGAACATTTTAGAATAAAAATAGTTTCGAAAGAAGATCCAGTTTTGTCAATAATAATTCAATAGAACGACTATATTAAGACAACGATGTAATAAAAATAATGCCTTGACAAAATATCATTCCAGAATCGTATTCAGTAACCTAAAAGTTTTTGACTCACGTACGTATCAACACTTTGTTTTGTTCTACTTTCACTATATTATAATGACTTTCGCTTTTTTATATTTCTGCCCATCTATCTCATGTCATCCATGTCAGTTCAACATATTACAAATATGACCTGCTGTACTGGTACTCTACAGGAGACTTTTCGCTTTCGTTGAAGGCTAAACAGATCTGTCTTTCTGCGTAATTTAAATCAAATGTAGAAGGTGTTACAAAATGACACCGACATACTCCAGGGACAAGTTCATTACACCAAAACAAGAACAAGACTGATTAACATGGGCTCTAAGACGCATACCTTAAGAACTATTGAGCATTTTTTCATCTTCAGTACTATGAAGCAATACTCTTCTACTGCAAGCTCTTCGCTTTCCATATTTTGGCAGGAAGTAGTATGGACAAAAACAAGAAAAACAGTGTAGTAAATACGGACTCCAAAATGCATACCTGAGACTTTTGAGCACTTGTTCAGTGAAAGAGGTGTGTATCACACTAGCGAAGATGAAAAAGTGTTCACAGCCCTCAAGGTGTGCATTTCAGCGCCCATGTATACTGACAGTTTCTTCTCGTTTTGGTGTAAGTAACCTGTCCCTACGGTTGGTCGGTGTAATTATGAAACACTCTGCGTATTGTGTAATTAATTTTTCTCAACACTAATCGTAATTATGACGTGTGGTTAAGCTGTGACACAACAATGACGTAACATATGTAATTACTAAAGAAGTTGCTTCGTCTTTGGGCAGGCAGTTATTAGTGGTAGAGAGCGATAAAGAAAATTTTCATTTATGTGGTTATAGTGTCCGAGGTATTTAAATCGGTCTGTGAAATTACTAGAAAGTGTGTATTTGTAGCACCATACGAGTTCCGTTTCGTTGGTACAAAACGTTGTCAGTACCCGGTTTTCATTTGCAGTATCTTATATGAGTTAAAAACTGGACATAAAATGCCTCTACTACCAACGATTTATATCAGTGAAACGGAACCCTTGTTGATAAATAAATATGCATTTTATCGCAGTGAAACAGATGTGTTTAAAAGAACTCTGGTGGGTGATCTGGGAAGCTTGACACACTGCGTGGTGACATATTTTTTTGGTTTTAAACAGCTTTATGATGCAACACTGACTGCAGTCAGAACTGAACTCGAGTTATATGTTTTATTCATATGTTTCTACTTAAATTGTCAGTGAAAGAAGTATATGTTATAAGAACCTTCTTGTTATTAAGTATTATATTTAAATCAGACGTCAAGGAAAGCTGTGGGTCTGCATCTCCGAATACAAACAACGACATCACATCAATAGGAGATGTAATTTTTACTAATTGCTAATGTCTATTCATGGAGACTTGTTGACTTGCGAAAAAAGTACACTAGCTGGATCCAAATTTTTATCAAAGTTTGGCAGTAACGTTCAGTGCATTTAATAGAGATTTGTTAAGCGTTACGGAGCTAATGAAGGGAGCGAGCTGTTGTTATGAGTTGCACGTCAATAGCGATACATCAGTCGAAAGCGAGCGTTTCAGTAATACATTAAGTTGGGACAAAGGCAGCCTTCGCATTAATGCCTAATGGCTAACGTTACTTTACGTGTAGCGTATCCACTTCGGATGACAGGGGAAGAGAAGAACCACCAACATTTCGAGACTATATAATTACAACGAACGGAACAAAACGATGTCCAGAAGCATTGACCTGGACGTGGGAAAACAAAGAGCCAAAAGCCGTTTCGCGTGTGTTGCATTAACCGCTCGCAGATTAGCTGTTGCTTAATTGGTATTGAGAGTCCATGAATGCTCTAGCGGCAGAACAGGAACATCCAGTGCTACTGATGGGCACCATTAGCTCTCGACATATTTTGAGAACCATGATGCAGTCAATGGTACTCAGTCCTCAGGTAGACCACCACACTTCCATCACCCGACGTTTCGGTAATTGCACCCGATTCTCAAAACTTCGTTTAATGAAGTCTTTAACACACAAAGGGCCAGTACATGTCATTTACACAGAGGTATTTTGCCACAACGTACGTGGCTGTAATTGCTCAGCAATAAATTATGTTTACAATAAACAATTAAGCTTTTACAGAGACAGGATTTGAATTCCGAAATTTTGTTCTAATTGACAGCATTAGATGATGTAGGTCGTTGGGCTTCAGAATGGGAACGTTAATAACACATGCAGCGAACATTCATACAATTACCGACGAGGCCACTGAAACGCTCAAATCAAAACGGCGCACTCGGATTTTCCTGCATGATTACTTGCATACTGGCGATGGTAATCAACGAACGTCAGTTTGATAATACTAACTACATATACAAAGTGCCTTCCGTATGGCCTGACAGTCGCTGGTCAATATACGAGTAGGAAGCTGTGTCCGAGCTTTTGTGATGTACTTCGATTCCGAAAATAGGCACTGTTATTATTTATTACTAACTCGTAATTGATTAGTGATCATTATCACTTAATACTAAACCAAAAATTTCAGTGCAATCGATTCTGTTAATCTATTTTTAAAATATTTAGCCTTCGTTCATGCGCTATGTACTACTCATGCCTTCCGGTCCATATTTTATTCATTTGGTTTCTGTCAACTCATACCCCTTTTCATAGCGTAAAGACAAAGAACCCACAAAGTCTGTCTATCTCCAATGCCGTCTCGCTCTATTTTCTTATACACCATCATTTCTTCAATGCAGGTTCCCTTCGACAAAAGCATCATACAACCACACTATTTGACTGTATTGTTTCTCATCTACTGCATTCACCTCTAAGTTATATGTGTTGCATGGATATACTTGCTGGACTTGTGGCTACACATATGAAATTGAAGTTCTCGATGTCCATTCTCTATAGAAATTATGCACGGAAGAAATTCTATTACAGTCTTTGCTGTTTGGTTTTAGTTTTAGAGCTCCCGCTATGAATTCAGTTTTTCAATATTTCTTTACACTGTGTCTCTGTCGACTAAGCGCTCATTTGAATAACGGATTACTTAAATGAAATGCACAGCTTGTCTGTATATTCTAAGAAATGTGTCACTGTTTGCTTTAATTTTTCATTTTGCGCTCGTAAACACTGAACAGGAAATATGCGATAACTCGATTAATTTCGTTCACAACATATAGGACATTAGTTGCGACCCATTCTTGAGTACTGTTCAGAGTGATTTGGATCCGCGACAGGTCGAATTAAAGTAAGACATCGAAGCAATTAAGAGGCGGGCTGCTATATTTGTTACCGATGGATTCGCACAACACACAAGTTTTACGAGGATGATTTTGGAACTCAAATGAGAGTTTCTGAATTGAAAGTGCCGTTCCTTTCGAGGAACACTGTCGAGAAAATTTAGAGAACCGGCATTTGAAGTTGACTGCAGAATGTAGATTTCGCGTAAGGACTATGAAGATAAGACAAGAGAAATCAGAGTTGTACGGAATCATATAGATAGGCGTTTTTCCCTTGCTCTACTTACGAGAGGAATACAAACGAAATGGCTAGTAGTGATACAATGTACCCTCTCCCATGCACGATACGGTGGCTTTCGCTGCGGATGTAGAACCTGCCATTGGTCGCTCCCTGACACAGTCGAAATTACGCAACATTAAAAAAGGTGAAAATAAATGACAACTAATTTGCCTTAGGTGCCAACATCTACTGTTTTCAAGGGAAATGACAATTAAAATTTCGACACGACTTCACCAGTCTGCTTGCTGACTGCAACAAAAGTCGGTTGGAAGCATCTACACATACATCCACATGGATACTTTGCAAATCACATTTAAGTGCCTGGCAGAGGATAGTATCTACTTCGATAGTTTCTCCATTGCTATCGCGCATAGAATGCATTTTGTTTCTTGCTGCTAACATACTTCACAGGCTTGATAGCATGATCTCGAGTTTTTGGGCTTCGTGTTCAAATTCTCTATTACTCCAATCTAGTATAGCGCGCGGAAAGAATGAACACCTATATCTCTCCGTACGAGCTCTGATGTCTCTTATTTTACAGTAGTCATCGTTCCTCCCTGTGTAGGTCGGTGTCAACAAAATATTTTCGCATTCGGAGGAGGAAGTTGGTGATTGGAGTTTCGTGAGAAGTTTCCGTCGCAATGAAAAATGCCGTTCTTTTAATCATTTCCAGCCCAAATCCAGTATCATTTCTGTGACACTCTCTCCCATATTTCGCTGTAAAACAAAACTTGCTGACTTTCTTTGAACTTTTTCGATGTACTCCGTCAGTCCTATTTGGTAACGATCCCACGCCGGGGAGCAGTATTCTAAATGAGGACGGACAAGCATAGTGTAGGCAGTCTCCTTAGTAGGTCTGTTGCATTTTCTAAGTGTCTTGCCAATAAAACGCAGTCTTTGATTAGCCTTTCCCACAACATTTTCTGTGTGTTCCTTCCAATTTAAGTTGTTCGTAATTATAATACCTAGGTATTTAGTTGAATTTACGGCTTTTAGATTAGACTTTTTTATCGTGTAACCGTAGTTTAACGAGTTCCTTTTAGCAGTCATTTGGATGACCTCACACTTTTCGTTATTCAGGGTCACCCGCCACTTTTCGCACCATTCAGATATTTTTTCTAAATCGTTTTGCAGTTTGTTTTGATCTTCTGATGACTTTATTACTCGATTAAACGACAGCGTCATCTGGAAACAACCGAAGGCGGCTGCTCAGATTGTCTCCCAAATCGTTTATATAGGTGAGGAACAGCAAAGGGCCTATAACATACCTTGGGGAACGCCAGAACTCACTTATGTTTTACTCCATGACTTTCCGTCAGTTACTACGAACTGTGACCTTTCTGACAGGAAAGCACAAACCCAGTCATATAACTAACAAGGGGAGGCCGCCAATTGTGAAATTCAGATTCGATTCATACTGCGCATAATGAAAGCTCATGGCCAGAGGTGTAATGTGGCAAAGCACCAAGATGCACTTCTCAGCCGTTGTCGAGAAAATCGGCAGTGAAATGAAACCGTTGCGGCGAAATACTCTCTACGATCAGTAATTTTCTACAGCGTCGTGGCGCAGCGGTAAGTGCTCGGGTTCGTAATCCGAAGGTCGCCGGATCGAATCTTGCGCCATGCAAATTTTTTTTATTATTTTTTTTTTTTTGGTAATTCAAGTGCACACACACACACACACACACACACACACACACACACACACACACATATATATATATATATATATATATATATATATATATATATATATATATATAAAATTCCCGGCAATCAGTTGCAATAATTATGCATATAATAAGTTGTTGAAAGTCGGTTGTGGTGGAAAAATGATACTTTAAATAAAACACAAGATCACAAATAATATTCAAGTGGATACAATTTATTGAAAGGTTCGGTATACACTCGCACATAATTAACAATTAGTGACCAGAAGTAGCTGGAGTATCGCACGAACCAGAGTGATAGTTATCATAGAAACATGGAAAGCAGAAAACAGCACGACATCGAGCACATCTGATGAACGATGCGTTTTTACAAGAACAACTGTTTTTTAAATTATCTGTTGGGAAACACACCTGATCGACATTCTGAAAAATTGTTCTATCGTTCGTCAGGTTTGATGCATACCACGCGTATCGTATCATATCGGCAAAAATCGGAGAAGACAAATGGTGGTGGACGATGGATTGGATTTTTATTCAATCGTCTCTGGAGTTGATGTCACGGTTTCGCTCGATTAAAAAAGCACAATTTTGAAGGCGCTTGATCAAATTTTTTACCTGCAGGTAAAAATACACGTCACACGGTTGGACGAGAGGAGTGCACTTTGGAGGAATGATTTTTATAGGGCATGTTGGTAACTTCTTATCGTCCTGGAACATCTCATCGTATAACGCCGGGTTCGTTTGCTCACCCCAAGAGTCGATCAGAAGGATAAATTCTTTCTCTTGTACGTATGGCTGCAAAGCATTACGCAAGAAGTCAATGAACAAACCCGTTGTTAGTTTACCGGATTTGGAGGATGTAATAACGAACGTTGGTATACTTCTTGGCGTATTCGTCTGTACTCTGGGTCCAAACGTACCTGTGGACTCTTGGAGGTATACGAAAACAAGAGGCAAGACTCGTCCAGACGTCGTGATTGAATATTGTGCCGTATACGAATGCGTCACCTTGTTCATGTCGTGTCGGGTTACCAGGACAGCCTTTGACCCTTTTTCGGCGAGAGTTCTGTTGAACGTGGACTGGTACTGGCACCGTGACAAACAAAATATAAAAATATCGTTTATATAAGAAACATACGAACTCTGTGTTGTCTGTCATATATCAGATTATGATATTCTATCATCATGTCATATGACATTTGTAAACAGCTCTTTACGTATCTGTTTGATCAGTATTAATTATGAAATCTTTGTCGAAGTTAGTTATCAACGTTTGCGTCTGGATCCGAAATGTGTCCGCTGCAGCCAAAATTTCGTCTTGGGTAGCCGTCTCTTTCCGGGAAACAAATTTTGTGATTTTCCGTTGCCGAATCCCATGCTTCTTTTTAAATTCGGTGACCCATGTTTTTGAAGCTTTGAAGTTGAAATCTGGGAACTGACTTGCAGCGCCCAAGGCCCACTGCCGCAGGTTTCTGGTAGTAACTTGCTGGAAGTTTTGTCGAGCTTCTACGAAGCGATCATGTACCCATGAATCGATGGTACAATATTTATCAAATTGGCTACCGCCACATTTGATTTGCTCTTCCCACCTGGATAAATAGCCCATATTTTGGCAAATTAGAGCACCCCTTCTTTTGTAGAGTTTTGAGACTCCAGCCTGGATGTTCTTTGGCCACATTGACAGCTCTAATTTTGTAAGCCAGAGAAATATAGTCGTACCTTTCTTTTTTCTTCTCGTCCGGCTCGCATTCGTCTGATGATTCGTTGGCAGTGGCACTCGTTTCGACGTCTTCGTAGGCATTATTATCGCCGATTTCATTAATGTGTATCAGTTCCTCATCATGAACGAGGGATTTTTCGGCGAGCATTTGCAGCGTATTTTGGAACATTTCTTCCCCAATTACCATGGCTTCTTCGTTGAATGATGATGACGGTTCTGCTGCGATGCGATTACTGTTACGAAGGAGGCTTTCAAAATACACCAGCGCATCTTTCAATAGTTGTTTCGCCACTTCACTGTGTATAGAATCTTCGATCATATCACTTTCATGCGAACGGCCCGGATCGCTCACCAATTCTACCGCCTCCATTTTTCCGTTTGTTTAACAGGGTGTACCAAAGCTCTCACGTACGCACTGATTTTCGACGATGTTATAAGTTACGCTAGAGACCGCATCTACCTTTTGTCGAAGTTAGCAGGCAACTACGCTGTTATACGGCGGCTCGTTTCGGCCCATGCAACATCTGTCCTTCAAGTGTAACGAGCGAGTAACGGAGTTTATATTTCATACCTGCCACAGCAAATTTGTGTTCGTGGGGTCTCTATTCTAATTCGAACGTTTAACTTACACTATACATATTCGTTTCGGAATATCGTTTCTGTGGTGTCACCGCCAGACACCACACTTGCTAGGTGGTAGCCTTTAAATCGGCCGCGGTCCATTAGTATACGTCGGACCCGCGTGTCGCCACTGTCAGTGATTGCAAACCGAGCGCCATCACACGGCACGTCTAAAGAGTCGTCCTAGCACTCGCCCCAGTTGTACAGCAGAGTTTGCCAGAGATGGATCACTGACAATTACGCTCTCATTTGCCGAGATGATAGTTAGCATAGCCTTCAGCTACGTCAATTGCTACGACCTAGAAAGGCGCCATAGCATTTGATATTATTTTATGAAGCATGTACAGTCAAGAGAGATGTTCTACAATTGTGGATTAAAGTTTAGTATTATATCAACTACGTACTTTATTTGCTACTATTAATTCCCTTGTAATGTTCCAGACCTCACGCCAATCTACATGAGCTTAAAAGCGTGCATTTCGGCCTCCTCTAGCAACACGGTGTTGGCTCTTCTGCCAACATTACAGTTTCAACGACAAACGAATTTCAACAACTTATTATACGCATAATTGTTGCAACTGATTGCCTGGAATTATATATATGTGTGTGTGTTTGTGTATATATATATATATATATATATATATACATTTGAATTATGCATGGCGCGAGATTCGATCCGGCGACCTTCGGATTACAGAGCCGAGCGCTTACCGCTGCGCCACGACGCTGTAAATAATTATTAATCGTAGAGAGTATTTCACCGCAACGGTTTCTTTTCACTGTCGATTTTCTCGACAACGGCTGAGAAGTGCATCTTGCTGCTTTGCCACATTACACCTCTGGCCATGAGCTTTTATTATGCGCAGTATGAATCGAATCTGAATTTCACAATTGATGGCCTCCCCTTGTAAGACGATAATCCATAAGCACGCAATTTCACTACATTTCCTGAAATACGGAATCGATCTGAAATCCCTTGTCAATAGCACTCAACATTTCATGTGAATAAAAAGCTAGTTGTGTTCACAGGAACGATGTTTTCTAAACCCATGTTGACTGTGAGTCGAAAGACCGTTTACTTGCAGGAAATTCATAATGTTCGAACAGAATATATGTTCTAAAATACTGCAGCATATCGACGTTAGCGATATGGACCTGTAATTTAGTGGATTACTCCTACTACCTTGGTGTGACCTGTTCAACGTTTCAGTTTTGGGTACGGATCTTTCCCGAACGTTTGTACATGATTGTTAAGTATGGAGCTAATGCATCAGCCTTCTCCGAAAGAATTCTAATTGGCATACAGTCTGGACCAGAAGACTGGCTTTTATTAAGCGATTTAAGTTGCTTCACTACTCTGAGGATATTTACTCCTACATTACTCATGTTGGCAGCTGTTCTCGATTAGAATTCGGGAATATTTACTTCGTCTTATTTTGTGAAGCCATTTCGGAAGGCTGTGTTTAGTAACTCTGGTTAGGCAGCACTGTCTTCGATAATATCTCCATTGCTATCGCGCATAGAAGGTATTGATTGTTTCTTGCCGCTAACATACTTCACATGCTTGAGAGCATGACCTCGAATTTTTGTGCTCCGTGTTCAGATCAGTCGTACATTTTTTTACCTTTTATTGTTGCGGAAGTATTGTGACCTTTTGATATAAATATAATTTCTGACAAAAGAAATAAGCATTTCACATGTTATTGTAATAGCTTTAGTCTTCAGTAACTGTAATTAGAAAAACATATGAATTCTAGTTCTTCTGTTACCTTATGTGGTAGATTGTTTGTAAATGAGATCAGAATACCTTTTATCGGCAAGTGAAGAATTACAATCACTGAATACAGATATTCCCAATCTCATTGCACATGAAAGGGAAATCACAAATAAAACCGAAGCAATTAAAATTCACTCCTTGATCCGTTGTTAATTGGAGGCCCCACCTTTTGAGAAAATGCTTCAGCATGCGTTGTCTGCCAAAAAATTGTCGCCTGATCTAGAGGTATTTAGCAATGTTAACGAGTTTGTTTTACGTAATGGTATTCAAGCTAAACAATGTGTCTGTGAGATACGTGCCTTCTCAAGTTCCAAGTGGTGCTCCGAATTTTTATATCTTTAATGCTATTATGATAGATATTGACGTGGGGAATGCACTAGTTCTCTTAAAGGATACAAGCAAAAATTAAAACAAAAATTGAAATAGTAGAATCCATATACTTGTATTTTCCATT
Source organism: Schistocerca piceifrons (assembly GCF_021461385.2). NCBI lineage: Eukaryota > Metazoa > Arthropoda > Insecta > Orthoptera > Acrididae > Schistocerca > Schistocerca piceifrons. Next base: position 164,836,567 of record NC_060140.1, read on the forward strand.
CTTAACTACTGTTAATGATGTAAGGCTAAATAAGGTTTGTGTAGAGAAAATCTAAAGTTTAGAATCATTTGAGAGTCTAATTCATTTAGTCAATAATTCTACTGTATTTCACAATGTCACAATAAATATGGATGTTACATTCTTCCACTACAAGAAAACGCAAAGGAACAAGGTACATAAGATTGCATTTTAACACGGGACTAAAGAATTCAACACGATGCTTTTACTCACTGCGCTACAAGCTCTGTTAATTTGACAATGAACGTGCGGACTGACAAAGTGATGTCGAAACTTTGACCATCATTATCTCGGAGACTATCTGTTGTTGTAACCTTTTATTTTCAGCATCGTTTTATCCTGCGAAGTGCCGAATGTGTCAGAGAGCGACCTGTTAGTGCCATAAATTTTCATGTAATGAAGCCAGACTGTGGACAAAATTTAGCTATAAGATCAAGATCTTATCGCACATTTCCATCATGTAACAATTAACATCAGCTAGCCACTTTCAATTACTTTCTCGCTGGGAATGTTCTTGGCCATTTTCTTCGTAGTTCTAAACTGCATTAATGACGTAAACAACTTTGAAGTACTAAGGCGTAAGAATAAAAATAAAGTTTTGATCTTATTTTATGAAAAAAAAACTTTAGGTCATGATTGTTCCTTGTTAGTGAAATATTCAAACGCCGCAGATTAGACACGATGACACTTCCCCAGCAGGACAAGACGTTGCAGAATTCAGTCCACCAATAAATGAAATTCATTGAAGTGACCGCATGCAGGAGCATGAAGACAATGAAAATGCAGAGTCGTGATTTGGTAGCAGTGCAAACTGTAATATAATGACTAGGTGGGAATAATAAAAAGAATCTTTATCAGACCACAGCTTGTGGCCTGGTTTCCTTTTTATCGTCATTCGTCGCCCTACAGTCATTGTGTTTGTGTCAGACTTTTTTTTATCGAGATGACTAATATTTTGTCCGTTGAGCGCAATAAACAGCTTACTTCAATAAATCATACAGCGTTTCTACATATATTATATCGCTCACCAAACAGTATGTCATTCTAGTCACCTAAAGTGCTGTTTTGCATTCTAATCAGAATCAAAGTTTCATTGTCTCTGACATTTACGCCATTCATTGAAAAGTCGATAAAACTGAACTGTTTGTATTAATAACATTCAGGAATGCTTGTTTATTGATTTTCGCCTCATTGCACTGCATATTCTATACAGCTTCTTTTAGCATTAAGCCAAGTAACCTCTGATGGTGGTTTCTTTTGTGGAGTGAATCTGGTATGTGTGTGTCTTCTTCAGTCGAACATTTCATTCAGCTGTCCACCTCTTCTTCTCCGGATAGCCACTGTAACCTGCATCCATTTCAGCTTGTTTACTTTGGTCAATCCTTGCTGTCTGTCTGCAGTTCATACTCCCTGCACTTCCCTTCATTACTAAACTGATCACTCCTTGACGCCTTTGGAAGCGTCCTATCAGCCGATACCTTCTATTAGTCAACCTGTGCGATAGTTTCGATTTGTCCTCAGTGTTCTCCTCTGTACTGTGTATCCTAGTTAGCTATCGATTCTACCCATCTACCTGACGGGACAAAATATTTAGTCTGGATAAATAAACAATAGAGAAAAGTTAAGATGGTGCTTTTAATGATTTAGGTGTTCTGCACCGTCTCCTCCCCACCTGATTACAGCACACGGAACGTTCATACAACAATGTGAAACTGTCAGAAAAGTTCTTCTTGATGTTGATGTTCAACTCGCACGTGATATTGGCTTTAAAACCGGTTACGTCGACAAACGGTTGACCCTTAATGCAAATTTCTGCTATTTTTTTTTTGTGTTTCGATAGGTTCATATTGACAACTCCAAGTCTAGCCAGTCATGATCGTTTTTTACAGAAAATAACTGTCCGGCTTTTGCATTTGAGTCAAGTCACGGCAGATGTTTTTGTTCGGGAGGCAACGTATGAAAGACCAACTCTTCTTCAAAGTGTAAGAGGTTTTGCTCTTTTGTGATTTGTGACCAAATAACGTTGACAAACTACCGTCGCACCTGCAGTACTTTAAATACGGGCACTACTGACTGGTCGAATGCACATCGATTGTCCACAGTTGCTGTATTTTGCTTCCAGCGTAGTTACTGCGCTACGTCCCTTATACACCACGAATAATATCAGCCTGTCAACTTTTTTGATATGACGTGTAAGCTTTAACATTTTTCTGTAGCACATCATTTCACGAGCCTCTACTCTCTTGTTGTCTGAATCGTTTACCGTTCGCTTTTTGTTCTGTACAAGCCTACACTCCACAAAAACACCTTCAGAAAAAGAGTTTCTAGAACTCAAATTTTCATTTCGCTGTCCAAATAACAAAACTCATTTGCTACATTCTGTGCCTCATTTCGTAATCTAATTCCCTCAACACTGCATGATTAATTTTGTTTTATTCCATTACTTTTTTTTTCATTTGTTGACTTTCGTCCGAAAACATAATGTCGAGACACATCCAATTCCAGTTACAAATCAAAATCCTTTGTCATTTCTAGCAGAATTTACGATGTCATCGGCAAAGCATACAGTCTCAACTACTTCTCCCTGAATATTTCCCTTTAAAAATGTCTGCTCAGATTCTTGCACAACTTCCTTAATTTGCAGAATGAACAACATCGGGGAATGACTAATACCTCAATCACTACCGTCCCAGTAATTCCTTTTCATATTTTTCCGTTCCTATAGCTGTGATCTTTCTTTCAGTAATTATAGTAACCTTTCACTCCCTGTATTTTATCCGAGCTAACTTTTATTCCAGTTAATATTTTCCAAAACTCTCTGTAAATCCGAAAGTGCTACCGACGTATGTTTAACGTTTTTCAACCTAAAATAGGGCCTGTTATGGCTTCCCGTACTCCTCCATTTCTCCGCATCCCAGATGATTTTCCTTGAGGTCACTCACTATCAGTTACTCCAAATAATTCACGTTAGGTAAAAAAAGTATATAATGTGCAAACTTGGTAGGTGTCATGTATAACTTTGGTATCTGAATTTTTTTGTATCTGAGTCGATTGTGAGCGAGCAGCGATGTTGTAAGCTAGATCGTAGAAACTAAGCTAAAGTCTTTGAGCTGTTCGAGGGCGCAGTGGGGAGCAGTCAGTGTTTAGTTTTTGATAGAGAGAGCAGTCGAAGTTCAACTGTGTTAGGCTGATAATGTCAAACACTGTTAGAGTGATGAAGCTATGGCAATATTATGATTCAAATTTAATGTCTCAGTTTATCATTTTGTGCAGTTAACATGATTATGAAACTGATTTATGAAGGAAGAAATCTAATGGAATTGCAGGTAAATACAATAATGATGTTACATTTTGTGCTGCGCCATCGAACTAACTTGGTTACTGTACTGAAATTTGTTAGATTTGAGAGATAGGAAAGTGTATTGTTTGGATGATGAGAAGTTCATTAAATTCACAATTTGCTTTGAGCACATTTTCACAATATACAAAAAACAACATAGTGATGATATTTTTGCTCATATTTCATTTTCTTACCAACCTTTCATTTACAGTTCTTTTTAATGGATCTTTCAACCAAGTATGTTCGATCAACAGTTTGATTTGCAATTAACAGAAAATTCAGTGCACATCTCGAGAGTCTGTGTAGATACAGTAATTTGCAACATATGCATAGCGGCACTGAAGACACTACAAGTGTCATTACGACAGTTCATTTATTATTATAGCTCAGAGCTTTCAACCAGAAACAGAGTACCTCAGTCAATATTTTTATTATTTAGATAACTTTCGCTTGGCGATGTACTTGTACGGTACGGGCGACGTAGAAATTTTTTGAGAAACCATCAGAAATTTTATACTGCTCTGTCTTACTTTCTTTATTATTGTACTTTAGCGCTACGCATAATTTACTGATGCTGTGTTTTGCCTTTCATCTTTGACACTGTCAGCAAGTTACGCACTACGATGAATACGCAAAAATGTTATTGACAAAATGCGACCGACAGCAAAAATACCTATGCTGATCATGCTATTGCTACTAGTAGGGACCTACTAACCATATTCTGACGTAATAATGCAAGAGGCTGTGTCTTTCCAACCGGATAGTCAGTGGACGAACATTGTAGACACCCTTGATTCTGACGTAACTCAGCATTCCGATATTAATATTTGTCGTAAAACTGATATTTAACTTTCTGAGAGCAGTATTATCACACACATAATTATGGAAGATTCAAAATCCGACACCTAGCCTTTACGGAATTTTTCCGAAAGAGCAGACAATACGAATTTCTCGCTGCAAGCTCAGTTCGATAGTTCGTTTCAGTTCTTAGAAGATATGCAAAAACAGAACAATCAATGTTTTGATAAACAGTCCTGTTGTTTTGATGACCTTAAGAATGGTAACGAGTCACTTACAAAGGATTTTCAAGAACTTAACAATAAATGTAATAAAAATCATGAATCTCTTACAGAATGTTCTGATGCACAGGCTACTCATCTGGAAGAGCTTAATCACAAATTCGAAGAACAAAAAAAATCTTTAAATGTGCATCGTGACAATCAGAAAGCACTCTCTGACGAATTAAAAGACAGCCACAAAACTTTAACAAACCGTATAAATAATATTACTACAGAGATTACCAATGTTACATCTCGTTTAAGCAAACTAACTACAGCTCATGACAACCTTAATCAACGTGTGTAAAACAGAGAAGCAGCCATTGATGAACAACTTTATGCCATTTCTGAAACTCAGCGCCAAGACAAAGCCCTGCTTATTGCTAAAATTAGAAAGTCGATACTCAGTGAAATTGTTGTTACTCTACAAAAGAAAACGCGGGGTCATGCTGTACAGTTACAGTAATTTAAGGATGATACTACCAAAATTTACGAACAATACGACAATCTCAAAGCTGAAAATGATGAACTAGCCAACATGGTAGCTCGATTAAAATTAAATCATGATGATCACCCTGAAGGTACACGACCAGTACACATCGTTGACAATAAAGAATTTCAGTCACTTGAAAACTTTCGGCAGGGACAGATGCAAATTAATCGTCAAATCAAACAGGAACTTAATAAACTTAATGCTGGCTTGCCTGACAATAAGAATGATACCATTTCTCAGAACAGCTCACATAACTTGGCCACCCGTTTTATCGATCAGAATATAGAACATTCTTCGCAACCTCAGCTTATTGAAACAGTCAGGGACACATGACAACTCTCGCACCTTTTTCAACCGACAGCATTCTTTTGATAATTTTAGGACCGATGATTTCGACTACAGGCGTTTTTTTTCTGTCCGAAAATTTAAAGCATTTCGAAATGGTCCTAATTGTCTGCATCCCTTGGACTGGATTCAGCAATTTATCTTTTCTTAGCCGCCAAACTGGTCTGTCTCTCATAAGTTATAATTTATTTGTAGCTTTTTGGAAGGGGAACCGTCAACGAGAATGCGACCTATCGCACGACAATGTTTTTCAGTTGAGGATTTCCAAAGCGCTTTCCTCGCAGCGTGCTGGGCTGAGACGACACAGCGTGCTGTAAAAGAGACATTCATAAATTTACCGAACTTCAACAACTCGAATTTTGAAACGGTAACACAAGACTCTGAATACATGGTACAAGAAAACCAGAATTTACTTGAGCCATTCAGTCCGTCAGGTTCGATCCACGTCTATATTTCAAAACTTCAAAATTTCCAGAAAATTTGGAATCTGCGTTAAGAGCATGTCAACAAACATGTAACATACATGCTTTTCGTGACGTTTTACAATTGATTGATCAATCGTTTTCTCAGCAGAAGAATAATAGTAACTTTTCTAATACCAAAAGCAGTGTTCACTAGAAACACAATGGTTGTCGTTCTGGTACATTTTTCAATCACAATGAGAGTAACTATTTTGGGAATGAAAGACGTAACAGAAATTTTGACAACCACAGCCAGAAATTTGATCGCCATCAACAACGACATTTTAAGCAGAACCAAAGTCTTCCTAATAACTACCAACAGCAGAATCACAATTTTCAACAGGCTAGTCAGCAATATGTTAATTCCGGACAACACATAAATCAGCCTTTGCCGAAACAGCTGTCACAGTAGCAATCATTATCGCAAAATGATTCTGCTAATAATTTTATACGCAGGAGCACTTCCCGTAACTACAGACAAGAGCCGTACCAGCAAAACTCTTATGGCAATGTTCAGCATTTTAAAGGTCACTATGGAAATAAGCATGGAAATAGAAATTTTAATCATAATGTTAGGAAAAAGGGGACTTCAATAACAACGTGTCTTTATGCTTAAACGAATAAGATTCACATTTTCATCCGGATCAAGGTAATCAAAATCATTCAGAACCACAGCGCACTGCTCACATCATTGAAGTCGCATCTGCCAACACAGCGAGCGGTGCGCAACGCAACAATGACTATCTGATCAGGCGTTAAAATATAGATGATGCCGACGACGTGCCAGCACAGCGTACATCGCATTCTCCACGCATTATAGAGCATATGATCCGCTTAGAAGACATCAGGGATTTACTGTTACGTGAAACTGAATAGCTACTGAAAGATTTTTTTCATCCTATTATCACCACTCAAATTGGCAAACACGTATTAAAAGCAGTTCTGGCTTCTGGTTCCCCTGTTACTGTCATGATAATTCTTGCACGATGATACCTCACAATAAAATAAAAATTAATGGTGCTGTACCTGGTAAAAGCGTTAAAGTTAAATCTCAAACTCATTTACAATTTTCTACTCAAGGTCACATATTTTTCACCAACTTTCTTATCGCTCCATTATTAAAAACCGAAGTCATTCTTGGCGTCAATCTCTTAAACAGACACAAAGAAGTGCTGGATTTTAAGAACTTTTGTATTACATTACAAAACGATGACAATATGAAATATCGGCTGGTACACCACAGAATTTAATTCTGCTGATCCGTACTGTGGGCACAACGTTGACGGCACTGTGACTGACATTTTCAACACCATTCAGAACAAAATTGACAATTGTAAAGCCACCTCTGATTTTTATAAACAACAACTACGGGAAATTTTAAAAACTCATGCTCACGTCTTGATAATACACCTGGCACTATTCGTGATTTTCTTTATGAATTTCAAGTTAAGCCAAACAGTACTTTTGTTGGACGAAACTACACCGTTGCTTTGGTCTATCGTCAGAAAGTTAAAGAAGAAATTAATTCTATGCTTTAACAAGGTGTTACTGAGCCGGCAGCCAACCTTTATAAGAACCCGCTTCATATTGTGCAAAAGAAAGATGGTTCACTGAGGCTTGTTCTCGATTCGAGACAAATTAACAACATTATTATTTCATGGCGTCACAGTTTTCTCCTCTCTTGATTTAAAATCTAGTTTCTGTCAGATTGAATTGCACCCTAATTGAGCAAATACACGCCCTTTCTCTGTTTTGGCGTATGCTATCACTTCCGTAAACTTCCTTTTCGATTAAACATTTCGTCTGCAGCATTCATCAGAGGTTTAAATTATATTTTACCAGAGCATTTCAAAAATAAGATTACCACTTATGTCGACGATATTCTCATATCCGAAAAGACCTGGGATGAGCGCAATGATACCTTAAATTCTTTATTACACGTCTGTTCTGACTACAGTGTTACAGAGAACCTGAGCAAATCTGAATTCGGCAAATCTAACACCAAACTTTTAGGTCACGTCATATCTATTTCTGACACTGAACCTGACCTGGATAAATTTCAAGCTATCCGTGACATCACCACACCCACTTTCAAACGCCAAGTCAGAAGTTTTCTGGGTTTGGTCAGTTTTTTCTGTCGTTTTGTGCATTGCAAGGCTCTCAAGACCCCACGTTTGTACAAACTTAGCAGCAAAAACTCCAACTGGTTCTAGGACGTCCAAGCTCAACAAGAATTTGTCTATTTAAAACAAGCTTTATTGAACGATCCTCTACTTTATCATCCTGATCTTTCATATGACTTCTGTTTGGCTACGGCCATTGGTCTCTATCTGTTTCAAGAGATCGAAGAAGACGGCAGTGTTGTTAAAAAAAACCATTGCTTTCTCTAGCCGTGTTTTGTCTCCAGCTGAACATAACTATTCTATAGCAGAACTCAAGTTCTTAGCAGTCGTGTGCGCCCTTTCCAAATTCCGTCACTTCTTCATTGGCAGTAAAACTTTCTCATGAGCGTGTGCTTCGTTGGGCTATATCTGTACAAGAATTTCGCTTTACGGTCATCTATATTCCCGGTGTTGAAAATATTGTCGCTAATAAATGATCTCGCTGGTTCTTCAACAGAATTTTGTCACGCCAATTTCAGTGTATTATACATTCAACAGGTAGCTTTCAAAAACTTCATTTCTTCGGCGATGACCGACATTGCTAAAGAGCAAGACAAGGATCCGATCTGGAGAGACATCAAACGGCAATGGCGCGATAAAACGAAACCTCTTATCAGACTCTACTATGTCGTTCGGAACAACATATTATTGAAACATTTAACACCTGACAGTCCTATCTGGCTTGTCTGCATTCCCTAGCGTCTAGTTAACAAACTCATATGGTACATATATCTCAGTTACGCTCATTATGTAGCCCTTAAATACTTTTTCTTTATTTGTCAAACTTCTAATTTCTTTAATATGGAGAAACGCATTAGTAGTGTTCTTATGAAGTGAAAATTATGCCAGAAAGCCAAGACAACAACATCTTCCCTTTACGCTCAGTTGCATCCGATCATTCTTGTGAAATTACATTATCTAGCAGCCGTTGACTTATTCGGTCCTATTGTTATCAGCAGAGAAGGCATCTCTTATATTTTCCTAGCTGTAGTGCTCACATCGAAATTTGTTTCATTCACACCTTTGCGTAAAGCTACTAGCAAAACTGTGTCCACCGCCTTTGTTAAGAATTTTTTAATAGAAGTTGGTCACATTGACAAAGTCATTTTAGACAACGGTCCGCAATGTAGGGCAAGTTAGTGGACTCACACTCTCTCGAGCAGCAAAATCAAATCCATTTGCATTTCCCACTATCATGCTTGTTCAAATCCAGCGGAATGCATTATGAAAGAGATAGGTAAACTATGCAAAATTTTTGTCATACGAAATACAGAGATTGGGACAAATAGATTCAAGCATTTTCAGATGTTATCAGCTCTATTCCCTACGCTTCTACTTTACTTTCTCCGTACCTTGTACTGAGAAACAAACTGCCACCTGACAGAATCAGAGAACTTGTTCTGATACCTAAATCACGTTGTTTACCATACCATCAAATTGCGCAAACAGCTTCACGCAACATCAAACGAGCTGCAGAAAAGAGCATTCAACGCCAGCAGCCCTCGAGAATAAAACGAACATTTCAGGTAGGTCAAAAATTACTCGTCAGATCACATAGATTGTTTCATAAAGGAAAACACTTGTTTAGCAAATTCCGTCTTTATTATAACGGACCATACAGAATTCGTCGTACTTATCATCCAAATGCTTTGGAAGTGGAAAGTTTGAGAACCAAACATAGTATAGGTGTACAGCATATTACGAATGTCAAAGAATATCACAAACAGGACACACACACACACACACACACACACACACACACACACACACACACAGCTTTACAGACAAAGTACCTATGCTGATAATTTGTTTACTATTGGAATGGTATGACCACTACTTACATTGCTATTTATTGTTTTATAATGTTCGATTTTCCCTGGTTTTGTAACTTATCAAAGAGTTCTATGAATAGGACCCACATACTCAGCTTTACAGACAACACACGTACACTATGATCTAGACTACTACCGGACTGATATCACTACAGCCTATTTGTCTTTTCTTATTTTATAACCTCGGACTTGCATTTATATTCAGTTTTGCTTTGCTGTTACTCAGAAGAATTTTCTACCATTTATCTGATGTCATCTACAGCCTGCTACTTTCATCTGTTTTTGTGTACTGTCAAAAGCAATATTTGTTCAGAGGTACAATTTCTTCTTCTCATGATCTGTTGTCATTGCAAGTGTTTTGTGTACAGTATTGGATGTTTTGTGCTTATGGCTATGGCGTGGGAGATAACTCATGTAGACAGAATAGGGAATTTTATTTTGGTAGATATCAGATGTATTGTATTATGGAGTTTACTCCATATTTGTGTATTTGACGATGAAGATTGTTGATGATATTTGATGTGTGTTTGTGTATCTGTTTGTGCGTGTGTGTGTGTGTGTGTGTGTGTGTGTGTGTGTGTGTGTGTGTGTGTGTGTTGGGGCTTACGGGCGCTCAACGCCGAAGTTATCAGCGCCCTAACACAAATTAAAAGAAGCGAATGCGGACAAAATTAGTAAAATGGGAGCATACACACAAAGAAAGCGGGAAAAGACGAAAAATGCTGCATAAGAAAATAAAACGTTAGAAGACGATAAAGGAGCGTCAAGGACGCCATAGGAAAGTGACCCTGTGAACAAATTAATACACTCTCACTAAAATCTTGTCAAAAACATTGGTCAAGTCACAGAACTTTAAAACTTTTAACCACATTCGTTTCATTCCTAAAAGATCCACCGGCAAGTCAGCCGCGGCCCACGCGGCCCGCTGGTCGGAAAATAAAACGCTACCAATACAACGTGGCGCACAGTAATCTGGACGTCACAAGCGCCACACGTTGGAGAGTCCTCTCGCCGGAGCAAAACGGCATGCATCACAGGACCGTGGACTATGTGAAGACGAGTGAGGAGAACCTCGTTCCGTCTTCGTGGCTGGAAGGAAGTACACCACACACGCGTTGTGAGCTTGACTAAACAGAACTTATTGTCAGTCATTTCCAGCCACTCATCCTGGCACTGACGTATGACTCTTGAGCTCAACAGCGAGGTGAGTGCGTGCAGATTCATGGCACACTGAAATACTTGCGGATCGAGAAACGCCGCCTTGGCTCCGAAATCTGCCCTTTCGTTACCAGCAATGCTGACGTGGCCTCAAACCCAGCAGAAAGCCACCTCTTCCCCAGTCGTTGTAGTTGGAGGAGGGCATCCTGGATGGTCTGGACTATTTTAGCTGCTGGATACAAATGTTGCAACGAGTGAAGCGCACTTACAGAATCGGAACAGACAATAAATTTAAGACGGGAAGAGTGTTTCATCTGCTCCAGTTAACGCACGATTGCAGACAACTCTGCATCAAAGACAGTAAACGCTTGAGGCAGTTGGACCTTCAGGACACAAGACGGAAAAACAACAGAGCAACCAAGAGTCCCCCTGTTTCGACCCATCTGTAAAAACAGCTACACAGGCGTGGTGTTCAGATAAAATGGCGCAAAATGTTGCATTAAAAACAGAAGCAGGAGTGCACTCTCTCTTGTAGCGTACCAAATCTAAAATCACTCCGGGCCTCTCCATTTACCAGGGTGGCAGGTGGTTAAAACCCCGGATTTGGGGCCAGACGGGCTCCACACCAAGGAACTCCAGCACACGTTGCACGTGTATCCCAAATGGCATCGTGGCTCGGGGACGGTGGAAAAAAAATACGCTCCAGGAGCAGATGAGCAACAATATGGTGAGCTGGTGAAGAGGAAGCTACGAGAAACTTACACGCCTTGCGCACCAGGTGGAGCTGCCGCTGGATGGTAAGTAGTGGTTCCCCGGGCTCAGCACAGAGGCCGGGTATGGGACCAGTCCGGTAAGCACCCATGGCCAGTTGTATCCCCGCTTGGTGGACAGCGTCAAATATCTGCAAATAAGAGGGCCTTGCTGACCCATACACCGTGTACTTGTAGTCCAGCCGCGAACGCACAAAAGCCTCATAAAACTGGAGGAGACAGGCCCTGTCCACTCCCCAAGACCTGTTGCTCAGGGTTCTGGCTTTCAAGCCTCGCAGGTGTGGCAACCATGACAGTCTGGGCTCAAAAATAAGCCCCAGAAACCGCAGTGTGTCTCTAAAATGTTGGATGGTGTCCCCCATCTTCAAGGCAGGTAAATTAAAAGGACGACTAGAACGATTAAAATGAACACATACACATTTATCAGCAGAAAACCGAAAACTCGTCATTGCAGCCCATTCCTCTAACCATCACACTGTAAACTGCAACTCGCCGTTCCAACACTGGAGGAGGAGCAGAAAACAGCAAAATCATCCACAAATAAGGAGCACTGTACAGGACCTCTTACCGTAGATGTAATAATGTTGATTGCTATGGCAAAGAGCGTAACTCTTAAAACACTGCCATGAGCGACACCATTCTCCAGCTCAAATCGATCAGAGAGCGTGGCACCAACTCGGGTCCGAAAAAACCACTGAGACAGGAGAGACCGAATGAAAATTGGGAGGTGGCCACAAAAGCCTCACTAATGCAGTTGCGCGAGTATTTAGTGTCTCCTAGTATCGTTTGCCTCACTTATATCGAAGAAGATGCCAATACGTAGGAAAGCTTGCTGAATAGCTGCCTCTAGGAGGGTCCAGTTGTCGACAGTGGACCGATATCGGCGTAATCCACACTGAGAGTGGCTAAGGAGTTGCCTGGTCTCTAACAACCAGACCAGACGCAGGTTAACAATTCGCTCCATGGCCATTCCTATACAGCACGTTAAGGCGATGCTCCTATAACTACTCGGACATGTGCGGTGCTTTTCTGGTTTGAGGAGAGGGATCAGAATTGCCTCCCTTCACGAGTTGGGAGAAGTTGCCTGTCTGCCATATTAAATCAAAACATTCGCGGAGGATTTCCTGGGACGCCGCTGGAAAATGCTGAAGCATGCAGTATCGGATGTGGTCATGACCGGGTGCAATGTCATAAAACTCAGCCAGTGCCGATTCTAGCTCGCACATGGAGAAAGGGGAATTGTAGGCATCAGAACAGTTGGACCTGGTCCACTTTTTCCCCCTCTATAGTTGCACAGTAGCGACGAAACACTGGATCCTGGCTTCTATTGGCAGTAGTTTGTGCAAAATGCTCGGTCAGCGTCTGAGCAATGTCTCTGGGTGTCGCAGGCACACCTGTTTCAGCATTGCTGCTATCGGTAAACGGCTGCGTGTAGCGGAAATCCCGCCGATGGCTTCCCATACTTTTGTGGAACACGTGGAACGGTTGGTGGATTCTAGAAACGCCTGCCATGGCCATTACTTGCCCTCTTAAAGGACACTGCGAGCTTTGGCTATCGCGATTCGAGAGGCGGTGAAATTGTCCGCTGTTGGGCAGCATTTAAACAGTCAAAGAACAGCACGCCTGTCACAGATGGCTGAATGGCACTCTTCTGTCCACCAAGGTATAGGTCGCCGCTTAAGAAGGCCGCAATAGTTTGGTAAGGACAGGTCAGCAGCACGATGGATTTCATGTGTGATGTGATCTACCCATTCCTGGACGCTGTTACGGCGTTCAAAGACAGCCAATCGACTGAACAGCGGCCAGTTAGCCCTGTTAATCAGCCGTGTTGGCGGCTTCTGTTCCTGCAACACACCTCCCAGGAGGTGAATGGGGATGGGGAAGTAATCGCTGGAATGAAGGTCGTCAATGACCTCCCAGTGAACAGAGTCGGTGGGGCTGGAGAACAGAGATACAGGTCGATGGTTGAAACTGACCCTGTGGCACCACAGAAATGAGTCGGAATACAAGTGTTGAGGATGCATGTTGAGGATGCACAACACTTGAGATGTGAGGAGGCTCTTCAAAACTCCACCCCAAGGGCAAGCACAGGTTGAGCCCCACAGGACATGACAGGCATTGAAGTCTCCCAGGAGGTGAAATGGGCGGGGAAGTTGTTCCATAAGATCTGTGAGAGCATTCAGGTCTACTGCATCCAGCGGAGGTAAATAAAGGGAAGAAATTGTAAGCCTCCAATGTGAATGAATTTCAACTGCAATTGCCTGCAGGTTAGCATCTTCGTGGAGAGCAGACGAGCAGTGGCCATTATTGACAAACACGGCTACCCCTCCTTTCGCCCTTTCCCCAGCAGGTCATCATTCCGATATAGCGTGTAGTCCCGTGTATTTAAATGTGTTTCCTGTAGACGCACAAGGGACGTTGCTGTGCTAGCAGTTCCTCCACATGTGCCTGGAAACCTTTCATGTTCCACTGTATAATGGGAGTCATCTATCAGGGTTGAAATACCTTCTCCTGACTTCCTCCTGGGGAGGGGAGCCCACAGTAAGTGGAGGCCCAGTTTTGGGGCGAGATAATTCCCCAGACATTAACCTCCATCACCTCTGAAAGAGTCGAGAGAGACGTCAGACAGAATGACATCGACATCATCAGACCCTGTACCTTCAGTCTCCTTCAGTGGGAGAGTCCTTTCCTCTGATTTCGATCTTTTTGTCTGTAGTGGCTTTGGAGTCACAACCTCAGAGGCGGTACGGGAGCTAGCAGCACTGGGAGGCGCACAAGATTTGACCTGTGGAGGGGCAGGAAGGTCCATGATGCCAGTAACCATGGCCTTTTCTGATGTTCGGGAGAGGCGGGGGGGAGGGGGGGTGGAACGAGGCAGGCTTCAAAGGAGCTGCAGCAGCACATGTGCAGTGGCAAATGCATGTGCAAGTGCTGACAGTAACAACCGCCGTTTGTGTAGCGGCATCAGTTTTCAGGGCAGGCTGTTTCAGAACAGAAGAAAAGAAGGCAGCGAACATGGATGGCTGCATGGACTTGTATAACATCTTGACTTCACCAATCGGAATGTGCTTTATGGTTTTGATCTCCTGAATCTTCCGCTCCTCAAGGTAAACTCTGCGGTCCCTGCTCCTCACAGGTTGATCCCCTGAGCTGTTGACACACTTTTGAGGAGAGGCACAACCACCTCCCTCATGGGCGGCTTTACCACATTTCCCGCAAGTGGCTTCTCCTCTACAGCTGCGAGTAGTGTGACCAAAGTGTTGACATTAAACCTTTTGGCTGCTGCAGCCGTGCATCTATCTAGCAGGGTCGAGCGCGCCGTTGAGGCCGACTAATCCTGGTACCTGCGCAAACAGCTTTCCCCACGGACCGTTACCTTCAGCTGAGCTTGCCGCTTGGCCGAGCACGCCCTGTGCTGAACATTTCCCGAGCCAGGGCGTCTGCGGCTGTTTCGCCTTCTGAGTGTGATCACTGACACACGATGTGTCTCGATGTTTTTTCCGTGGCTCCGAATCTGCAGATGAATTACTGGACACACATGATGTGCATTGAAACTGCTTATGTTGCTAAGAATCCCCATGATAAACGGTATGTAGAATTAATTATTGTTAGCTTTGTCGTCTTAAGCTTACTGCAATTAATGAAAAAGAATTTCACACCAGATGCGTTTCGCTTTTATTTTCAAAGCATCTTCTGTGTTCACTGGTTTTCCTGCTTCATGTTTACATCCTTTGCGAGCCACTGTTTTCCCTCTCTTCATTAGCGGAGATTGACATGAAGCAGGTAAACCAGTGAACACAGAAGATGCTTTATAAATAAAAGCGAAACTAGTGTGAAACTCTTCTTCATTAATTGCAGTAAGATTAAGACGGCAAAGCTAACAATAATTAATTGATAGAGCTGCTGCGGAAAATTGCCATGGAAACAAACGTGATGTTTGTTTAAATCAGCTATGTAGCACTGTGCTTGTGTTAATTTTATGCTTCACGTATGTAATAGATTTAATGGCATCTGAGAAATGCAGTTCGTGTTTTTAAGAGTGGAGTAACACTTCTATAAAAGGCTTCAAAGTCAGAAATCCTAAGTGTTTGTGTATCTTTTACATCTTCGGATTATATTTTCCATCCTTCTTTTTGATCCGGGCTTTAGACCGGCACTGGCGAAGTTAAAAATATATTTTTTTGTTTTCGTACAATTTTTGTATTTTTTATGTTTCTTTTCCCTTTTGGTTGTCCTTTACTATCAGAAAGTTATCAATGTCGCTTCTTCTCTTGTGAGTGATTATAGACGGTTAATAGTTTTCTTTAGAGTGATAGGCCTCAAAACATTGAAACACGTATGTAACGCAGCAGCGATGGCGAGGCATTGCAGCGTCTCTGACCAGAGAGTATGCGCTTGACCGCGCGAGTGTTGCGAGCAGTTCGCTAGTTGTCGCTATGCAGAGCAGTACTCTGTCTGTAGTCGTGGCAGTCTGTAGCTCGATTTAGTTACGAGCAGTCGGTCAGTAGTAGTCGTGCAGTGCAGTACAGTAGTAGTCGTCATGTAGTGCAGTACGCTAATAGTCGTCATGCAGAGCGGTCGGTCAGTAGTAGCAGCCCAGTGCGGTTGTGTGATGTAGGCGGTCGGCAACACTGGTCAAGATGCTGAATGAGGTATACTGTTAATTAATATAATCATTAGATAATGTAAAACTTATTTATTGTAATCAATCTCCAATAAGTCCCCCAATAATAATTTTGATTTCAAAAGCATTTTTCAAAAAAATTTTATTTTTTATTGAACTAAAGATTTCGTTGCACTTCCCATTTCATTCCACTTCTTTTGAAGAAAAATTTCAGTAAATTCACAGAAAAAAGGAATATTATTATTTGCAATGCAGTTCCTCCAAGCCGTGCCCAAAGATAAGAGCAGAAATTTGACATCCAGTTATTCTGAGGTAAGACTTTAATTCCGATTGTTTTACACAGGGCCAAAGACCGATATTTCGGTTTAATTGAATTTTCTTATCACTGAATGGACTTTAATTTTTTTGGTGAAGAATTTATATTTGAGTCAGATTGCGAATTTCACATTTTTGTTGCCATTGTCAGTACATTTCATTGTGGGCAGGTTACGCTTAGCCCAATGTCCATTAGCATTCATAATTAAATACTGTCATATTTCTTTCTTTCAAATTTTTGTGGGGAGGTTACACTCGGCTCCCATTTGTATTAAGTTTTGTCTTTTCCTTTTAAATTATTGTGGGGAGGTTACACTTGGCGACACCCACTCCAGGATCGAATTTCGTTGAGAGTCTTTTGAACAACAGTCAGATATCTGCTCTTATTTGCTTAGATATAATTAGGATTTGGCGCTACGCTTTTACTAATTTTGTGACTTTGTTTCTACAGGTCAACGGCAATTCTTTGCTCTGTTGTATTTGTGTGTTGTTTTTGCATTGTGCTTATTGTTTTGTGAATATTGTGACTATTGCAAAAATGCCGCGAAAGACTGTGAATAGTGTATCGCGAGGTATTATGAATGAAATTACCGACGCAAACAACTTTACCGATAGGACATGTGACACGCAGTGTAATGATGACAATCCTGCGTTCACTAACAATCAGTGCATTCCAACCACTAGTGATGACTTTTACCTTGATAATGAACAAACGAACTCAATTGTCTCGTCTGTTAATTTGACGACAATTGATGACGCAGAACGCTCTATTGTAATGAGCGCTGCCGAGCTTAACACACCCGATTTAGAAAATCCAAGTAATGTACAGACAAATTTGTCTAATGTAAATGGACAGTGTTCTGAAAGTACGACGGATCCATTTAATTCCGAAATAATGACCGACAGCGTACATTCGACTGACAAATCTTTTTGTAAATCTAAAAATAACCAAATGGTTACAGAAAGTGAAACAATTCCAGATCCACCATTAAACAGCACTGAGAATAGAAATGCTGACTTTGAGTCGAATCCAATTATGGCATTGTTGCTACAAATGACTAAGCAGTTTAATGAAAGATTTGATAACAATTCCAAACAACAGAGTGAACAGGCCAAACACTTAAATAAAAAACTTGACAATAATGACGAAAATCTCAAACAACTTAATAAAAAATTAGACGACAATTCCAGACAGCTTAGTGAACAAATTAGAGACGTTGCCGCGCAGTGCCATGACACTAAGGAACAGTTGCGCGTGGAAATTGAGGCTTGTTCACGAAAAAATAGCGAAGAAATTAAGTCTGTTGCGCAAGAATTAAGGGAAATGCAAACAGCCGCAACAGAAACACTCAGAGACGAAATTAGCGGAGTCGCTAAACAATGCTCTGAAAAAGCTACACAATTACGGGATGAGTTTAAAGCAATGACGGTAGAACTTTCGCGCGCTATGGACGCAAAGATAGACGCGAAATTCGAACAACAGAATACTCAGATTAACGAGCGCTTTAATCAGCACATACAGAACAGTGATACGCGTTTCCGCAGATTTATTCAAGATCAAAACAAAGTAAAACGACAAGTCATGGAAACAATCACTGCACAAAGACAAGAGGACAAACGTAAAATGTTTGCGAAAGCGAAGACGTATGTAGACAATAATATTACTACACTGTCCGACAAAATTAATACCATAGAACAATTGAACGCGGAATTAAGGGATGAAATTTCTGATCTTAAATCAAAAACAGATACACACACAGTAAATATTCAAACAGTGATAGATAGATTCGAACAATTAGATCTAACACAGGATTGCGATGTCATCAAAGCTGATGTTAAAAAACTGAGCGAAACTACGCGTAAGTTGCAAAAACAGATTAATGCGTCTGATTCTAAAACCGATGATCAGGTTAAAATGCTGTCTGAAAAATGTGATGAATTGGCCAGTCGTATTGATGTCATCGAAAATGTTGTTGTTGTTGTTGTTGTTGTGGTCTTCAGTCCTGAGACTGGTTTGATGCAGCTCTCCATGCTACTCTATCCTGTGCAAGCTTTTTCATCTCCCAGTACCTACTGCAACCTACATCCTTCTGAATCTGCTTAGTGTATTCATCTCTTGGTCTCCCTCTACGATTTTTACCCTCAACGCTGCCCTCCAATACTAAATTGGTGATCCCTTGATGCCTCAGAACATGTCCTACCAACCGATCCCTTCTTCTGGTCAAGTTGTGCCACAAACTTCTCTTCTCCCCAATCCTATTCAATACTTCCTCATTAGTTATGTGATCTACCCATCTAATCTTCTGCATTCTTCTGTAGCACCACATTTCGAAAGCTTCTATTCTCTTCTTGTCCAAACTATTTATCGTCCATGTTTCACTTCCATACATGGCTACACTCCATACGAATACTTTCAGAAATGACTTCCTGACACTTAAATCAATACTGGATGTTAACAAATTTCTCTTCTTCAGAAACGCTTTCCTTGCCATTGCCAGCCTACATTTTATATCCTCTCTACTTCGACCATCATCAGTTATTTTGCTCCCCAAATAGCAAAACTCCTTTACTACTTTAAGTGCCTCATTTCCTAATCTAATTCCCTCAGCATCACCCGACTTAATTAGACTACATTCCATTATCCTTGTTTTGCTTTTGTTGATGTTCATCTTATATCCTCCTTTCAAGACACTGTCCATTCCATTCAACTGCTCTTCCAAGTCCTTTGCTGTCTCTGACAGAATTACAATGTCATCGGCGAACCTCAAAGTTTTTATTTCTTCTCCATGAATTTTAATACCTACTCCGAATTTTTCTTTTGTTTCCTTTACTGCTTGCTCAATATACAGATTGAACAACATCGGGGAGAGGCTACAACCCTGTCTTACTCCCTTCCCAACCACTGCTTCCCTTTCATGTCCCTCGACTCTTATAACTGCTATTTGGTTTCTATACAAATTGTAAATAGCCTTTCGCTCCCTGTATTTTACCCCTGCCACCTTTAGAATTTGAAAGAGAGTATTCCAGTCAACATTGTCAAAAGCTTTCTCTAAGTCTACAAATGCTAGAAACGTAGGTTTGCCTTTTCTTAATCTTTCTTCTAAGATAAGTCGTAAGGTCAGTATTGCCTCACGTGTTCCAGTGTTTCTACGGAATCCAAACTGATCTTCCCCGAGGTTGGCTTCTACTAGTTTTTCCATTCGTCTGTAAAGAATTCGTGTTAGTATTTTGCAGCTGTGACTTATTAAGCTGATAGTTCGGTAATTTTCACATCTGTCAACACCTGCTTTCTTTGGGATTGGAATTATTATATTCTTCTTGAAGTCTGAGGGTATTTCGCCTGTTTCATACATCTTGCTCACCAGATGGTAGAGTTTTGTCAGGACTGGCTCTCCCACGGCCGTCAGTAGTTCCAATGGAATATTGTCTACTCCGGGGGCCTTGTTTTGACTCAGGTCTTTCAGTGCTCTGTCAAACTCTTCACGCAGTATCGTATCTCCCATTTCATCTTCATCTACATCCTCTTCCATTTCCATAATATTGTCCTCAAGTACATCGCCCTTGTATAGACCCTCTATATACTCCTTCCACCTTTCTGCTTTCCTTTCTTTGCTTAGAACTGGGTTTCCATCTGAGCTCCTGACATTCATACAAGTCGTTCTCTTATCTCCAAAGGTCTCTTTAATTTTCCTGTAGGCGGTATCTATCTTACCCCTAGTGAGATAGGCCTCAACATCCTTACATTTGTCCTCTAGCCATCGCTGCTTAGCCATTTTGCACTTCCTGTCGATCTCATTTTTGAGACGTTTGTATTCCTTTTTGCCTGTTTCACTTACTGCATTTTTATATTTTCTCCTTTCATCAATTAAATTCAATATTTCTTCTGTTACCCAAGGATTTCTACTAGCCCTCATCTTTTTACCTACTTGATCCTCTGCTGCCTTCACTACTTCATCCCTCAAAGCTACCCATTCTTCTTCTACTGTATTTATTTCCCCCATTCCAGTCAATTGCTCCCTTATGCTCTCCCTGAATCTGTGTACAACCTCTGGTTCTTTTAGTTTATCCAGGTCCCATCTCCTTAAATTCCCACCTTTTTGCAGTTTCTTCAGTTTTAATCTACAGGTCATAACCAATAGATTGTGGTCAGAGTCCACATCTGCCCCTGGAAATGTCTTACAATTTAAAACCTGGTTCCTAAATCTCTGTCTTACCATTATATAATCTATCTGATACCTTCTAGTATCTCCAGGATTCTTCCATGTATACAACCTTCTTTCATGATTCTTAAACCAAGTGTTAGTTATGATTATGTTGTGCTCTGTGCAAAATTCTACCAGGCGGCTTCCTCTTTCATTTCTGTCCCCCAATCCATATTCACCTACTATGTTTCCTTCTCTTCCTTTTCCTACACTCGAATTCCAGTCACCCATGACTATTAAATTTTCGTCTCCCTTCACAATCTGAATAATTTCTTTTATTTCATCATACATTTCTTCAATTTCTTCGTCATCTGCAGAGCTAGTTGGCATATAAACTTGTACTACAGTAGTAGGTGTGGGCTTCGTATCTATCTTGGCCACAATAATGCGTTCACTATGCTGTTTGTAGTAGCTTACCCGCATTCCTATTTTCCTATTCATTATTAAACCTACTCCTGCATTACCCCTATTTGATTTTGTGTTTATAACCCTGTAGTCACCTGACCAGAAGTCTTGTTCCTCCTGCCACCGAACTTCACTAATTCCCACTATATCTAACTTCAACCTATCCATTTCCCTTTTTAAATTTTCTAACCTACCTGCCCGATTAAGGGATCTGACATTCCACGCTCCGATCCGTAGAACGCCAGTTTTCTTTCTCCTGATAACGACATCCTCTTGAGTAGTCCCCGCCCGGAGATCCGAATGGGGGACTATTTTACCCCCGGAATATTTTACCCAAGAGGACGCCATCATCACGTAATCATACAGTAAAGCTGCATGCCCTCGGGAAAAATTACGGCTGTAGTTTCCCCTTGCTTTCAGCCGTTCGCAGTACCAGCACAGCAAGGCCGTTTTGGTTATTGTTACAAGGCCAGATCAGTCAATCATCCAGACTGTTGCCCTTGCAACTACTGAAAAGGCTGCTGCCCCTCTTCTACTAATGACAATAAATCAGACGATACTGCACCGGTTTCATTTATCCAAACACCTGAATTTCAAAATTTACAGCAGGCAATTAATGAGATCGATTCGTCTAACAACACGTTACGTAGGAAGTTATCAAATTTACAACAAGAAGTAACAGAGATGAAAAACATTTCAGTTAATAACATGCCACAACAGACGCCACTTTATGAACATGTGTCAGACTCACGCAGTGCGTATAATTTGGGTAATCTACAGAGAGTACGGGACTCAGATTCCGATCAACCACAGTTCAATAGATTCTCTTACGATCCTGAACCTGTTCCATCACACAGAGATGATAATTTCGACTACAAACATTTTCTGTCAGTGAGAAAGTTTAAGGTTTTCAAAAACGATAGAACGCAGATTCACCCACTGGATTGGATTCAACAATTTAGCTTTGCTCTTCCACCGACTTGGCCTGTAACACATAAACTTGAATTTATTTGCAGTTTTTTGGAAGGCGAACCGGCAACTCGTATGAGACCGATCGCGAGGCAATGCTATTCAGTAGAGGAATTTCAGAATGCTTTTCTGTCAGCGTACTGGTCGAAGACGACACAGCGCGGAATTAAAGATTAGTTGATTAGTTTGCCGAATTACGAGAACTCCAATTTTCCCAGTGTGACGCAATTTTTTGAGCACATGGTACAACAAAACCAATACCTGAGTGAGCCGTACAGTGAATCCGCACTTATACAATTATGCATTTCCAAATTACCACGGTCATTACGAGTGTCACTTCTAACAGGTCAGCAAAAAGAAAATATTTCAGCGTTCAGAGATCTTTTACAGCTCTTGGAAGTACAGCAATCTGATTATTCTTTTGTAAACAAAAACTTTTCTTATAATAACCAAGGTCAACAAAAGTACAGCAGTTATGATCAGACACGTAATTTCAATAGGAAAAGTAACAGACGCTTTAGGAACGACAACTACCAGAACTTAAATCACAGACAAAATTCAGATTATCAATATCGTCAAAATTTTCAGCAACAGGAAGCACATTTTGGTAATAATAGACGTTTTCCACCACAACAGCATGAAAGTCAACCGGTTAGCATACCTAACCAACAATGGAATACACAAGGTCAACCAGGCTTTAATGTTTCGCCGCGTGGACGTATAGTCCCTGGTCCAACAAATAGTAACGCACGGGAGCAAAGAAACAACTACGTACAAAGAAGACAGTATTTCAATTCCCATCGCAATACACCGTATAGGAATGACTATTACGACAGACGTAAAAACGATGAGCACAATTACCAGCGTACATATAATAACAGTCGGTCCCACCAACAGCAAAATCATACGCAAGAACATATTCTCATGAATGAACCCGACAGTAGGTACCATCCAGAACGTAACACGTCTGGAAGAAGTAATAGGACAGTTCAAATAGTCGAAATGCCACAGAACCCTCCTAATAATAATAACACGTCAGATAGAATCTGACTCGATACTGCACAGGACGCATCTTCTAATAACACAAACACTACCTTTGACACTCAAAATGTTGTTCACGAAAATGTAACTACTTTTGACGATATCAGAGACACTCTCTTGCAGGAAAGACCAGTTATTCAGAAAACCATTTCACATCCTGTTATCGAAATTAAAATTGGTTCATCGAAATTTTCAGCAGTAATCGATTCCGGATCACCAATATCAGTAATAAATGAGGAGACTTTCAACGAGTGCAACAAAGAGAATACGTATCCGACATTACCATTAGGCAAAACAAAAGTGAAAGGAGCAGTACCGAGTAAAGGAGTAGACGTTAAATTACAGACGCATTTATCATTTTGTATTGGAGGTCATACTTTCCACTCTAATTTTTGGATTGTTCCTTTATTGACAACAGACGTTATTTTAGGTACGAATTTTCTGGTACAACACGACGCAGTTATTGATTTTCAGAATTCTTATTTAATGTTAAAGGATGAAAATGTACAACTTGCTTTAGAATTTCAGCACCCACTATCTGCGGAAGAGCAAACAATTAACCGCACAGAGGTCATTTCCGCAACACGTGACATAGACTGTAATCCCACATTGTTCACGGATACGTACGTACACAACTATAATACTCCAGACGAAGTGGACTACGACGTAATACAAATGATTTCCGATAAAGTTAGACAAAGCAGTGCAACTACAGACGACGAACGAACGCAATTACATAAAATTCTTTTACAGCAAGCTCCAGTTTTTGACAACATTCCTGGTACTATGTCCGGCT
This sequence comes from Schistocerca piceifrons, assembly GCF_021461385.2. Classification (NCBI taxonomy): domain Eukaryota; kingdom Metazoa; phylum Arthropoda; class Insecta; order Orthoptera; family Acrididae; genus Schistocerca; species Schistocerca piceifrons. The sequence goes on from NC_060140.1 coordinate 164,860,556, forward strand.
TTATGTATGAATTTCAAGTGAAACAGCACGACACATTTAAAGCAAAACATTATCCCATTCCATACATTCACAGAGAACAGGTTAAAAAAGAATTGCAGGATATGCTTGATCAAGGAATTATAGAACCAGCAGTTAGTCCGTACATAAACCCGCTACATATTGTTAAGAAAAAAGATGGCTCACTTCGCCTTGTACTTGATTCACGTCACATTAATGACATTATTATTAATGAAACAGATCGACCACAGACTTTAGAGGAACTTTTACAGAAATTTCATGGTACAGCTATTTATTCTACACTAGATTTGAAATCGGGATTTTGGCAAATTCAACTTGATCCAAATTGCAGAAAATATACAGCTTTTCTCTGTTTCGGCGACTGTTATCAATTTTGCAAATTACCGTTCGGCTTAACTATTTCTTCTGCAGCTTTTATTCGCGGTTTGAACACAATACTTCCGACAGAACTTAAGGACAGAATCACGACGTATGTAGACGACATTCTTATCGCAGAAGCTAACTGGTCTGAACACAATCTGATTCTTGAACAACTGTTACAAACTTTTCATGCACAAGGACTTACAGTTAACCTCAGTAAATCGCATTTTGGCAAAACTTCTATAAAATTTCTTGGACACGTAATTTCAGCAGAAGGCATTGCGCCTGATCCAGAAAAACTTCAAGCTCTACGTGACATTACCGTTCCTACGACGAAGAAGCAATTGCGCAGTTTTTTGGGCTTAATTAACTTTTTTCGTAAATTTATTCACCATTCCGCTTTAGACACGCCCAGATTATGCCAATTAACAGGTAAAAACAGTATTTGGTCTTGGGATAAGCAAGCACATTGTGAATTTATGAACCTGAAACATGCTCTGTTGAATGCACCACTTTTATCGCACCCAGATCTTACCAGAAATTTTTCCATTGCCACCGACAGTTCCAACACCGCTTTAGGCGTACATATTTTCCAGGAAATTGAAGAAGATGGTTCAATAGTAATTAAAAACATCGCATTTGCAAGCCGCATTTTGTCACCTGCTGAACGAAATTACTCCGTTACAGAATTGGAAACATTATGTGTTGTATGGGCTTTCACGAGATTTAGGCACTTTCTTTATGGCAGACATACCACCGTTTACACAGACCATAGAGCTATACAATTTTTGCTTTCAGCTAAATTTACTCACGACAGGCTAAGTAGATGGAAACTATACTTACAAGAATTTAATTTTACGATTGTTCACATTCCCGGCACACAAAATGTTATCGCAGACGCACTATCGCGTTCTCTGAGCAACAATCAGCAAGACGTAGCAACCAACTTCTGCAAAACAAATTTCAGTGTCATGTACATTCAGCAAGTTGCATTTGAAAATTTTATTTCATCGTCATTACAGGACATAGCACAAGAACAAAATAAAGACAATGTGTGGAAAGAAATTAAACACCTTTGGCTAGATAAGAAAAATGTTACGATTAGAAACCATTACACTGTACGCAATGACATTCTGTTTCGCCGCTCTCATCCTGACAGCAACAATTGGTTATTATGCATACCTGACGAACTGGTTAACAAATTAATTTGGTACACTCATTTAAGCTACGCACATTACGGAGCACGAAAATGTTTTCTTATACTGAGACAGAACTGTTATTTTACCAACATGGAGAAACGTATACGACGAGTTTTAGCGTCATGTAAAATTTGCCAGAAAGCTAAGTCAGACACCACTTCACACATTCCTCCATTATATCCCATTATACCTGTTAAATTAAGACACATGGCCGCAGTAGATATTTTTGGTCGGATTCCCAGAACTAACAGAGGTTTTTGCTACATCTTTGTCGCTGTTGAGCTCACTTCAAAATTTGTTACTTTCACTCCGTTACGCAAAGCTACTGCTAAAACTGTTTCGAAAGCATTTGTAAAACATTTTCTATTTCATGTAGGGCATGTGATGACTCGATACTGCACAGGACGCATCTTCTAATAATACAAACACTACCTTTGACACTCAAAATGTTGTTCACGAAAATGTAACTACTTTTGACGATATCAGAGACACTCTCTTGCAGGAAAGACCAGTTATTCAGAAAACCATTTCACATCCTGTTATCGAAATTAAAATTGGTTCATCGAAATTTTCAGCAGTAATCGATTCCGGATCACCAATATCACCAATATCACCAATTTCGTAGTACCGTATGGACACGCATGTTACGAGCCAGAAACATTTCTCCGATCTATATATCCAAGTACCACGCTTCTTCGAACCCCTGTGAAGGATTAATGAAAGAAATTGGTAAGCTGTGCCGAATATACTGCCACAAAAGACATATTGATTGGGATACACACATACTCTCATTCCAAGATGTAATTAATTCCATTCCAAATGAATCCACTATGCTATCTCCGTCTGTTATACTGAAAAACGTTGAACCACCAAACAAAATTAAAGAATTAGTAACATTCCCCAAAAGTCCTCGCTTACGACACCACGAAATAATTGACATTGCGCTGAACAACATCAAACGTGCCGCAGAGCGCCGGAGAAGACAGCAAAAACAGGTTTGTACACGCCGCGACTTTCACGTTGGACAGAAGATACTAGTACGTACACACTATTTATCCAGCAAATTAAAAGGTAAGTGCAGTAAATTTGAACTTCTATACGCAGGTCCATATTGGATTCGCAGCATCCCTCACCCCAATGTTGTACACGTCGAAACTTTGAGAACCAGAAAATCGAAAGGCAATCACCATATCTCAAACATTAAACCGTTTATTGAGTGAAACCACTGTATGATTCAACACACTATGATGTCATTTACTAATGCAATTACTTCACCTGACTAATTACTGATGATTATCGTATTTTTTCTTGGCAAGTGCCCGACAAGGTAAGGTTAGCAGGTCGCTTTTCTTGTCGTTACACATCAGACCGTGCATATTTTTTCAGACGAACTTACGTATTTTATGACTAATTATGCAATGTTAGCTAATGACATGTTAATTTCATTACATTTTTTTTCATTAAAGTCTTTAATTCTCGCCTCTATTAACTACACTACATACAAGCTGAACACAACGAACGTCACATTTGTCTTTTTATGTACGATTGTATTCCAGTTTTGTTTGTATGCACTGTGAAATGGTTAAGATATACCACACACCAGTCGACTTTGACATTTTTTTTGCCTTATGACATCTCAACATCGTGACTGTTTTACATTTTTGCTGCTGCATCGTATTATTCTGTGTACATTTTTGCATCTGAACACTGTCAATGTCTTCGACATATTACGTTTTCTGTCATGTTACGCTATATGGTTAATTGTGTCACCATAAACCAGTCATTATTTAGTGGGTATATGATTTAAATGCAGGACATTAATCTTTGTTCATCAATTTCAGAAAGGAATGATGATTCTAAGAAATAAATTTAGCATAAATGGGAATTTCACCTACGGAATAAACAAAACAAGATGCAATAATTTTATGAGGAAGAGTAAATGGATCAGGATTAACAAGCATTAACAAGAATATACTATACTCATCACAGAATAGCAGTCTTAACTAATTTTTTCTTTCAGAATACAAGGTGATTGATGCAGGCTGTCAGACAGAACTACATATCTTAGTTTTAGTGATGAAATATGCTAGAGATAAGGAATAGTTGTATAATGATTAATGAAGTGATTTTTTGCAGATGATAATGAATACCGATGAATAATGACGAAGGAAATGGTATTATGAATAATGAAGTTTTTCTTTACAGGTGATGATGATAATGAAGTTATGATAATATGGATAATGAAGTGATTGATAATGAAGTTTTTTTTACAGATGAGGATAATGTTGAAGTTATGTATTTATGCTACGTAGTTATTTAAGTATTTGTTGCAGTTTGTTTTGACAGCAGGTGTTACATTGCATAGTAGGATGACGGAAAGTTTTTGGAAAGGACAGCTATGGAACACATTTTATACACATTTCACTACCTGTTAATTCGAAGTTCACTACTTTTCAGCATAGTGTGCGTTTCTTCTTTCAGGTCAATAATCCATTTTGTATTTTATTTCAGGAGAAGCTTTTCATGATACTTACTAAACCTGTTACTTATTATACCTGTTCTAGTACTTGCATTTTATTTTTTATCCATTTGTGTTTATCATTTATGAATGTGATCACACATACTGCCTTGTTACATAATCTTGCTACAGCTGACTCATGACGAATGACGTTTCCTATCCTCATTTGCAGCAACAGGTCAAAAGCAAATAGTGTTATGCCTCAGCAATTAATTATCGATCCCAACGCAATGCATTGCTAACAAAAAAATGTATGACCAGTCCCAAGTAGTGATACCAGTTTGAGAAAATTCTGAATAATGCTGATTAGCTCTGAATAGTATGTCACTTGAGTAATGACTTCTTAATGAGACAAAAAAAAAGTATATATTTAAGATAATGCTTTGTCACTAGCTAATAACTAACACTGTTTATTGTAATGAGACTACTTATAATGCCCATGATTATTAATGCTATGACTGTAATTAACTGATTTTTAATAATGACTTTGTAATGATCTGAATAATACTGAATGATGAACCATGTTTGGTTCTATTCAATACTTGCTGGCCACTGAGTGCCAATAATTAATGTCACTCCACGAATTGTTATTAATTATGCCATTAATTAGCTCTTCTTTCCAATGTTGATACTTTGTAACCAGAAAAGAATGTGACTGTTTCATAATGCTTTGTAATTAGGAGAAGACTAATGATTCTTACTGTTGGAATGACAAATGATTAATTAACGACAAATGATTAATTAACTGTAATTAGGAGAAGGTTAATGATTCTTAATTATACTTTGTAACTGGAAAGGAATGTGACTGTTTAATAATGCTTTGTAATTAGGAAAAGGCCAATGATTAATACTATTGGAAGACAAATGATTAATTAATTATACTATATTTTGTAACTGGAAAAGAATGCGATTATTTCATAATGCTTTGTAACAAGGAAAAGAAGACTACTGATTCTATGTAAAACAATTAATGAACATTTTTCTGTAATACTACATACTTGGTACATAAATGTTCAATAACTGGGCTATGAATGCCACAAACTGCTAATTAAGTCTGTAATTGTCAATATTATGTGACATAATGTCCTTCTCCTCATAAGCTAACTACCCTGAATTACTGCAATGTCCATTTGTCCTGTTTATCCTAGTGATCGTGGAGCACTATCTTTGGTTTTGCACTAATTCTACGTTGGTGTGCCTTGTAAGAGCGTGGTGTTGACACGACATGCTGTCCACCACCGTGATCGATGAAGACATTATTATGGTCCCACTGTTTGGTGTACCTAATGTACTGCCAAAATGAAAACATGGAATATTACTACGACAATTCAGTGTCTTGGGTACGCTGATAAATTCTGATGGGAAAAGAACTTCCAGTTGTGTCACTTGGTGTTGTACTTCTGTGGAAAGATATGGACTTCCAGAACAGCTGTGTGCAATCTAAAGTGCCACAACCATGATGCAATCCTTCCCTTTCCTATCCTAATTCTTGTCACATAATGAAAATCTTTTTTTGCTAACGTCATTTATGTTCACGGCTATACATTTTCTTTTTTCGATTCGCTGAACTCCAGTGCGAGTACACTTATGTCACTGGTCGACATGATGTTTTGCCATTATGTTTATTTGTTGTGAAAATGCTAAAGACATTTTTTCAGTGCGTGTGCACTTTGGACATGATTTTTTACCATTATGTTTATTTATTGCGAAAATGCTAAAGACATTTTTGGATTTGTTCTGAAGTACAGTATATGTACACTCTTGTCTTTTATATTGTATATACATTTTTATTTTATGATATGTTCTGAACTACAGTGCATGTGCACTTATGTTAGGTGTTAATATGTTTTCTATTGAACTTCAGTGCCTGTGCACTTTTCTCATTTTTCAATATGATTTGTACTATTCTGTATATTCAATACTTCAATGCGTATGCACTTATGTCATTTGTTACTAATTGTATATACATTTCATCATTTGCTGATATGTTCTCAACTGCAGTGCATGTGCACTCATGTCACTTTTCAACATAATATTTTTTGCCAGTCTGTTCATTTGTTCTGAATATGCTAAAGAATTTTTTCAGTGCCTGTGCACTTTGTTATCTGTCAAATAATTTGTATATACTTTTTCTGATTTGCTACTATGTTTTGTACTCACATTTTGTCTTTGTCTTATATATTTTGTACTTAGTGCGTGTGCACAACATTTACTTTATGTACTACATCTAAATATTCTGTAAATTGTAGAAGTTTATTAATTAGGAAAAAATTTTGCCGCGATGGGCAAGTCCAAATGACTCACCATCGCTGCCAAATTTTTGCCCCCCCAGTGGAGGGTTATGAAACACGTATGTAACGCAGCAGCGATGGCGAGGCATTGCAGCGTCTCTGACCAGAGAGTATGCGCTTGACCGCGCGAGTGTTGCGAGCAGTTCGCTAGTTGTCGCTATGCAGAGCAGTACTCTGTCTGTAGTCGTGGCAGTCTGTAGCTCGATTTAGTTACGAGCAGTCGGTCAGTAGTAGTCGTGCAGTGCAGTACAGTAGTAGTCGTCATGTAGTGCAGTACGCTAATAGTCGTCATGCAGAGCGGTCGGTCAGTAGTAGCAGCCCAGTGCGGTTGTGTGATGTAGGCGGTCGGCAACACTGGTCAAGATGCTGAATGAGGTATACTGTTAATTAATATAATCATTAGATAATGTAAAACTTATTTATTGTAATCAATCTCCAATAAGTCCCCCAATAATAATTTTGATTTCAAAAGCATTTTTCAAAAAAAATTTATTTTTTATTGAACTAAAGATTTCGTTGCTCTTCCCATTTCATTCCACTTCTTTTGAAGAAAAATTTCAGTAAATTCACAGAAAAAAGGAATATTATTATTTGCAATGCAGTTCCTCCAAGCCGTGCCCAAAGATAAGAGCAGAAATTTGACATCCAGTTATTCTGAGGCAAGACTTTAATTCTGATTGTTTTGCACAGGGCCAAAGACCGATATTTCGGTTTAATTGAATTTTCTTATCACTGAATGGACTTTAATTTTTTTATGAAAAACTTATACTTGAGTCAGATTGCGATTCTCACTGTTATTGTCATTAAATTTAATTGCTAGGGAGGTTACGTTTGGCTCCCATTTCTATTAAGTATTGTCATTACATTCCTTTTTATTTTTGTGGGGAGGTTACACTCGGCTCCCATTTGTATTAAGTATTGTCCTTTCCTTTTAAATTACGGTGGGGAGGTTACAACATGGCTGTACGCATAGTGGTACGTCGCATGCTCTACATTCGTATTTCGTTTCTCGGCGCACTTTCTGCTTCGAGTATATTGCGCACCGACGCGCTGGCGTACGTTTCTTCGAGATTTCCATCTCAATGACCTTTGGAAAATGCCTCCCAATAAATCTTAAGAGGATTCTCGTCGTCAGAGCCCCTTCCTCTGCCAGCTTTCCTCCGTTCCTTTAGGTACGTTTCATAAAGCTCTCTTACCAGACACAGATGAAATTCCGCTAGTTGCATGTTTCGTTCTGTTACTACTCTGTGGAGAGTATGGGCATTTAAAATGAGCAAATACAGTTAAGTGGAAAAAGAACTTTTTGTACCACTTGACAGTCTTTCGTACTGATTGCACTGAACCCAGGAGCATGTCACAGAGGTCAACAGCACTCATACTCTTGTTGTAATCTGCTACACAATGTGGTTTCCTTAATCTTTCACATGTCTTTCTGTTAGTCGTTTCCATCTCAACCATCTCTGCAGTATTACAGGTGGTCAGCATCCACACTTCTCTTTTGTCACACCATTTCATGGAAAGGATTGTGTCAGTAGGAATATACTGAAAGTCTCCTCATTTTTTTTTAATTTTGGCATGTTGTGTCTGTTTTTGCGAACAGTACCACATGCGTTTGTTCCATGGTTATGACGCCAAAGGAGCGGGTCTGCGCTTGAATACCAATGATCGAAAAATGGTTTCATCAGTGTTGCTACTATGTCGCCACTTTCCCCAGATTGTGGAAGTCAATTGCAGTATTTGTGCACGTGTAAACAATGAAATCCAGGATATAACTCGTCTGGCAGTCGCATAGCACAAATGTTTTTATTCCAAACCTACTTCTTTTGGAGGGAGTGTACTGTTTGAACGATGATCACCCTTTGAACAAAAAGAGGCTTTCGTAAATGCAGAGTTTTTGATATGGATGAAATGTGCTGCGAAATGTTGCGAAAATATCATCAACAATATACCTAATTTTAAATAACCTGCCTCCTTTATTGCTGACAGAGTTTTCATTGAAGTGAAGCATTCTTCAAATTCACAGAAAACGGTCCCTGCGCGTAATTTCGCCGAGAACAGGAGTGTTCATGAGTATGTCTGTGGACGAATAGTCACTGATTTTCAGCTTTTTCACACAAGCCATTAGCACACAAACAGCGACGAAGGAATAGAGTTCCTCGATACTCGTTTCTTTCCATCTGGACAAACGAGAATGCTCTGATTCTAGAGAATTTTCTTTCGTATACAAAAAAAAAAAAAAAAAAAAAAAACTGTTGGTTTCATCTGGCCCTAAACCACTGTTGTGGCCAGTAGCTGAAGCATCGAACGCAAGCATAAATGGACGAAAATCTCCTTTCTTCCAGTCAAATGTGTCGCTCAACCTTTCTTCCAGTCAAATGTGTCGCTAAAGAGAGCTATTTTCAATGGCACTTCACTGTCACTCTCAGACTCATCAGATTCTGAATGATACCCTTCCCTTGTTGACAGATGCGTTGTTCCAGCTGAAGTACACGGCACAGGACTGTTACTTCGAGATTCATTCTCACTGTCGCTTCTAGTGAGAATTTCGAAGATTTCTTCGTCTGTTCAGCCACGACAGCGTGCCATTTTCTTTTCAAAACGTTAACGGCGTCAACGGTCAGTAAATGTACATACGAAAATTGCAACACAAGAACACAGCAGCAAACACTCACGTGACTTCAACCGTGTCGGTGGAACGCTGAACAGCTACTAGGCGCTCGGCACGAATATACGGCTGGGCGCGTTAAAGCGGCCAGAGGGCACACGGGAAGAAGAGGCAGCGCGCCTCAAAACACGTCGGAGCACACAGGTGCCACTAAAGGCGGCTCGTGTAAACACGTTCAGAGCCGTTAAAGGGTTAAAACACCGCATTGAATTGGGGCAAGAAGGCCGTACACTGAGGCGTAGGAAACCCTCCTTCACATTCTCTAGCAGTTTGGTGCTGTTAAAAGTAAGGATAAACGAGTCTGATTTCACGAGGGCTCGAGCCACCCGTTTCGTAATGTGTTGCACGTCGACAGGGCCTTCCCGGGACCATTCAGCTCTGTTCTTCTTGAGGAATGTCAACTAGATCCCTGGATGACACAATACTTTGATGTAGTTCAAGGTGTTGTGCAACACATTTCAAGGTGCCTTCAAAGCCTTCTAAGCCTTTCTGTATGTTAAATTGCGAATCGTTGTCTAAACTCCCCCCTTTTCTTCTAACTAAAACACATTCTGACAAGGTAACCTCCCCATCGCACCCCCCTCAGATTTAGTTATAAGTTGGCACAGTGGATAGGCCTTGAAAAACTTAACACAGATCAGTCGAGAAAACAGGATGAAGTTGTGTGGAAGTTTGAAAAAATAAGCAAAATACACACACTGAGTAGTCCATGTGGAACATATTTAACTTCAATGGTAGCGTGAGCTCGGCAGCGCCGTGGTCACGTGGTTAGCGTGAGCAGCTGTGGAACAAAAGGTCCTTGGTTCAAGTCCTACCTGGTGTGAAGATTTTAATTTCTTTATTTTCGCAAAGTTATGGTCTGTCCGTTCTTTGATTGACGTCTCTGTTCATTACAATAAGGTTAGTGTCTGTGTTTTGCGACCGCACCGCAAAACCGTGCGATTAGTAGACGAAAGAACGTGCCTCTCCAATGGGAACCGGAAACATTTGATCGCTAGGTCACAAGTCAACCGATTCCTCCACAGGAAAACACGTCTGATATATTCTATACGACACTGGTGACAGCATGTGCGTCACATGACAGGAATATGTTGTCGACCCACCTAACTTGTACACTTAGCGAATGGGTAAAAAGAATCTGCTACCTTGCCCGATTTAGGTTTTCTTGTGGATGTGGTAATCACTCCCAAAAAGCGATGAAAACGTAAGAGTTTGTCACACACTGAAAATAAAAAATCACAGGTTTCACAAGCCTCGAACCGAGGACCTCTCATTCCGTAGCTGCTGACGCTAACCAGCGGACCACGGTGATGTTGCCTATCTTGCACATGGATTACTCAGTTTGCATATTTTGTTTATTTTTTCATAGTTCCACACAACTTCTTCCTGTTTTCTCGATTGATGTGTGTTCAGTTTTTCAAGGCCTATCCACTGTGCCAACTTATAACTAAATCCGAGGGGGGGTGCGATGAGGAGGTTCCCTTGTGAGAAGCAGCATGCATTCTGTTACTACTGACTGAATCAAGAGGACTGGCTACATGAGCCCTCTTGTTGGGTCGGATGTTGGTATCTTCCAGCGGCCCACCCTTTCCGCTGGGACGGGGTACAGAGAATTTCGGAGAATCCATTTTGGTCCCACAAGCAGCTAGGGAAATAAGGGTCCACTCAGACAGAGCTGCACGTGCCTCAGTAAGCCTTATACTACTGAGGTGCGGCAAGATCCCCAAGAGGCTGGCCACTAATGACTGTTCCAGCTCAACAGCCATGCATCTCATCAGCGAGCAGCACACCTTGAGATTGAGCTTTTTCTTTATTTTATATATTTTTATAGAGGTTTATTCCATCCTCGCGATCCGGACGGCCGAGTGAAGATCCCTGTTCCCTTTGACACACAACGTTCCACCGCCGCGCTGCACTGTCGTCGCTGAAGCAGGCCCAGAGCGTATGGTGGCAGAGGACTGGCGGCGCACACCAGTCCCCAGCTCACGAACCCCGTGGTCGCCAAGCCCGTACTCAGCAAACAAATTCTGATCCCCTGAGGGCATGATATTTAATGAGATATAGGATTATGATTTATATGGCTTACGTATATAATGTGTTTTGTGAAGTTACTGATGAGATAATGATGATGAGTATTATTGAGGTAATGGTTAGGCTTAGTGAGCCAGTTGTCCTACTTAATGTAACGATATTTCTGTTTTATAAGTATAAAACATTAGTTTGGATCAGTAACAGCAGGTTGACAATAGTAACCGTTCTACAGCTATTTGCTACTACACTAAAGTTTCTTTTGTATGATATGCAGTAGTCACTTTCTTGAGATTTTTATGCAATCCTGGATCGTAAATTTTTTGTCTCTATAAGAGCAACTCAACAGGCTACAGCCATGCTACATCTTACAGCAATGTACATTTCTGGTCTAATTACTACTATATACTATGACTTTTTTTCCTTGCCTAATAATAACCTACTGCATTATCTTGACTAGTTGTTCTTGTGGAAGCTATGATTTTCTCATATGTACTGAATGATTTAGTAAACACATACACAGCTTGACAGACAACATACTCACACCACAGATACTACTACACCTAACTTGTATCGTATCATTTTCTATACTCATGCTTTGGCCTTTCAAGAATGTTGTATGGATGTCATACTATGTTTTGTTTGTCTTATATTATGGATAGATTGTAAAGTGCTTTGCCAATTGGTTTATTAACAATAGGCAGTTACATTATAGAGTATAGCATATATTTTCTTTGTTGTTTCTAGTGAACCTTATTCTTGCAATTTATCTACCACATGCATATTTTAACCCTATAAGCTTAATTGTTACAGACCCACCTCATCCTTGTAAGTGTTTCCTTTTTTGCCAGCGTCTTACTATAATTTTGTTGATGAGTGATAGGTCTATATACTTCTGAAGCTTAGTAAAGTCAGCTTGGTATATACAGAAGTAACTGTAAGCGTTCAGTTAATGGTCATCTGGCAGATGCTTAGGCAGACTATGTATCGTGATTTTGTACCTGATGAATTTTCTAAGTTTGTACCAATCCATTTTTTAACAGGTCTTATTGGATTGAGCATGGGTCAGGCTTTGTATGCAAATGGTATGATGTTCATGATATTCTGCAACTAATTCTGGTATTAGGGCTTTTGAAGATATTATATCAAGGAAGACTTTGTGTAGACGATGATGATATTTTATTGGGATTTCATAACGATATTTCTTTTCCTGGTATAAAAGGTGAGAGATTAGGGTTAGTATTGAAGTGATTTTCTGCTTTTCTAGACGTGTGTTCCTTTTCACTTTTGTGGCTGGATACCTAAATTCTTGTTGCTTGATTCTGGTATGTGATAATATTTATCTTGCCCAGTCTGACATATATTCATTATTTTGGCAAAATTTTTCTTGTTGCAATGTTGACTGATGCACGACGAATTACTTTAAACTACTTCTTTCCACAGGTTCAATAGGCCTAGTGCACTATACAAACCTTCATTTTTCTCCTCATGTTCAGTTTGTTCCCGTAGTTAGTGGAGCTCCTATTTTTTCCCTTGTGGGTGTTTACTCTGCGGAGATAGTTCGCCTAAATGTTAGTACAAATATTTTTTTGTTAACGTAGAGATGTTCTTGCAATCATATGGAAAGTATCTTGCCATAAAACAAGCCTGTTTGCACACTTCTCTGAATGTATGTAACAATTCTTTTATAGAACGGTATTGCTCATGTTACCATATGTGACATACTTTACTCTTGATAACTGTTTTTCACAGGCCACCACTATAACCTTGTATGCAACGATTCTGGTCATAGTGCGACTAAGTTTGCACATTACACTGAATGTAACGGGATGTTTCCATGCAATTTGTGTACTATGACATATTTACTTTATGTATGCTCTTTTCTTGCTGACATTACTACCTTGATTGTTTGCTTAGTTTTAAGACATTTCTTTAGTGTTACGATGCTCTGTATTCTGCCATTTTTGCTCTGTAAGGTCATAAATTCGTGTTACACAGTAACTAAGTTTGCACATTACTATGGACTTTGTAAATACTTTTGAAAAACTGATTATTTCCTTAGTTTTAAACCATTTCGTCAGTGTTCAGATGTACTGTATTCTAGTATTGTTTCTTGCTCTTTAAGGTAATAACTTTCTCATTTTGTTAATCGATTTAATATGTGTACTAGTTCCCCATCGTATTTATTGCCTGGACATACCCTCTTGTTTTAAATGAAGCATTTTTACTTTATCTGCACTCTGCACAGATATTGAAATATTTTCGTTGTGAGCCACTGTTAGCTCTCATATTTTGATTACACCCTAGCTTGTGATTAGCCTGTACTGCACTTATACATACTGTGGATTTCTTGTGGAGACATGTTTTTAATGAGTGGTTAGGTTCTTGCTGCAGTGTGGATGGACTATATTTTAGCACATTCTGAGTTTGCTACCTCCTCATTACTGCCAATATCAGATACTTATGGTGTTGGTTTCAGTGGGACTGTAAGATTGTACTTCATTGGTCGGTTATACCTAGTACTTCTGATGACAATGCCAGTGGGTCTGTAAGATTATCTGGCTGTGCTTTTGAAATAATATTTACAGTGTCATGGTCTGTGGGACTGCAGGATTTTCCCTCAATGTTTCATATGCTTTGCCTACACAGGTATGGTTGGCAGTTAATTACAAGTTTTACTGCTCTTCGGACACATTTTTCTGCCGCAACATAGGGCAGTGAAAAACATTTTCTTTGCACTTCGGACGCTTCTATTTGCAGTGCATATATGTGTTCTATCGGCTTTCTGTACTAAGAGACTACACATGTAATGCAGTTTGCACTACAGTGAGTGCACCCTAATATTTAGCAAATACTATACCTATCAATATGTTTATGCCAAGCAATGATTTGTACCTATTTTCAGTTATGTAACTGTTTATGTCAAGCAATGATTTGTGCTTATTTTCAGTTATGCAGTTGTTTACGTCCACCAGTAATGTGTACTTATTTTCTGTCATGTACAGTTTTACTATTACTTCTGTACTCGTATCTTTAAACTTTTGTATTCATCTTTCTACATCCTTCTATCAGAATATTGTTGTGTAAAGTAAAATTTCCCAGCCATAGCAATGTCACTGACATCACCTAGCCTGTGAAAATTTGGTGCACCGGACCGCGGGGTAATGATAGGTGTCATGTATAATCCCTGTATCTGAATTTTTTGGTACCTGAATCGACTGTGAGCGAGCAACGATGTAAGTTGTATCACAGAAGATATTGAGGTGCGTGAGGGCGCAGTGGGCAGTAGTTATTGTTTAGTTTTTGGTAGAGAGAGCTGTGTTAGAGTTAGGCTGATAATGTAAAGCAGTGTTAGAGTGACGAAAATACGGCAATATTAAGATTCAAATTTTATTGCTCAGTTTATCATTTTGTTCAATTAACATGATTTTGAAACTGGTTTGTGAAGGAAGAAATCTAATGGAATGTCAGGTAAATACAATAGTGATGTTACTTTTTTTTTTGCTGACCATCGAAGTAACTTTTTTATTGTACTGAAAGTTGTTCGATTTAAGAAATAGGAATGTGTATTGTTTGGATGTTGAGAAATTCACTAAATTTAATATCTACCTTGAGTACTCTTTCTCAATATAGAAAAAAAAAAAAGAAACAGTGTTACCATTTTTGCGAATATATCATTTTCTTACCAACCATACTATTACAATTATTTTTAATGGGTCTTCCAACCAAGTATGTTCGACATACAGTTCGATTTGCAATTAACATAGAACTGAGTGCACCTCTCGAGTGTCTCTGTGTAGGTACAGTAAATTTGCAGCTTTAGGACAGCGGCGCGCCAGACAGAGCAGTACTGCAAGGCCTTATCCAGATTTGCGCAGAATGGAGGTAAGGAGAAAAGATAATGTTTTTATTTGTTTATTCAGAGACAATTTTTATGATCAGTTTCTGCAAAGTCTGTTACCCTACGTTTCATATCCAAGTTATTCAGGCAGTTTATAACGTTCTAAATTCTTGCAGTCAGATTCCTAACTTCTACAGTATGAAATAATTCCCTTTTCACTGTGATAAATTGTTACTATTACAGTTCAGCTTTGCTTTCACAGTACGACAGTACAAGTTTCATTACGACAGTTCATTTATTATTACAGCTCAGAGCTTACAATCTGAAACAGAGCATAAATCATTTATTATTACCATTGCAATTTAGGCCTCGTGAAAGTGTAGCCTTTTGACTGCGAGAGTCCCACAAGATCCGATAAGTACGACAAGTATTACATCGTAAAATGTTGTTAAATATGTGCTCTATTGTCAATGCTACCATCGTTCTAATAATCATTTTTGTGTTAGATTATTAATACGTGTCTTATTCATCGGATATTGTGGGACTCTCGCAGTCAAAAGGCTACATTTTGCCGAAGACTCATGTCAGATAGTCTTATATTCCGATGAAAATGGCCCTAAGGCCGAAATTGCCTTCTTAATAATAAATATTTCATACAGTCAACGGCGACTATGATGTCTTTTAAGAAATATTATATGACTGTGAATCCCAACCATGATAAGTCAAAGAAACAGAGTATTTAAGTCGATATTTCTATTATTTAAAAAGAACTTTCAAATTGCTGCGGCTTATCTGAACGTTAATCCATACGGTTGCTAGATACTAAATTTCGCCTCACAGGATGGTGAAAACCAGCGAATGAATGGAAAATCGTATTTAGGAGTCGGAAAAACATACATTTCCTTTGAATTTGGAAGAACGGATCTGCTAGGATACGTCTTATGATATTATCGGAAAAGATTAACATGAGGGAAATGCGTGTGAATAAAGAAGAAACGGAAACATCGGAAGTGCTACTGATATCAAACTTGGGAAAATGGATGCTAAAAACGATGCAAGGAGAATTAGAGGACAACAGGCAGTCGTCAACGAAGTTATTAGAGACGGAGCACAATCTCGAAGCAGGGAAGGATGGCGAAAGAAAATGGCGTTGCTCTTTCAAAGAAGCAATCCCATCATTTGCCTTACATGATTTAGGGAAATCACGGCAACCTCATAAAGCTTCATGGCCGGCCGGGGAGCCGAACCGTCGCAATCCCGAAGACGAGGCTAGTCTACTGACCACTGCGCCATCTCACCGGATGGAATGCTAAGAATTTCTTTTTGCCAGTGAAATAAGGATTTGTAGACACCCTTCTCAGTTTCTGTGGGCCTAACTGATCCAACCCTATGGAGATATGAGACGAGTCGTTTTATACTGATTGTAGGAAGAAAAACAAAAAAAAAAGCACTATATGAATATAAGAGATATGCAGTCATTAATAAAATATGTATCAGAATGAAATGAAAGGCTCTAAACGAGATTGACATATTACTGCGGAGAACAAAATGATGGGCCACAAGATGGTTTATGCACTTAAGTTTAAAAATCTGTGGTCTGTGCCTTATATTTTCCTATTGTGCTACTGACAAAAAAACTGAAGAACAGTTCATATATTTCTATGCAATGGTTACAAAACTGTCATCGAAGTGAAAATTGATTTCTATTTTTCACTTCGTCTGTACTTTCGTTACTTGGACTAGTTTTCTATAATTATGAATCCTATTAAGTGTATGTGGCAACGGCCTTGCCGCAGTGGATACACCGGTTCCCGTGAGATCACCGAAGTTAAGCGCTGTCGGGCGTTGTTGGCACTTGGATGGGTGACCATCCAGGCCGCCATGCGCTGTTGCCTTTTTTCGGGGTGCACTCAGCCTCGTGATGCCAATTGAGGAGGTACTCGACCGAATAGTAGCGACCTCGGTCAAAAATACCATCGTAACGACCGGGAGAGTGGTATGTTGACCCCACGCCCCTCCGCATTCTCCTCTGACGATAACACGGATGTCGAATGGTCCCGATGGGCTACTTGTGGTCTGTAGACGGAGTGGATTATGTGTATGTAATGTCTTAGCAGCCACAGAGTTTTGAGACACCTGAATCGCAGTTAGACGTATTTGAACTGGCAAAGCGCATCGTACATTTCTGGCCTAATGTTATTTTGCACGCAATGAGGCTAATTGTGATAGAACATGGAAGATATATCGGAACAGGAGGGAATATACAGGGCCAAACACTTTGACAGGTTGCTTTCTTCTAGTCTCTAGAAAGTTACTGTAATCACAGGATAGGAGAATATATACAAGGCCAAACAGCTCGATACTTTGCTTTCACTTTTTAGGACGTTACAGCGTACACTGTCTGATATATGTACTGCGATTGTTAGACTACGGACTCTTAGTAATAGAACTGAACCGTTCATACCGCTGTGATGGAGATCTACGCATCTGCTCCTGAGGCACGGTGTACTGTACGGCAGCAATCGATTCCGCATTGTGGCGTAGTGTGCGGTAATTGCGAACCAATGGCAGGCCTGAGACCGCAGCCGGTGAGGAACAGGGCTCATGGGTCTCGTGATTGGAGCCTGCGACTGTGCTGAATTCCCGAGAGGCAAGGTCTGTGCTCTGCGTGCTACCGCCGAGCTGACCGACGTGTAGGAGCGCGCGCCGCAGGTGCGTGCGTGTGTGTGTGTATGTGTGTGCGACAAGGGGGGGGGGGGGAGGGGGAGGGGGCGGCCACTAGATCGTAACTTTCGAAAAGCAGCACATTCTTATGGACATTTCGCTCACATTGTTTCGCCCCAGAGTGATAGGTTGAAATTAGGTGCTCAAAAATTGCAATTCCTCTTCCAGTCTTCAGTAAGTACCCGCCAGCTGGAGGTGAGTAGTAAGTGGCTTGAACAATAGGCGCAGAGAACTGGTTTTAGCCTTCCGGCAGAAAAATTTTAGTGTGTAGTTTTTAACTGTTTCCGCTGTGCTTTTAATCTTCCCAAACTGAAATTGAGAAGATTAGGTCAGAAGTTAACACGCTTCTCGGAGATCTGAGAACTTCTCCCTCGCAGTTCTTATCATTTTAAAATACAAAGGGCGCTCAAAGCTTCCATTTGAGGATGTTGCTGCAGCAGTTTTGCAACTTGGCGCGGATCCGATGCTGATATATAAGCACCGACGTATAGGCAAAAACATTAGTTTGTCATTCGGCTCTTTTCGACGTACGTGCGGTAAATGTAGAAACGTGAGCTATGGCGACGTTAGTAGGAAAACAGTACCAACCTTCTATTCTGTTTCTCTTGGCTGCCGAAGAACAAACACCGGTAGGCGTTTGAACGAGAGAATGATGAATGCATATGCGACAGCATGTCTGTCGAAAATTGTCGTTATGGAATGGTGTGCCAAGTCGATTTAGGCCACCAGCTTCAGCTGGGAGACTGACGTGGGAGACACTTGAGTACCCGCCATATAGTCCTCTCTCCATGAGAATATCACGCCTTCAACACCTTCGGTCCCTTGAAAAAGGCCTTGAAGGGTCGACAATTCCCGTCAGAAGCGGAATTACAACAGGCAGTTACTGACTTATTCACGCAGCAGGAGACGGTGTGTCACCAGTGCCAAGCCTACTCTTGTGAGAATAGAGTTTAAAATCAACAAGATCTGTCGTCCGATTAGCCCGATCGTAAACAGTAAAGGCAGTGCTCACCAAAAGTTAGCTTAGACACCTGCACACAGTTATTAAAGAATCCTTTGTTTTCGAAAATAAATTTTCTCTAACAAAATTCGATGTGAAATGAACTGAAAATGCTAGAATGCACCTCTCACAATAAGCAGCTTTCTCTTGATATTAGAAGCCTTTTTACAAACGTTCCCACTGAGTTGACACACAAGAGAGTCGAAAATAATCTGTTACATCATAAAAACTCACGGAATTAAAGGTCTCTGAACTTAGAGTTTATTGAGGTCGGTGCTAAATACAATTACGTTATGTTTAACGGTAAATCGTACAATCTTTTGGATTAGCCATGGGAAGTTCCTTACCTGAAATTTTTTGGGATATTGTCGCTAACTCCCAAGAAGAACGTTTTTTTTTAAATTGATTGCGAACTGAAATAAGATTTGATTTTAAGCTCAGTATGTTGAAGACTTAATTTTCGCATCCGATGGCACAAACCACGTTCTAGAGTAGAAGGGAGCTACAATATGGGCTTCTGTGTGTAAAGGAGCCTACTAGAGTAATGCTGCCAGAGTAAGTCGTTTTATGATAAATGACAATACCAGATCCAGAAAATTTAACTCAATCTTTTCATAGCCCTATGATAAGGTTGAGTTAAATTTTCAGGATCTGGTATTTTCCACAAGGATCTATAAAATTTACATTGTAGTTTATCACTTAGGCAACATTACTTGAGTAGACTGCTTGACACACACACACCGGCCAATAATATAGCTTCCTTCCACTCAGCAATAAATGGCGCTTTGATTACGCCACTCCCCTTTCTACAAAAAGAAATTAAACTGATCAAAACGGTTATGAGTTATGACGGCCATTAGCTGGCTGTAGTCGACTAGATCCTAGTAATAAAGCGTCTAATAACTTTCCAATGCTCGACAATAACAGAGGGAGGTAAAAGGGGCAAAACGGTAAGTTTATTTGAGTTCGATTTTCGGATAACATGTGATACAGGATTAGCCACCGCTCAGCCAAAAAATGAGGCAATAATTTCACATTCTCCCCGTCTGATGAAAAACCTAGAGCAACATTTGGGATCAAAGAAGCCTCTTTTACCAACTCAGCTGTTTAAAAAGTGCTGTGTGATAACTGTCGAGATATTACATAGGACAAACTGGAAGGGCGTTCAAAGTTAGGTATAAAGAGCATATGCTGGACAAGGCGGTAATTACGCGTATAATTTCAAATACGTAGAGTGTTTGTTAAACTCTAAACGCTCTCCGAGGGAACTAGAAGAAACGATAATTTTGCATAGAGAAGGAAAACGTAAGTTGCATATATGGGAGATTATTAAACATTTAGCTAACAGAGATAGTTTTACCTTGAATGAGCATCTGCAGCTTAGTAATGAGAATTCCCTCGACAGCTGTAATCCCTCACTCGGGGCTGCTTAACTAATGCTTACCGGCTGCGCGTACTGCGTCGAGTATCACACACATAGCGCCTTACGTCACCTATTCAGCACTAGATACTTTATATTACAGTCCAATTGTCATACGGGAAAAAATAAATCTAATATGCACGGATACTTTAAGAAGTCATATTTTATTTTACGTCGTCAGAGTTTTAATGAGAATGTAAAGTTTTCAAGCTCTAAATTTAATCTACTTGAAGCAACAGTTTACTTTGTTAGAGAAGTAAGATTTATCCATTGTGCCTGTAACTGTTTTGAAGGAGTTAAGTCTTATAACAAATTTTCTGTTTTCAAAGAATTTTAAAACGTGGTTTTTAAAATAATTTTTTTTATTTTGTAAAATATTTTACTCAGCAGATTGCACTGTTAAAGCTAGTCTTACAAAGTTCGACAATCACACGCGAGATCTGTCAACTGTTTTTACATATACACTCACCATGCGTATTTGTGCATTTCTTGCGCTTTTTACGCACTTGGTGCCCACATACGAAAGTTCCCATAAGAGCCTAGTACGTTAGACAGTCAACAAATTTTATTTCACTCTGATCTTATCTGATGAGCATGACTTATTATTTTATTGTTTTTGAGGTAAATTTAACTTGTCAAGAGTCAAAGAACTTTACTCTAACCTACATTTTCAACACAATACATGAAAAACCGGTTTGTGGCTTCGGCTTCCACTATTTTAGCGGTATTTCTATTTCTTATTTTGGCCGGCCGGGGAGGCCGAGCAGTTCTAGGCGCTACAGTCTGGAGCCGTGCTACCGTTACAGTCGCAGGTTCGAATCCTGCCTCGGGCATGGATGTGTCTGCTGTTCTTAGGTGAGCTAGGTTTGAGTAGTTTTAAGTTCTAGGGGACTGATGACCTCAGAAGTTAAGTTCCATAGTGCTCAGAGCCATTTGAACCATTTTTTTCTGTTTTACTTGGATCTTTTGCAACCAATGTGTAATTACCATGGGACATAATCTCTTTCTCAAGAAGATAATTTTGTAAGTATCGGAAACTAGTTAAACGACTAATAAACAGGTGTTACGCAGCTTGTTGACTGATTTTCAGTCATCCTTTCCAAAACTATTAAGAGACACGATCTTGTATTAAAGGTTTAACACAGTAAGTCAACAGTTGCAGTTCGAAATTGTGTATATGTATCTTGACATAGCATAGCATATTCCATTGAAATTTTAGGATCAGAGCCTTAGCGACTATCATCACACTTTAAACGTAGTTTCACACGTTGCTTAAACTTTTTTCTCAGGCAAATCGTCTCCCCTCCCTTTCAACCTACACAAAATGTTGAAATAAAAAAGTTTATCTTTTTATCGCTTACTACACTTGCGATGTTCGTAGGCTGAAACATCAGCATCAGACAAGACGTTTTAATTTATTACTTCTTTACTACGAGCCCTGTTCGCTACACATTTTGCAGACTGTATCCACATATAGTACTGAATCTACCTGCGTAATTATATATCCGTATGACTCGTAGTTGAGGAAGTAGTACGCCATAAACATAGAGATGCGTGAAGAAGTAGCTTCAGCGCGAATTACCGACTGTATGTCTATCTAGTGCTTCACTGAGACAGTTTTTAGTGACTTTCAACATATCTTGAACATAATTTCCAAACTTCTATGAACTTTTTCTCTATTATATGCTTAACGTCTAATATTTGTCACATTAACTCATTTGTAAAGTAATCAGGCATTTGAAAATGTTTTATACGTGGAAGTTCGATGCTTTAAACAATCGGAGTTTACTTGTTTACCCTAACAGTCTTATAAATGCATCGTCACCTGTAAGTATCGGTACTTTGATTTACGCATTATTACTACGATACTTTGCTTTCGATACTACCCAAGAGTATCGATACTTCTCTTTCCATAATGGTTCCTAGCCGAGGCCAGGAGGGTGACCAGATTTTTGCTTATGTTATTGGTACAGTTTTGAAATGTATTCTTGTGCCACCACTAGAAACTTACAGGCAAAAGTGTGCTTCCATTTCGAAAAGAATAAAATCCAGGTTTGTAAGATTACGCAGCTGGCGACAAATTCTTGTCGCTGACGTTGTTATTGTTGGGTGTGTTGCCAGAGAATGTAGCATGCAGAAGCATGAGTATACGTGTAGTGTGTGAACCGGGACCGGGTTGGATATATCGCATTCCATCTCTGTGGCCGCTGAACTGGAAAGGCAGATAACGCTGTAGCTGCGGAGCGAAGTTTGTAATGTGCAGTCGGCCGACGGAACGCGCAACTCTATTCACTCTCCGAGTGGAGGCCGCTCAGTGCTTGCAAGTGCAGAATACCTGCCGGTTTGCCTACCTACCCCCCCTCCCCCCTCCCCACTCTGTCTGACTCTCCCCATAATCTCTGTCTCTCTCCATCGAAAACAAAGTGCACACACACACAAACGCGCGCGCGCGCCCGCATGCGTACATACAAACACACACATGGTCACAGTGCCGTTGTATCTGCTCGCTAAACATTCGTGTCAGTGCCGCAATGCTGAACCCGTTGACTGTATACCAAGTGGAGAAGTAACGGTATCTCACTACTTCCGAAAAGGTTTATGTTTGTGGTGGACTCTATTTACATCTATGAAGCTCGGTGAGCAGTAAATTTAAGTACTGGAAGATTTCATGTTAGGAAGTGGTGCATCTTACCTCTTAAACTGGGTTGTTCCTGACAAGATGGCAAATCAAATTAAAGCAAACACTTAGTAAAGAACTTTTTGAAATATTGTCACCGGTTCCTATGTCCGTGAAGCGGCTTTCACTTTTTTCGTTTGAAACATGTGTCTATAGAAACCATCAGAACTATCCACAAATAGAGCCACTAGCAGTTCGTTTGTCTGTTATAGATAACTAAGAATCACATTCAGCAGCTAAAAGATATTACGTCTTTCGCATCAGCTGTTCACTTGAATGACTTATCTGTCATGCTGTTAATTTTCTTGATTAAATTCGTTCGCAGTGTTTTTCTCGGAAGCCCCACCCACGTCTCAATTTTGTCTTTAAATCCTATTCTCTCTTGTTTGCTTGCTCACTGATGCCAATTACCCGTAGACTCTCCTCGTTTGTACTTCATTTCTTGTGTATAGTATTCATATTTTCGACAGATGAAACAGTTCCCTATGTCAGTATACATAGCCTCCGTCCATGGATACACTAGTAAAATAAATACTTTTTACTTTTTTTTCTGTAGCCTTTGGTTCTTTTCTGTATAAGTCTGTATTAACTGTTGTCTAGTTATTGCTTCAAATGCAGATGTGGCAATTTCTTTATTATGTTTCGTTTACCATATAGAGCTAAATGTTTCTGCTTTACCGCAGATAAGTATTCGACACACTGAATTATGTGTCACGAGAGAAAGCAATCTTTCATTTCATTTGTTTCCTCGGTGTAGAAGAAGTGAACTACGAAAGCTGACGTCTCGATACTGATACAGTATAGACTGCTGTAAAAAATTGCAATTCTGGTAGCAGATACCAAAGTGCTTAACCCTCCAGATTGCTATCTTCTACTGCCCGGCATAAGGAAAGTAGATACCGATGATATTCATTATGTCTCCTCAATAGCTTGATGAAAGACGATCTCCCAGTTTGCTCCTATTATCAAAGTTTCGATCATCATCTTCGAGGGGGAAGCGTCCCCTTTAAACAACAACTGTCTGCATGATAATCCAAAGCAAGCCCAAAAAAAAAGGTTCAAATGGCTTTGAGCACTATGGGACTTAACTTCTGAGGTGATCAGTCCCCTAGAACTTAGAACTACGTAAACCTAACTAACCTAAGGACATCACACACATCCATGCTCGAGGCAGGATTCGCACCTGCGGCCGTAGCGGTCGCGCGGTTCCAGACTGTAGCGCCTAAACCGCTCGGTCACCCTGGCCGTCCAAGCCTAAAATGTAACGCTTGTTTCATTTATCCTATGAGAATACTGTGAATGTTTATTAAAACGCTGCCTGACTCAATTATACTACTTCAGTTTGCTGCTTCGTTTGTACCAACATATAGACACTGTTAAACAAGTAGCACCGCAATTAATAGTCTCGCAAATAGAACACTCAACCTGCTGTAAAAATTAAATTTAGAAAATGTATTAGTGCCGTAAAAGTCTGATATGTGCAACTTCTATCATGACATGCTAAGAATTCCTTTTTCTTGGTTTTCATTCTAACATCCTAATTTTTCATGTTTTTTCTCAATTTGTTTTTTAACAAAAGTAATCAGAAACTTCTTCCTCAAATTAAGATCAAGTTTTGATACTAGTAGATTTCTCTGGGTTATTAATGGTCTCTGGCCTGTACTTGTCTGCTTTGTATGTCCTTCGTGCTTCGTCCGTTATGGATAATACTGCTTCCATGGTCGGAGAACTCCATAAAATCGTTCACTTCGTGATTCCCATTCTGATTTTAAGTTTTTTGCTATTCTCATTTCTGCTACATCTCATTACTCTTTTCTTTTTCCGATTTATTCACAATCCATATAGTGTATTCATTAGAATGTGATACCGTCAAATACATTCTGTATTTTTCTTCACGTTACTGAAGTTAGCAATGCCATAGGCGAATCTTATCCTTAAAATTATTTCATCCCTGTCGTACACCGTTTTTATTCCGAGCACTTTATTATTCGTCCTCCGGTGTCATTGTTCCCTCTTCGTTCTTATACACGTTCTATACTACCCGTAAATGGGGATCACGAAGTAAACGATTTTATGGATACGGATATTATCCACAACGGCCGAAGCAAGAGATACATAAAAGGCAGACAAATACAGGAAAGAAACCATTAATAATTACCTTCCTGCTAATTTTCTCAGAATTTAGAATATCTTGCACAGCTTTACAATTACGAAAGTTTTTTACATTGACTAATTCTTTGAACTTGTACTGATTTTTCTTCAGTCTCACTACCGTTATCAAGCTCAATGTTAGAACTGCCTCTCTAATGCTTTCTACTTCCCTAAGACCAAACTGATTGTCATCTAATAGCTCCCGAGTATCCTTTTCAATTCGTCTGTATATTAATTTTAGCATCACCATCAATGAATGAGCTGCTAAACTGATTGTACGATTGTTTTCGCACTTATCTGCCCTTGTTATCTTCGGAATTATGTGGATTATGGTAAGTCGCCAGTCTCATGGATTCCACGCACCGATTTCAATAGTCGTTTTGTTGCCAATCCTCCGACAATTTTAGAAATTCCGATGGAATGTTATCTATCCCTTCTGCTGTTTTATGTCAGGTTTCAAGACATCTTTTAAATTATGACTCTAATACTGGATCCCTTTTGTCACCCATGTCGATTCCAATGTCTCCTACGAACACTTCATCAGGCATGCAAACACCCTCAAAGAGGCCTTCAGTGTGCTCCATCCACCTCTCTGCTCTTTCTTCAGTGATAGCACTGAATTCCTATTGGTGTCCAAATCTACATCCACATCCATACTCCGCAAGCCACCTGACGGTGTGTGGCGGAGGGTACTTTGAGTACCTCTATCGGTTCTCCCTTCTATTCCAATCTCGTATTGTTCGTGGAAAGAAAGATTGTCGGTGTGCCTCCGTGTGGGCTCTAATCTCTCCGATTTTATCCTCATGGTCTCTTCACGAGATATGCGTAGGCGGGAGCAATATACTGCTTGACTCCTCCAAATGTTACCACCCTTCCCACTAAATTGTGATATAAGTGTATGTCTTCACCTGGGTACAGCATGGAGTACAATATACGAACTTGAACCTTCCTGTGTCTTCTAGTCCTAACGCCTTCTCGCCCTGCGATTTTTCAACAAAATATTCGCTTTTACCGTGTGAAATTTAGTGTGGAATTCAAACCTCTGACATTCTATGCTCCGACTTATAAAATCTTATCCCGTCGTTGGTTATTCCATCTTTCTTTTCATGGTCACCCTCCTTTGGTCCGTCCTGTCCTGGAGATCCGAATAGGGGACTAATCTGGAATCTTTAGGCAATGGAGTACCGTCATGAAACTTTCTCAATTACAGGCGGCATGCCCTAGGGATGCACATTATGTGTCTTTAATGCAATGGTTTCCCTTCTGCTTCCTTATTCCGTTAACCATTGCTGATTCTTCTACCTTTTAGAGGCAGTTTCCCACCCCAAGAGCAAGCCAGTGCCCTCAAGCTCTGTCCGCTCCCCCACCCTCTCTGACAAGGCCGTTGGCAGAACGAAATTTATTTCTTATGCTGGAAGTCTTCGGCCATGATTGCTGATCATATCAGCGTACATGCACATAAATCCTGAATAACATACACTGTATACACTATTGACCTTCAAAACAGTAATATCAGTAACGATAAAAAATAAGAAAAGTTTACTTATTGTGCACAAACAATACAAAACGACGTATAAATGTTTAAAATTGTAAGTGATTTGGAAGTATACAGCTTGCGATATTTAGTAAACACGGTCTCCTCCTCTGCCAGGAATATAAACTGTAACCCCTCTGGGGCTCGAGTCGAACCGAGTTTGATCGCAGTGTATGGGTACAGCTCTCCATGCTTCTTCAACTCTCTGTCAGAGCTCATCAATCACACTGGCTGCTATGTGGTACCACGTGAACCATTCGGCAATCCATTTGTATCGAGGCAGGTCGTGGCTTATCTTGCAAAAGGAATACAGCACGGAAACCTCGAGGATAGGCCCATCCACCAGCCTTAACACGTCAGCTACGTGTTTCCTGAAATCTAACCAAATCTCAAACATCTCTGACGTACATATTCAGACTGAAGTGACGAATGAAAATTTGAACTAAGGCCGTTGTTCGAACTCGTGTCTGCTGCTCACTATGTAGATACACTGATCACTACGCCAATGTGGCACGTTACTTTGGGTAACTGTAGCCCTATCACGCCTCCCTCTCCAATAAAAATTCCACTCACGCCTCAACCCACTTGGTATACCGCCTAAACTCGAAAAGTTGTTTCAGAGGCTCTCCGACGACGTAAGACCATTTGTGTGTCCATTTTTGCCATTGAGGTACCGTTGTTGGCGGTACCCTTCTCTTCTTCTACCTCAGGGGATGTCATTGTAATGCTAGCCTTGAACATTTCCAGATTCTAGGTATGTGATACAGCTGCATGGCAAAGTGAACATAAAATATCTCTTTGTGTGCTACTCATGGGACCCCGTAGAGCCAGCAGAAATACTGCGGAAGAATAGTTAGGTTTAAGTAGTTCTAAGTTCTAGGGGACTGATGACCACAGATGTTAAGTCCCATACTGCTCAGAGCCATCTGAACCATTTTAACTGTCCTTGTCGAATTTCGAAATATGCTGGTAGGCATTTCTCACGATGATTTTGTCACAAGCAGCCCACAATCAGATGGGACTCAGGGATGAGAAGCGCACAGCGTAATCATCCTTATAAATTGTATGTACCTTGTAAGGGGTCCGTAGGCCCTTACTATAAGTTTGCACTCGGCACAGGTCGATAGGGCAAACAATCGATAGTGTCGGGTTGTGAGAGTGAGTGTAGAGTTGAGTGAGTTCCAAGGTTGTGGGCCGAGCTGTGTGGAGGCCTGTTGCTGTAATGCAAGGCTTTACCGACAGAGGGAGTGGCAATCGCCATGGTTTAACCCCTATGTGTTAGAATTATACGGGAAAAGTGAAAAAGTATAATTACGAGAGTGAACAGTGATATTTCTGTGCCGATAATTTTGGTTTCGCATCTACCGCGCGGGCATCATTTGGATTGCAGTGTTGGATTGCAGTGTTGGATTGTAGTGATTGAATTTGCGTGTGACAATAATGAATAGCGAGGAAGCCTGTGCTGAGATTAGCCGTAATTAAATATGTATGACGAAGGCAGTGGCTGTCTCCTTCCTTTTGTATTTTTGGAGACGAATATAGGTTCTTGATTAGTGAAGCTGTGTTGGCGTTCTTCTTGTCACCAGACATTTCATTATCACAGCATTTGAGAAGGACGAAATGGAATGTAACAACTCTGTAGCAGTCAAATCCGATTGCCAGCCCCATTAGGTACACGGTCACATTAATTAATATTTGTTTGGGGCTGCTATCAGATCCGGATTGGGGCGAGATACATAAATCGGAGGTGTTACACCCTTGGCTTACCGTGAAAGGACAAGTGCAATTTTGAGACGAATAGTAAAGAACAATAGATAATTTTACCTTGCTTAACACGAGAAAATATTTTTTTTTCAATTTTGGATCGGGACAGAGTATAAACTTTATTATCGCGACAAGAAACAGTGCATTTTGAACAATACGAAGTAATAGCATCTTACGATTGTGAATAAACTGTTTTCTTACCATATTAGATAAGAACAATAGTGTCAATTAACTGTGTTATAATGTGCAAATGCATAAATCCGTGCGAAAAACTGTGAAAAGTGAACATTAAAGAAAGACACGTGTGAACATTACAACAGCAAAACGAACTAAGAATTCGTCACTAAAGCTTTTACAGAAGTGTTTAATAGTAATATTGTGACTGGAATTGCCTTTTGAATACTAAAAATCGGACAGCTTCATGTGGATTCATAAACTGTTATGCGGACGACAATTTATGTGGTGACGCAATTGTTGAATGACGTCACACAGACCCGTGTAGCAGTTGTGCCAAAGAGCTTCGATCTGTGAGGTGAATTCACACATCAGCCCTACTACCTGTGCAAGGAGTAGGTCAAGCACAGATGCACTACACCGACGGTCTTCAGCACGACTTCGAGACACCGAGCGCCAACCCGGCATCTAGTGGCTGAACTACAAACTACGCCCGCCTGCAGTGCCACGGAGCGGCCGGCGGAGAACTACGACGTCCCGCCACAGCGAGCAGCGCGACTTCGAGACACCGAGCGCCGACCCGGCATCTAGCAGCCGAACTACAAACTATGCCCGCCTACAGCGCCACGGAGCGGCCGATGGAGAACTACGACGACTCGCCACATATCTTCAGCGCGACTTCACGCGGCTCTGGCGGCAGTACAGCGCCACGCCCACTTCAAACGTCAAAACATTGCGACTCGTGGTAACGTCAGTTGGTGAGTGAAGACGACTGGTTGGCATAATATTAAATTGTAGTGCGCAGTCTTCACGGTAAATAAACAATTGTAAACGGAATTTCACATTAGGAAAAGTGCCCAATTACAGTAATTTCAGAAAAGTTTGCAAAACATACTCTGAAATATAGCATACTTATTTATGCGCACTGCACAGTCCAAATGGTGATTATACAGATATGCTTATTGTTTTTTGGGATTTTACATTTATAGATTTTATGAGTGGTGTGATTTGTCTTATTTAAAATACTTTACATAAACTCTGTATGTGAGAATTGATATTTGAAGTTATTAAGTTTTGAGAGTTGATATGTTCGGTATTCATACGTATTGTATCAATTTTGGATTAACTGAAAATACTGCAGGTACTGTTTGGTTAGTTTCATGGTAATTAGGAGTGTTTTGGGCTACTAGAGGTTATTCTGTATTACTCGCCTGTGCATTAAAAATAAACCAAACATCTCTACTGAAGATAAGCAGGTTTGTAAGCAGTAGTTGAAAGGAAAGGGATGGGACAGGAAGACAGGGAGGCTTCGGGAATCAGTGATTATGGAGTGTCATTAGATAGCCCATTAGCACATTCAACTGGTTATCCCAAGACACCGGGACAAACAATGAGAAATAAGCCAGTTTCAGAGGATGCAGATATACAGTCGATGTTAGCAGAGTTGCTAAAGGGGACCAAATCATTAGAGAAGGGTTTACAGGAAACTAGAGAAAGGGGAGAAATACTCCAAGAATCATTAGAGAAGGGTTTACAAGAAACTAGAGAAGAGGGGAGAATATTCCGAGAATCATTAGAGAAAGGTTTACAAGAAACTAACGCATCATTAGAGAAGGGTGTTCAAGAAACAAGATAATCACTTAAGGAAGATTTGCAAGAAACTAGAGAAGAGGGAAAAATATTCCGTGAATCATTAGAGAAGGGTTTAGAAGAGATCAAAACATCGCAAATGAAGATGGAATGTAATCTGAAGAAGGAAATGCAGGAGTTACAAGAACGACTGCTGGTGGACATCGACGAGAGAGAGAGAGTAAGCTACAGAAGAATATAGACCAAGTCCAGGGAGACGTGGAGAAGACGAAAGGAAAGTTAACAAAAAAGATAGAAGACGATATTGAAGAAACGAAAGCCGAATTGGGAGAAAGAATCAACAAAGTGGAAACAAATTGCAATCATTGAATTGCCGAGGTGACGCAGATGCAGAAACAATGCAATGATGCGGTTAAGGGGATAGGAGATAGGCAAAACCAACTGGCTGTCAATTTGAGAAATGCTATAGCCGTGCAATGAGAAGAGGATAACAAGAGGGTTGCAATGGAGGTCAGGCAATTACAACAAGGAGTGCAGCAATTGGAGAGCAAGACAGAAGAAATTGATAAACGAATTAGCAATGCCACTTTAACCGTTGGGGAAGGTACAGTCGTTACCTTGATGAGCAGTGATAATCGGTACGTCCAAAATAATACAGGGCAGAAATTTAGACCGAAAGGAGGGTTGCACCCAATGATATTTATGAAATGGTTAAAAGGAGTTTTCCCAGCACATCTTAAAGACTCAGACAAGATTCAGTTTGCAATAGTTAGAATGGTAGGTGAGGCCTTCACTTGGGGAGTCAGGAAGAAGGAAGGGACTACTAGTTATAATCAGTTTGAAGGGGAATTCTTGAAGAAATATTGGTCCAAAAGTCATCAGTGTGCAGCAATTGAGGACCTACTACACCGCAAGTCACTTAATACATGGAGAGGAACGTTGAGAGAGTTTGCCGAACATTTGTGGGAATGGAACGAGACCGTGGAACCACCCCTGAGTGATGAGGTAATGATATCTGCGATAAAAAGAAGATTGAATCAGAGAATGCAAGAAACTGTATCTGGGAGCATAATTAAAGATAGGGAGGCCTTGATGGAGATACTGGAAAAGTTGGAATCTGTTCGATCACAGGAACACAATCAAGCTAATGATCAAAACCGAGGGGGAAGTAATGACCCAAGGAACCATTTTAATCATTCGTCTGATTATAGAGGAAGAGGTGGAGGGACCGGAAAACTGAATGACACTCCAGGTGAGGTCCAGTCAAGAGTGAGAGCTACAAGGACCCGAATAAACCTACTAAGATATATTTAGGACATTTAATTGTTAAACGGACGTTTGAAAAAGGGAAATGTTTATTTACATTGTGTTTTCTGATGTATTATAATTAGAATTGCATATTTCATATCGACGATTACCTGAGAGTGGGTATAAAACCTGTAACAACTACTTTGTAGTATAATAGTTCATATGTCATGTGTTCAAGTAATAATTTTTGATTGTATATTGTGTGTTTCATTCAATATTGGACTATAGAGGACTATTGCTGTTTGATATAAAAAATTGTAATTTGGACAATGCCATGTTTATGAGATGTAATAACCTTTTGTAGAATATTATTGTGGAGGCAGCCCACTACCGGAGTCGGGGGATTATTTGGTGAATTGTAATTTCATTAATTATTTACACTGTGTGTTTGTTCAGATGTAGCAATGTCTAATTCGCTTGCCGATTCTTTTACGCCGGAGCCTCCAAAGAAGTTTTTGAGGGCGGGGATGTAAGGGGTTCGTAGGCCCTTACTATAAGTTTGCACACGGCACAGGTCGATAGGGCAAACAATCGATAGTGTCGGGTTGCGAGAGCGAGTGTAGAGTTGAGTGAGTTCTCAGGTTGCGGCCCGAGCCGTGTGGAGGCCTGTTGCTGTAATGCAAGGCTTTACCGACAAAGGGAGTGGCCATCGCCGCGGTTTAACCCCTTTGTGTTAGAATTATGCGGGAAAAGTGAAAAAGTATAATTACGAGAGTGAACAGTGACATTTCTGTGCCGACATTTTTGGTTTCGTGTCTACTGCGCGGGCATCATTTGGATTGCAGTGTTGGATTGTAGTGATTGAATTTGCGTGTGACAATAATGAATAGCGAGGAAGCCTGTGCTGATATTAGCCGTAATTAAATATGTTTGACGAAGGCAGTGGCTGTCTCATCCCTTTTGTATTTTTGGAGGCGAATATAGGTTCTTGATTAGTGAAGCTGTGTTGGCGTTCTTCTTGTCACCAGACATTTCATTATCACAGCATTTGAGAAGGACAAAATGGAATGTAACAACTCCGTAGCAGTCAAATCCGATTGCCAGCCCCATTAGGTACACGGTCACATTAATTAAAATTTGTTTGGGGCTGCTATCAGATCCGGATCGGGTCGAGATACATAAATCCTCAGCCTCCACGAGACCTTTCCGTGGCGGACTGGCGTGCGTGGATCAGACTAATGCCTGTAATGTGCAACGTATTTGTTCTTAAAAAGGACTTGTAGTCCGGGGTGATATGTTACAATACAGCATCACCGGTCTATTGCGGTCTAACTGTGTTGGTGGGGCGGTGAATTGTGACTGCGTCACTGCAATTCACTTTGGGGGTGTGGCGGTGGGACTTGTAGTCCCGTACCACCCTCTGACGGTGATAGTGTGCGTAACGAATTGATATTGTGGTGAACGGCGTATATTGTCTGCGAGAATCGGACGTAACATGGTACGAACACATCACTGAGTCTTACCGAACCAAAGATTTGTTTTAAGGACTCTTTGTGAAGGAAATGAAGAGGTCGGACTTGCGAGAAGGGGAGAGAGATTGTATTTATGTGAGTCGCCATTACGTTATATAGTAAATGTTCAAATAGGTTTTCGCACAAAATAAAATTCAATAACTAACATCAAGTATTCAAAGTGTGTATATCTCCACACCGAAAATAGTTAATTGTCACGGTACAGATATTACACGAAGTAGATCGCTCGGAGGTGAAGTTTGGAAAGATAGTCGAACTATATTTCCCACGGTCAGAATTCGTTGAGAGACTATCTCCTAATTAATAAACTTTAACTTGCTAAATTGTTGGACTAGTCATCCAGACAGTTGTGCCGAACGATCTGCGTAGCGAGTAAAGCTTTAGAGATTTCAGGTTGGAGCAGATAACGACCAAGGATTTACGGGATATTAACATTGTGGAATAAACTTTCTTTTGTCCTGTGATATTTCAAAAGGATTACATATATTTTCCAGGTTTTTAGGAGAGTAAAGGTAAAAGGAACTTAAGGAACTAAGCTAAAGCACCTGAAACCAGTAACTAAACTAATAATTAAAATAAAAGCATACAAAAAGAATACATTTTTATAATAAAAAATAAATAATATTTTTAATTAAATAACCAATAATAATATATAAAAACTGTATGCAGATAGAAAGAACGAAATATTCCAAAACTGTTATTCGCGAGTGCGGAGTTAATGGCCAATCCAAGAGGCACTCTCCTTTACGAGTAGCTCGCAATCGTTTAAATCTGATGTTAAAAGAGAACAATTGATCATATCCGTAGATAAAGTTCTACTTATATTATAGGAAATGTCCACAATAAAAAACGCAACATTTTCTAAATATAAATTTCAGTAATTATGGTTTTATATTTTGTGTATGATAATATCGTTTACGAATAGTTCAATGCGTTTGTTACACAGAGCGTATATATATGAATGCAGGAAACCGTGCTGTTAGAAAATACGCCATCTAAAAACTGACGGACAAAACACAGGCAGGGTTCGAGCTAGCTACAGTATATCCCTAGATAGCCCCAGGTTTTATTAACGCCTAGGATCACCTCCATTAGAGTTAAATATGTCTGTTAGAGCATACTGTGTAATACCAGGGTATCGAAATCCTTCGGCAGGGGAGCACCTCGGTTTCTGGCGCTCAGGTTTGTGATTTGTCTCTGTGGTGGCGACAGTTCTCCGTACGCCGGTTGGGATAGCATCCTGGTGCATCGGTGCGACTGTAGATTGAATTTGAAAGTAACGGCCCCGAATTTCTACCTTCTCCAGCGCTAGGTTATTCAATGGTCCTCTACCCGGGGGGGGCCGTCGGTGGTTTCAGTTGACTGGTGAAAATGAATTTTAATGCATAGATTGACTGATTCATTATGTCGACTTTACAGCTTAATAAGTCTGCGACTACTATCAATGAACTCGGGAATACATAAGCAATATTAAACAGCAAATGTAAATATGTTTTTACTTTAAAGCACCTCTATTTCTATGTAACGGGGCTAGACTGGCACCTCCTGAAGCTTTTTTGTGTGCCTTATACATCTCCGAAAAGTTGAGAGTTTACAGCTTGAGGTTATCATTTGCTCACTAAAGGGCAGAAAGTCTAAAATCCAAAAAGCAGGTACTACCATTACTGATCGTAATACAGGATTATTCGTAACTACATCCAGGGTTTCCGAAGACAACTGTATGAAAATTATAACACGTATAGATTAATGACACATGTCAGTCCACCGAAGGGTATTTGTGCTTATCACCATGTCTCAGAAGAAACGAGCTTTTTCTGATACGCACTCACGCACCTCTGAAGCACGTATTTCATTTGCCACATTGGAATCGGTGCCTGTACTGAACAATTATAATGTGAGTTAAGATTTGATATGCGACTATTCTCTGTAACTCTTGTAGATTAGAGCAGTTTCCTTCAGAAAGCCCAAGGGCACTTATGAACAACACAGTATGTTTCGTATTGCCAGATAAAGGCTGTAGCAGCGTAGTGCGTAAGGTGATAAAGAGAGTACAAATTAGAATTAGAAATATGATGATTTTCAGACATTTGCTTTAAAACCTCCGACAAACAACCATTGATGATATGGTATAGAAATTCACATAAGGAGATATAAATTGACAAAGGACTGTAATTTTCCTCAAATATTTAAGTTCTGAAGGTCCAAAATAGATTTAGTGTAACAATATGCAAAAACAGAGAAACAAAGTACAAGTAGACTGAAAAGTTTTCCGTGTAGTAATAGGTGCCAAATACCACGCAAACAAAGTATAAAGACAAAGAAATTCTGAAGCCTATGCATAGTGAGAAGTGGGACACATAACAAGGGAACATCTTTAACAACAATGTTTGGGTAACACAGTACAAGCTAGTGACAGAAATGATTAGGTCCCTCACCGTCTTGGCCAACCTCATAGAAGCAGACAATTTCGTGGGTCATATATATGAAAATTTAGTAGAACGTTTATGGGAATTCTTTTGCCTAGCCCCAAAACAAAAAGGACGACATAAAATGCTAAGAGTACAGACCAAAAAGCCTTCCGATGATACCCGAGCACTAATAACTTATGCTGAGGAAGTAATAACGACAATTACATTGCCGTTGAAATATTTTGAGGCGCCAGGATTTGACGAAACAAAAGTTTAGGTAGTACAGGAATTATGCAAAGAATTCTTACTTGAATCAAGGATATGACATCTACAGAAGACTTTGGTGGTCACCATTCTGAAAAAGTGAGAGTATCAGGATCAGTAAAAAGCAGTCTGTTACCGTATATTAAATGTAATAGTTAAAAATTAAGAAAGTCTTTGGCAGAGATCATTAGAAACTCACAGGGCTCTAGCAGATAAAATTCTATAACGATATAGAACTGAAAATTCTACAGGGTATGCTATAATAGAATGTTTCAAGTTTTTAGAAGCTCGATTGAAGAGTATAGCCAGGTATGTTAGGCTGCCTTTATCTGGGCATTTCAATAGTATACCCACGTATGTGGGTATTTTTAAAAAAAAGTGATAATAACTGCTATGGCAGACCCGAAAAATAAATGTCACGAAACAAGTAAGCAAATGACTCCCACAAAGTACGATTTGTGTCATGTTCTTTTGAGACATTGTCCTAGAGCCCCTTACCCAATACAGACAACTCCTACAACTGGTGATGGCAGCAGATTCAAGACACAGAACAGAAAACAACTGAAAACATGTGCTTCGAACGCTGCTAGAATTTATGCTCAACGAAGCAACTTCAGATGGTCTCAACACACAACGTTGTGGTTACAATAAGAAGAAATACTTTAACAAAATATATCAAGCACAACTAACAAAACGGCTAGCTACGACATGTCTGAGGTTACTGTTAGAGAGTAAGTAGATCTTATCCTTTCAATCAACTAAGTTTCAGCGAAATGGCTTTACATCATGAAACAATTAGTGAAAATAGGATAATGGCAATACAGTTAATGTTTCTCCTCTTCAGGTATGGTTAGTTCACAGACTTCCTGTTCTGCCAAATACCTTTATATTTCAAACTTTTCGTCCGTTCCGTATACGTAAGATTTATTAGGTAACAAAACGTAGGACTCTGCTGAATGTAATACGTGTAACGCACGGTTTGTGGCAATCGATCGAATCGTCCCAAGCCAGTTGCTCTGTGCGAACATATTTCGCAGTAGGTCTTCTGTGAAGTTGTCAAGACAGGGGCAGAGGAAATAACAAGTTAAAACTGTGATTGGCCCAAGCTGACCTAGTAGACCGAAATGCCAGACTATTTTGTGAAAATATGAATTATGGTATCTGCTATTTTTATTGTTCCTAGACTTATTGTATATCTTGATAAAATTGTCTCCGTTCTGCATCTAACTGCAACTGAATAATCTTGATTGTTATACTTTTATTACTCTTCTCCTGTTTGAATTCATGAGCTCTGAAACAAGAGTTACATCCACTATTAAAAGATCAATTTACTTCTGTTTTATTCATTTCTTCGTATGCTCCAACAACACTGGAAATCGAATAAGTATTTCGTAAATAAGGGCCCTGCATCTTGCGTACTAGAATAGACACATGTGGATGCTTCACACATAGATGACTGGATCAAGACAATTATTCGGGTAAACAGTATATTCGGGAATATAAAGAATATAAAACGCAATGAACAGCGGCCCAGCATTTACCCCTTGTGCATTGTACAGTCGGATGTGAGGACGACACTCAAGAGATACAAACAAATAGAAGAAATTGTGTTTCAGGAGACGAAAGAAAAATATTTCTTTTACTTGATCGCATCAGGCAAAAGATAGTAAAATGTTATTATAATAC
This sequence comes from Schistocerca piceifrons, assembly GCF_021461385.2. NCBI lineage: Eukaryota > Metazoa > Arthropoda > Insecta > Orthoptera > Acrididae > Schistocerca > Schistocerca piceifrons. The sequence goes on from NC_060140.1 coordinate 164,897,648, forward strand.
ACAAATGAAAATATTATATATGTGTGTCTTAATAAATCACTAGCTATAAAGAAAGGAAATTTAATTCTTCGAAATATTTATACTTAGATATCCCGTTGTCTTTAGGAACATAAATTTGTGTAACATGCTAAAAAGAGCATACTCTGTTTTCCTGATTTCATTTTCACCCAATGGAGCTTACATTTTACTAATTCAGTTTCACATTAACTCTAACAGTATGTGAAATGATATGAGATCCGAAGTAAGCAGTAATCACGAATATACAATCTTCTGAATCCAATTCTTGCGCTTATTGTTAGTGGTAACGAAAGTGCACCAGTAAGATTACAGTAATTATGAAGAGACTTGCACCATGTAACACTTGTGGCTGGGTGTAGGTCGATTCATTAAGTTACCTGGTCGGTTGCCGAGCACTGAATCACAATTTGATAGTTATCGATGTCTTTGGTCGACGTTTTCACGTTCTACTTCAGCGACTAAAACTTGCAATTGAAATGAAAATCTTCGATGTAATATCTGTGACACCTATACTTAGTAATATCATAACCGTCGATTTATATTCTTCTAGCTGAATAAGTTTGTAGACAAAGTATAAATGCAGCCAAATTTGAAAATACACAATAATCCAAAACCAACAGATTGCGTAGCAGTTTAAATCACAACACCTCTCAGTTTAGTCTTACAATGACTACAACGTTTAAATATCCATTTTAATTAATACAGGACAGAAATGGAACATTGTGTGGCGAAACACGTAACTTGCAAATTTACTTACTACAAGAAATAATCTATCAGTCAGGAGCATCTGAGTGTCAAAGCTACTGGACTGAGCTAATACTGATATACTTAATTATTTAAGTTAATCAAAATTAGGAAATGCACTTTATATGTAGAAGTGTTAACGTCATTGTTATTTTTGGAATTCTGCACCATTAAAACAATGTATAATACTTAAATAACATCTTTCAGAGAAAGCCATACACTGAAATGTAAACTTGGCTAGACTATTTTGGAGCACCTCCAGAGTCCAAATTACCGATACAAAAATTGTGTATTCTATTTCCACGTAAAATAATAAGTACAAAAATACTGAAGTAGACCGTCAAAGGCATCTGCAGCTGAGAAGTTTGTGTCCTACATATACCGCTCTGTTAACGAGATCAAAATTTAATTATACAATTGAAAGTTGCAACTATTCTGAGGTGCTGAGGAATCATCTGCCACTTCGTTTAATGCTGAGCAGAAGCTTTTGTCGATGAGCTCTCCTATAATAAGTATGAAGTCATCATGTGAATCATTGTGCAATGTTCCATTAATTTGCACTAACATTACTCTACTTGCGAGTAAACGGAAGTTCGTAACCAAAAGTATGGCAATCGGTTTTATTTGAAGTTTCACAACAAGCCAGTACAATAAAATATCTACACGAGTCTGTACGTCAGTTTCACTACGAAGTAGACTGAACATCAAGAAGAACAACAGAACGAAAGGTAAATAAAAAAGTATTTATTGAAAGCGCTCCCGTTTTGGATAGATAGTGTGATCCTTAGCTGCAACCACAAACTCCATCAGCGAATTTCCATTAGGAGAAGCTAGTGTGGAGATCTGCACCAAGCCAGCCTTCGGATTGAAGATAATAACAACAACAACAACAAGAGGATGATCACAAGACTTCTCAGGCTGTGACCAACTTCGATTCTAAAACTGAATCAACTGCTCGCACCAAACCGCTCCCAACTTCTTCGTCTTCATTCAAAGACAGCTGCTCACAGGTTTGTACTCCTCCCAGCCATCCGTCCTCTAACTACAGTTGAACAATGAACTTCATTTTGGACGATTAACGTTAACGCCTTTACTTTTAAACTGTCAGAAGGTTATTATAACTTTCCCGTACGCCAAATCTGACCCTACGATGACTTTTTCCACTGTAGTTTTTTTTCTTAGTACTCTCAATCTTTATCTTCCTCGTACTTCGTATTTCCTTCATTTCTTTTTAATTACAGAATGAAAATCAAGTTCTTAGTCCAATACTAAGTGAAGCAATTTCATTCTATCAGAATTGTTCAGTTATTCGGTCAGAAATGTAAATCTCAGGAACTCGCAGTAGTTAATTAAGAACTTTCGCAGACCCCCCGCATAGTGGAAAAATCTATGTGGACTAGGAATAGGCAAACCTCAGTCTTAAGCTGAGCTTCTCGTTCCTATTGCGGATCTGAATGAATATTTAACCACGTCCACGTCTCTACTTGACCAACGCAAAAGGACGTTAACCACCGAATCCCTTAAAGTCTCTGCGGTCGGTACAAAGAAAAAATTGTTTCTGTAGCCGCTAGGCCTTAACAAAGTCAGGAAGTCAACTGCGCGAATTCGTTCTGCAGATTCAGCACAGGACATTAATAAAGCACAAATGATCAATTTTCTCTTCGATCCATTACTGGTGATAATAATGCATACATTTAACAATCTTCTGACTTCAAGCTTCTTCTCCATGAAACCTCTACGCAAAACGGAGTCCTCTAAAGCACATTCTGACTACAGCATTAGCTGAGGCCTTAGAATACATAGGTCATGACTAGGTTACCACTTACTTAATATCAACGTACTTTTTATATGAAAACTAATCTGGTTTCCGGAAAAATCCCAGCCCGACGGCTGCTCTCATAAAAGTGACTAGTGGACTGAAACAACCTTTGGACAAACAAGAGGCGATTATTATGTGCTTTATTTGTTTCAGCAACGTTTTCGACACTGTCCCCTTTGGTATTGTACATGCTAAACTCGAAAGTCAAAACTTTTGTTAAGTTTTTCTACAACAGTAAAAATATACCTTAAATACAGCCAACAACATGTGCAATGATCGGAATAAAGAAATAACAGTGGAAGAATGTGGTATCAAGACTCCCACAAGGATCAATATTGAGTCCATTACTTTTTTCGTTATATGTTAATGGTGGATGTATCGTTACCTCCCACTTCAATTATCATTAATAAACTGATGTCCTTCAATTATACCCATCAAATCTGTGTACAGCCATTCATAACGTAACGCTGAATTGCTTGCTGTATCAGAAGGGGCGCGTAACATACATCTGAAGCTTACTTAACCCATCTAATACACAAGCAGGCCTAATCACTCACAAAGGCTTTATTATTACTTCGTTCAAAAACTCTCTTCCATCCTTAATTCGAAACAGCATAGAAATCACCTGTCCTTCTTCTTCAGACAATTTGGGGATAATTGTGACCATCGGCTAGGCTGGACTGAACACAAAACTGCAGTCTATAAGAATGTGTCAGCATCACTTTATTCATTATAGAAATATAAAAAATAATGGTTCCACGTGAGGTTGAAAAGAAACTCGTAGAATCACTAATACTCCAAATACTTGATTATGGTGATTCTACTCTCTAAGGCCTTCCGCAGGAGAGCTCATGTCGGCTGGAAATGGCTTCCTTGTATGCGATATTTTAGTGATGTACGCTATTTAGTCCATATCATTCCTGCGTAAGAAAAGTTATCAAGGGTAAGTGTCGATAAGCATAGAGATAGCCATAACCTGCTCTCACTGTATTTTCTTCTTCATCTTTGCACTCCTTCCTATTTATCTTCAAGCCGTACACTACTATGCGAACAGCATGGGAGAAATACCCGTTCACAACAAAGTAAAACCCTCTCTGTACATCTTCTCTAAAATCGTTTCCTCCATCACGAACCCGACTTGGAACAATCTTCCTCAAAATATCGGAGGAATTAAAATTATTTCAAACTTAGGAAGATAGCTAATGGCCCACTTTATAAAACAGTAGCTATCTCTTCTTGCAGCTCATTCTCATTAACCCTCCCTACCCGACCACTTTCGCTTCCTCTTATCAACAGGGCTCTCTACTGAAATTCTCCTCTTTCCCAGCAGCCATTGTCGCTTTCGCTTCAATCCTCTACTCTTTCGTTATCCCTTCCTTTAATCAATCTCATTCCTAATGCCTCCATTATTTCATTATTGTTATTGGTGATATTATTATTATTACTATCGCAACTCATTACTCTTTGTTTATGAGACAGGTTATTAATATTGAGTTTGTTATGTGAAACCAACTAATATCATTCTTATTTCTTTCATTATTTTATCACAATTATTAGTGTTACTGGTGTTATTGTAATTATTATGGCTACTTATTATTTTTATTAAAATGTAGATGTAACATTTTTTGTGTGTGTGGTTCCTGGTCAGGCAAGATAAGCAATAAATAAAGCAAGATAAGCAATAAATAAATAATAAATATATCAGCAAACATCTCTACACACAGTGCTTCAATCCAAAACGCCATCCATGCTAGTGCTAATACTAACGAAAGCATCCGCAGAATGTTGGACGCTACAAACGAATTTAGTACGTAAGATAAAATTACATTTCCAGCCGAGAAAATCTCGTTTGCTTCCGGTAATACCTTTTCCCCAAGAGAAAAGGAGCTGTTACGCTGGATATTTGCTTATCGTTAAAACTGCTCTGTAATGCTTCTAAAGTATTTAGAGCTTTCAGAAAATTATTTCGATATTTGGTGCACGAATGCATTCGGAATTCTATACGCCCACATTGCGAAGTGAAGCTATGTGAAAAATTTATTGAGAATAGGTGGAATTACGAAGTTGAAATTCCGTTATGGCGTAACTTTTAACGTCACCGGGCTTCTGGCAGGCAGAGGCTTCGTAATTATCCTCGGTGCTGTTCGCAAATATTCCTCCGTTACTTCGCCTCTTCAGAGAATGAAGTCGAAACTTTGCATTGATTGCAATGGGAATTTGGTATGTCTAGGGAAGGGGTGGGACAAAACTTTTATTTGTTTTAGAATGATTACATTATTTAGACATTAAAAAGTACAAACAATTGTAAATTTTAAGTAGATATGAATATATTACCTTAAATCAGCTAAGTAATATTTCTTCATTTGAAAAACTGGGATGGTAGACGCGCAGAAGCGATAAGATATTATACAATTAGGAGGTCTCTTCCACGTTATGACACCTTTCAATTTAGTTTTACAATATGAAAACATTTCAGAAATCTAGGGTCGGTATAGTAATCCATTATTCTAAAGAGTATGTGGAATTTAACATTTCTTAGTGACTGGAGTGTCGTTAGCACTACCCTTTTTAGAATATATATTCTGGCAAGACACTGGTGCAAAAAAAAAGGGGGGGCATTCCATAGCTTCTTTGAAGAGCGCGTTGTTTGTAGGAGATGAAGTCCTCACCACAATACAAGTCCGGAAACAGCTACGTAGTGTAGAGAATGCTTAAGAAGACAGCGTGTGAATGAGATGTACTGGCTTTACACACAAAAGGAACCGCTAACTGCTGTTGATGGTCTGTGTAAAAGCCGTCCTGGAAACGCAAGCGATGGACGACGCGGAAGTGCCGAGAAGAGCACTGTTTCGCACTGAAAAGACCTTAATCCATTAGTTTACAAAACTTCATTAGATTTTTTTTTTCGTTGCAAGCTTCGTTTCTTTAATATTATACCTTGCGTGACCAATGAACAAAAAAGTGGTTTTAAAATACTTCATTGCTTCAGAAAAAGAGTACAGACTGCTCCACTTAAGGGACATTGGCGAAAATCATCGGTAATTTTATGCGCATAGGATGGAATAATCACAAATTCTAAATTGTCATTTTCATCTTCATTCACTTCATCGTTCTCCAGTTAAGGTAGAATTCCTTCATCTGTAAGTCCACGCATCATATTTTTAACCCGTTTCTCGCTTCCCACGCCCGGGTTCCCTGGTTCGATTCCCGGCGGGGTCAGGGATTTTCTCTGCCTCGTGATGACTGGGTGTTGTGTGATGTCCTTAGGTTAGTTAGGTTTAAGTAGTTCTAAGTTCTAGGGGACTGATGACCATAGATGTTAAGTCCCATAGTGCTCAGAGCCATTTGAACCATTTAACCCGTTGGAATTGTAAAATATGAATGAGGGAAAATCTCATACAATATAAGGAAAGCAGATCTCAACAATCTAAACAGTAACTTTTATACGTAAGGGTGTATACAACAATAGGGCACATCAACGGAAGATTGATAATGTAACATGTGATTGTCCTATTATTGGGTCGCATAAAATTAACTGGTATTGCACTTACTTCAGAAAATCTAAACTATACTGTATCTTACATGGACATCCGTATGTTCGCGATGAACACAACCAGACAACTAAATCACAATTCACTGTTGCACAGGAAATACCAGCAGTCATACAGTATGGCGAAGTACGAACACAGAAAATAAGCATATTACTTCCTTTCCTAAAAATAAATTAATCGGGGAAAGTTTTATTTTTATTTTGAACTTTCAGGCATTGAAGCACTCAGTTAATCCTTCAGGTACAACAACTGAAGCTAAAAGTTACATTGCTTTCGTGGAAATGAATAAAATATTAGCGTCCCAAAAAGGGCAACGGTAAGTAATGGGTTAATGTGAAAGGCTTACAGTCGGCAGTGGGGCCTCGTTGCCAGACGAATTTCCGTACTAGAGAAACCAATTCTTTCACTAAACCTGTGCCTAGGTGAGAACACAACGGAGGGGCTAATCTTCCGGATATATAGCACCAGCCTGCATCTGCCCGAAGATTCCTCGATACGTACGTGTGTTTGGACATGACGTGGTTCGTCATCCTAAGGGTAAAACGGCGGGAATGCTTGATGAATGCTTGTACGTGATACTCCAGTTTTCAGCAGAAATTTGACACCTGGGAACGGAATATCAAGAGGAGTAGAACTGTCCAAGAGGAATCGTCTACTGGCTATCAATGAAGTATAATCAGGCTAGGATAAAATGAAACGGCGAAATTTCAGCGCTGTGGTACCGCAAGAAATTGTCTCAAAACTGGAGGACCAGAGATTGTTTGAACTCAGGTTCATTGATATCCGTCTGACTCTTTCGTTGGAGGCAACTACTGAGGAGTGAGATCGTTGGGAATGCGCCATATTATCGACATTTACATCTGTACTTTAAGACACCTTCCGTTTTGTAGCGGAGGTTACTTCATGTACCACTTTCACTCCCCCCTCCCTCCCCTCTCGTATCTCCTGCTCCAGTGGTCAGTAGTTCGCGGGAAGAACGATAGCCAGTAAGCCTCGTGAGGGGCCGAATATGTCTACTTTTATATTCATGGTCTTTTCGCAAAGATATACGTATCAGGGAGCAAAATGTTTATTGAGTCTTCTACTTACGTACTCTCTCGGAACTTACAGCAAAGGCATATCATGCAGAACTCATCAATTGCAGCGTCTGTCACTGAAATTTTTTGATGAACTCCGTGACGCTTTCGTGCTTAATAAATGAACCTGTAACGAAACGCGCTGCTTTTCTTTGGATCTTCATTATTTCCTCTATCAGTCCTATCAGGTACAGATCCCATACTGACGAGCAATATTTAAGTATTGGTAGAACGACTGTTTTGTAAGCTATTTCCTATGTTGATGGACAACATTTTGCGTGGGTTCTTCCAGTGAATCTCAGCCTGGCCTCTGCCTTACTCGTAATCAATTTTACTTGATCATTCCACTACAGGTCACTCCGTAAGCATACTCCCAGACATTTCATGGGCGTAACTGATTCCAGTGATTGTTTCGCTATTGTGTCATCATACAACAATTTGCCTTTCTATCTATGTATTCGTAATAAGTTACATGGGTTTATATCGAGAGCGAAGAGCCACTCCCTACATCAAGCGTCAATTCTGTGCAAGTCTTGCTGCATTTCGCTACGATTTTCTAACGAGACGACTCCTCTATGTACAACAGCATTAGCTACGAGAAGCCTCATATTAACTCCAAGGTTGTCCACTAAGTCATTTAATTACACAGCTGATCTGATGTTCGATTATTAGCCAGTAGTGAGGAACTGTATCGAATGCCTACCGAAGTCAAGGAACACGGTATCTAACTGGGAACATGTACTTACTGCTTACAGAGTCTCGTGGACGAACAGAACATGCTGGGTTTCCCACGATCGTTGTTTTAATAGCCCATGTTGGTTCTTACAGAGAAGCTCATCGGGCTCCAGAAACGTCATAACAAGTGAGCATAAAACATATTCCAAAAGTCTGCAACTGATTTCGGACGTCTGTTCGACACAAATCTTGAAAATGGGAAGGACCTGTTATTCTCTCTCATCGTCGGTAACGGTTCTCTCCTCCAGAGACCTACGGTAAACAGCTGCTAGAAGAAAGGCAATTTGTTTCGCTTAGTGTAGAATTGTACTGGTACCCCGTCATTTCCAGTTGCCTACCCTCTCCTGAGTGATTTCATTTGCTTTTCTGTCCTGTGTTTATTTACTTCAGTATCAGCCATGTCGTCGACCGTGTGAGGATTTACAGTGGCCGCTACAGCGCGATCTTCCTTTGTGAAACAATTTTGGAAAAGGACGTTTAGTATTTCGCCTTTTCCTGTGTAGCCCTCCGTTTCACTGCTGCTATGATCACAGAGTGTCTGGATAGATGGCTCGACCCGTTTACGATTTAATAAAAGACCAAAAGTTATTAGTGTTTTCTGTCAAGTCCGTAGACAGAATCTACTTTCGAGTTCGTTAAATGCTTTACGCATGGTTGTCCTGACTCTAATTTTGGGTTCATTTAGATTTTGTTTTTCTGTGAATCCTTAGCTCCGTTTAAATTCGCTGTGAAGCTCTCGTCGCTTTAGTAACGTTTTCTGACGTAGCTGTTGAACCACGGCGGGTCTCTTCCATTCCTCGTATGTTCGTTCACCGCATACCTGTCTAAAGCGTAGTGTACAATGCTCTCATACTTTGTCCTTTGGTATTCACGGTTGTTACTGCTGGAGGTAAAATATTCGTGCCGACCGCTCAAGTAATCTGAAATCTGTTTCTCGTCACTCTTGCTAAGCAAGAAGATCTTCCTGCCTTTACTTGTATATTTACAACCGAGTGCAGGATGCGGTAGTCAATATTATGATACCAAATTCCCTGTTCTGCGCTAACAGAGACGGAAAGTTATTTCAGTGACACCGTGTTCTGATAAGCTACTCAACGTAATCTTCGAATAAAGCCCTTAGAACAATTTCACAGGATTCTTTGTCCCTATTCTCCGTTCTTCACTTGACTCTCACAGCCTGTAGCTGGAACGTTAAGATCTCCACATGAAAAATATAACACGTCCAAAATATTTGAGTAAAATATTCTCTAGGCTACATTTCAACTGTTTCGCCACTACTATTGCCGTTGCAGGGCGTCTATAAAAGCATCATTGTTCAATAATATTGTAACAGGTGCTCAATCTGTAGTGTATTTCCTTACCCTACATCTGTAATACGATAACAAGACGTGCAGAAGGTAGATAAACATCTGACACCACATATATCGACAAATCGATAGTTAAATCGAAACCAGCTGTATTTCGACCGCCATCTTGCCCACTGCACTTCGATTTTGTGATCGTGTTTCGAAGTTACTGTTTTGTTAGTGAAAATTTGTGAACAGTGACCAAGAAAGCCAAGAGAGCCACGGAAATGGAAACCCCTCAGTGCATCACAACGAGACTGCCACACCAGAAGAAGAAAGTGAGTGACCGTTACAAAACATTTAGTGCAAACATCAGTCCATCTTCCAAAGTGACATCACCTCTTACTAAGGTTTCTCCTCTTCCACAGGATGCCCATAGCGTTTATAAAAGGGCTATGTAATATCAGTATGACCTTATTGTAAAGATGTTTTTGTAATGCCATTTGGCCTGAAGATGAGGTATTCCCTCGAAACATGTCACTAAATAAAGAAATAATACAATACTTGACAAAGTTTTTGACTGGTGTGGTAATTTAAAAAAAACTGTCCATGGTCAGCACTTGCCTTAGGTGCAGATCCGATTCCATAATGACTTCAGTCTATTCTATATTGTTCTGACTCCCATTCCATTCGTTGTTGGAATTCATTCCAGTCCAGTTCTCATATTCCTGAGCAGTCAACTGTTTCTTTTCTGAAGCCAGTCTTCCATTAGTCCTCTAATGCTGCTTTTGCTATATGACTACTAGTCAACTGAGTTTTGACTGCTGTTAAGGAGTCATTCTCATATGTGCCGTCATCCGTACCAAATCCGATCGAGTGCAGCCTTTGTAATTAGGTCGCATGCAATGCTTCATCCCAGTGGAAGAACCAAATCCTTGTAACGATACAATCCTTGTAACGATACTATCTGAACAGTGGACGCACCAGCTGGGTAGCAGTCGTCAGTGGACGGCGGCTCTGATCTTATCGGCCTGCACAAAGGCAACAGGCCAATCTACCCGCGACAGCTGTCAATCACCCGCCACGTATTAACAACTCACAGAAATTGACAGCGGCCCGAGAGATACACGCTGCTGCAGATCGACGCACAGTGATGCCACCTCCGGAATTTCTAAGGGTGATTCTAGACTATGGTGAGATCTAATAGACAAGGCAGCTTGTCTGAGTAATTACACTCCTGGAAATGGAAAAAAGAACACATTGACACCGGTGTGTCAGACCCACCATACTTGCTCCAGACACTGCGAGAGGGCTGTACAAGCAATGATTACACGCACGGCACAGCGGACACACCAGGAACCGCGGTGTTGGCCGTCGAATGGCGCTAGCTGCGCAGCATTTGTGCACCGCCGCCGTCAGTGTCAGCCAGTTTGCCGTGGCATACGGAGCTCCATCGCAGTCTTTAACACTGGTAGCATGCCGCGACAGCGTGGACGTGAACCGTATGTGCAGTTGACGGACTTTGAGCGAGGGCGTATAGTGGGCATGCGGGAGGCCGGGTGGACGTACCGCCGAATTGCTCAACACGTGGGGCGTGAGGTCTCCACAGTACATCGATGTTGTCGCCAGTGGTCGGCGGAAGGTGCACGTGCCCGTCGACCTGGGACCGGACCGCAGCGACGCACGGATGCACGCCAAGACCGTAGGATCCTACGCAGTGCCGTAGGGGACCGCACCGCCACTTCCCAGCAAATTAGGGACACTGTTGCTCCTGGGGTATCGGCGAGGACCATTCGCAACCGTCTCCATGAAGCTGGGCTACGGTCCCGCACACCGTTAGGCCGTCTTCCGCTCACGCCCCAACATCGTGCAGCCCGCCTCCAGTGGTGTCGCGACAGGCGTGAATGGAGGGACGAATGGAGACGTGTCGTCTTCAGCGATGAGAGTCGCTTCTGCCTTGGTGCCAATGATGCTCGTATGCGTGTTTGGCGCCGTGCAGGTGAGCGCCACAATCAGGACTGCATACGACCGAGGCACACAGGGCCAACACCCGGCATCATGGTGTGGGGAGCGATCTCCTACACTGGCCGTACACCACTGGTGATCGTCGAGGGGACACTGAATAGTGCACGGTACATCCAAACCGTCATCGAACCCATCGTTCTACCATTCCTAGACCGGCAAGGGAACTTGCTGTTCCAACAGGACAATGCACGTCCGCATGTATCCCGTGCCACCCAACGTGCTCTAGAAGGTGTAAGTCAACTACCCTGGCCAGCAAGATCTCCGGATCTGTCCCCCATTGAGCATGTTTGGGACTGGATGAAGCGTCGTCTCACGCGGTCTGCACGTCCAGCACGAACGATGGTCCAACTGAGGCGTCAGGTGGAAATGGCATGGCAAGCCGTTCCACAGGACTACATCCAGCATCTCTACGATCGTCTCCATGGGAGAATAGCAGCCTGCATTGCTGCGAAAGGTGGATATACACTGTACTAGTGCCGACATTGTGCATGCTCTGTTGCCTGTGTCTATGTGCCTGTGGTTCTGTCAGTGTGATCATGTGATGTATCTGACCCCAGGAATGTGTCAATAAAGTTTCCCCTTCCTGGGACAATGAATTCACGGTGTTCTTATTTCAATTTCCAGGAGTGTATATGTACCGTGGCTGTCCAGTGTAAACGACTTAAGACGGTTTATTTCATGATTATTCTTGTGTTTCCTTTATAATACACTTACACCTCATGGTCAATACGACGTTTTGTATATATCGAGTGCAGAAATGAACTTTGCTTTGATTAATAATAATGAAGCGTATGGCCCAGAAAGCAGGAAATGAAGAAATTTTTCCTTACACTCCTATTACAAATTCCCATTCATACATATCAGCTCCCAACCTGGTCTCCATATTATGTGATTTACCACATTTTGGCGACCAGCGTGGGGCTCGGTATCACACGAGTTACGACAGTAGTAATTCTTTATATATACGGATACATTTCACTACAGCGTCATTGTACGAAGTACAACCATATTTAATTCTAGTCGTAATTGATGCCTGCTATATTATTTGTCATTAGGGTTTTTACTGGTTTGTTGTGGTCCGTAATGAATTCCACTCCTGTGCCAACCTCTTAATCTCAGAGTGGCAGTTGCACCTCACGTCCTCAATTATTTTCTGCATATATTCTAAAGGCTATTGTTCCTTGTAGTTTCTACCTTCGACAGCTCGTCTGGTTCATCAGAATGTCTTAACGCATGTTCTATTATTCTGTCTCTGCTTTTTATTAGCGTTTTCTCCATGCTGCGTCCCTGCTCCATTCTTTGTCCTATCTGTCCATCTAATTTTCAACATTCTTCTGTAGCGCTACATGTCAAACACTTCTGTTTTCCTCAGTCCATGATTCATTATCACACAAAGCTGTGCTTCAAACGTACATTATCAGAAATTCGTTCTTAAAATAAGGGCTGTATTTAATATTAGTAAGCATCTCTTGAAAAGGGTAGCCGATTTCTCTGTGCTTGTCCTTTTAACATGCCCTCCTTGCTTCGTCTGTAATAGATTATTATGTACACTTGATAGAGAAATGCTTCAATCTACGAAGCAAGCAATCGTTCATGTTTGGCACACAATGAACTGAGTAAGGTGTTGATTGATAATTAATTCATTGTCTACTTGTGACTCACCATCATCAGATAGTACCTAGAATGAAGTATGAGAACAGGCCTCACAATGGTGGCACATGAGGTACTGATAGTCTAGCTCCCATATATGTGAAGTCAAATGGGAAACTGACCGCACATCGAGAAATGTGGTGGTTAAGAAAACAATTATCGTCAACAGAGGGCGTTAGCAAATATCCGGTAAACAGCTCCCTGTGAAAGATGTAACCGTTATGAAAGCGTACAATGAACATATCGATTACGTACTAAATGAACATGCAAGGAAGGAGGAACCACACAGGCACAAAACTTAAAAAAACTAGAATTATGTAATGTTCGTGTTGATAATAGACAAATATAACAAAATATACAGACCACGTGCGGAATGGTAACAGTGACAATTATAACAAGTAGGGAAATTATTATATCATACGTAAATTAAAACAAAGTGCAAGATATAACAACAGAATCATGATCTGTTATTTTTACAAGCGAATACAATAGAAGCATCCAGCGAAATCACTTCAGTAACATCAAAAGTGTGTCAAGCGTCACAATGTTCTTTCCAAACACGTACATGCATGTGCTAGCATTCACACACACACACACACACACACAGACACACACACACACACACACACACACACACACACACACACACAGACAATCACACATCGCACCACACCAATTTACAAAGTTTAGATTTTCATAAATAATACAAGTCTTCTAGATACTTTTTAATACTTTTCAACATGAGTACAAATTAAGTAAGCGGGTAAAATATTGACATTTCGATGTTAGTTGGTGGTAAAAGGAACGAGCTTCCATTTCCAGTTGTTTCTCAATAATACTTCATCTCAGCAGTACCCAGGCGTAGGAACACTAATGTTTGGCTCACTCTGATATCAGATTCACTTGAACTGAGAAGAGCTTCTCATGAATTTAAACGTGGGGCTAACATCGTTACCTCGGTACAGCGATTAAATTATTCTTGGTGGCATATTTATCGCTCACATGCTACACCTGCCGTTATGCTTTGCTATTATTTCCCCACTGTTCTTATTGTCGTATGCATATATACATATCCACATTTACATGGTTTCCTGTCAGTTTCTGCTTTTCTCAGGTATTTCTGAGCATCCTTAACAGACCTCAGTTGATATTTTATCTTTCTGATGTGTTTGTAGAATACAGTGGTAACCCTTCTCTTCAAAATCTTTCCAAAGGTGCCTGTTTTTTCAGTAGGGTACGTTCAAGTTACTCCTAGGTCCAAGCTCTGTGCCAGTTCAACGGTGGCAGAGCGTGGTTGTGAGTGAGAGATCTGGTATATAAGCGGTCAAGAAGAGACTTTTTGTTTGGCGGGGTGTACTGCCTGTTGTTTGATTCCAGTTCCTGATAACAGGTGGAATTTCCATGGACTGGTGCTCCATGTTGAGAATATCATACCCAACTAACAATTAGGGACCTATGAGGTGGTGATATGTGGAGTACCCATAGATGCAATGTAGTCAAGCTGAGCCAGTGCCTGCGTGGTGTACTGGACTGTCACATCAACGTCACTCCTGACACCACTGACTAAACATGATATCTGCACCGTGTGCACCAGATGGCTGTCTGGTGTGGAGGCGATTATCAAACTATTGGACAGTGATGACGCTTTATGATCACAGGTGTTTAGAATTTAGGCACATTTGAACCACCTGGGTAACGACATTCAGGATTTCGGTGTGTAGAACACGGACATGAAATAGCCATCTCTTATTAAAGAGATGTGGAAAAATAAATCTTTTACTGGTTGATTTTAGTTTGCTATGTTGGTTAGATATTTCAGGTCAGGATAAAAAAGAGAGTTCTATTCCTGACCCTCTACATGTGATGAGGCACTTAGATCCTCAACTAAGAAGAGTGAGGAAAAATGGACACTATTCATGAAATTTGTTATTCGGCACTTGTCTGTTATGGAAAGCATCGGCACTTTATCAGATTACCGATCTTCTACAGTTAATTACTCATTTGCAAAGCCAGGTTGAAGTTTTGCAAATGGCTCATGCTTTCATGTCTCAAGTTGTTAAAATTATAACTGAGCCTATTGATAAGAGCATGTCATTAGATGTCTTCCCCAGAAAACTGTTAGAGGATAATTTATCAAGTACAAATAGGAGTGAGTTGATTAACGTACATTTCTATCATGTTCAGAGTCGTAGTGAACCAGTCGGCTACTGTTTTGAGGTTGTTGATTAAACATGTTTTCGGCGTAGTCATTCGGATGATTCAGTGAGGGACTGTCCTGTGCCATGGAAAAACGTAAAATGGAATTGACGCCGTTACGTGGTCACTCATAGTGGGAATTCCAGGGTGCCACTTAACGGTTAGTATAAGTTCTGTTTGCATCACAAGTTTGCTGTTTGCTTGCGCCACTTTCAGTCATGAGCCAGTATGTCCTCTACGTGACTCAGACGGTAACACCTCTTTGTTTCTTGTCAGTTACATACCAAGCGTAGTCAAAATTGTAGACGTTCTCTCTTAAGGAAGATAATCAAGCAGTGTTATAATCGTAGATAATGACTAGTTGTTGCCAGTTTTGGGTGAAATTCTGACAATTTGGGTAACCGTTGACTATCACAGCTGGTAAATTTATCTGTTGGGACAAGTCTGACGACCGTCATATTGCTTGGTTGTGATTTCATAAAGAAAATAGAAGTGTTCTCGATTATGCCGGTAGAAAGTTCTTTCCCAAGTTTCAGCCTAAAACAAAGTTTCTTCTGTGTGGTCAAATTGTATTCAACAGGAGTGTTGCATTAGAGCGCATTTTGTCCTTGTAATGCCGATAATTTGAGTGAGATTGGGGCTTGACAAGAGTTGGAAGTACTTGGGGAACTTTATGACATGATAACTAGCAAGGATAAGACTGAATACTACATTCAGCTAGCAGATCAAATCTCTCTGCTCCTAAGATGAAAGTGTTGCATGAAATCATTCATTAGTTCTTGGTAGACGGTGTGATTAGTTAGTCAGTGTCTCGCTACATCTCTTATTTTTTCTGGTCCCTAATCTCAGTGGTGAGGATTACCACCCAGCAGTTGATCACTGTTCCCTGAATAAGAACGTAGTATTGACCTAGTGCCGTTATCTGCCGTCCTCAAAAGTTTCGTGTGGTTTTTGGGAGCTGGATATTTCACCAGGATAGATCTTAATCAGTCCTATCACGAGGTGCCGTCTGCCGAAGAGTGAAAACCCTTCACAGTATTTTGGATAATTTGGTATTTGTTTGAATATAATTGTTTTCCTTTTGGGAAGCCTCTGGAGCAGCGTCATTCTCATATTTCTATACTGTTCCTTTGAGGATCTAACATTTAAATGTATTTACAGTTATTAAGATGACGTAGTAATAGACAGTAACACCTGCATTGAAAATCTTTATGATCTACATCAGGTGCTGCGTCACTTAAGGAATGTAGGGCTTACTGTCAAAAGTTCCAAAGTAACTTTAGCCGTCAGGGAGATTTCCTTTTTTCGACGCAATCTGTCTGCCGATGGAATCAAGATTAAACAAGATTATAATTAAGATTTTTACCAGTTCCCTCCACTTAAAGAATTTCTTTTTTCGAAAACTGTAATATTGACCAACTCGCTGCACTACTGAATCAACTGCTGTCTAAAGACTTCGGTGGACGAGTCAATCTCCATTCGACAGCTCGAAAATGGTCTAGGGTAACATGGCTGTTTAACAGTTCCTGATTTCGTCCACCGATTCATCTTGCATCTTCTTAATTCAGGGATAGTGGACGTGTTACTCAAAGATTGTGATGGGGAGTATAAGCCGATCGAAAACAGTTTGTGCACCCTCTCCCCCGCCAAAATACAAGAGCTGCAGGTACGACTGTCCTGTTCAGACTCGAGAAATTTAAATTTTACTTTGAACACGAAGTATTCAGTCTGGAAACAAATACTGCCTAAATAATGGCTAGGCCTGATATCACAGTAAGGATAACTCGCTGGGTGGTCAGAATTTCTGACCTCCGTTTTCACTTATAGCATAAGAGTCAAAGAAACAGGTGCACCAGCCTAATATCGTGTAGGGACCCCGTGAGCCCGTAGAAGTGCCACAATACAACGTAGCATGGACTCGACTACTGTCTGAAGTCGTGCTGGATGGAACTGACTATGAATCCCGCAAGGTTGTCCATCAATCCGTAAGACTAAAAGGGGGTGGAGATCTCTTGTGTACAGCGCCTTTCAGGGGGTCTAGATATGCTCAATAATGTTCACATGTGGGGAGTCTGGTGGCCACCGGAAGTGTTTAAACTTAGAAGAGTATTCCTGGAGCAACTCTGTCGCAATTCTGGAAATGTTTGGTATCGCATTGTCCTGATGGAGTTGCCCAAGTCCTTCGGAATGCACAATGGACATAAGTGAGTACAGGTGATCAGACTTCCGTACGTGTCACCAGTTAGAGTCGTAAGTACACGTATCAGGGGTCACATATCACTCCAGCTGCACACGCCCCACACCATTACAGAGTCTCCACCAGCTTGAACAGTCCCCTGCTGACAAGGTGGGTCCGTGTATTCATGAGGTTGCCTCCATACCCGATCGCGTCCATCCAGTCGATACAATTTGAAACGAGACTCGTCCGACCAGGCATCATGTTCCCAGTCACCAACACTCCAACGTCGGCTTTTTGACTGGCCCAGGCGAGGCGTAAAACTTTGTGTCATGCAGTCATCAAGGATACACGAGTGGGCCGTCGGCCGCGAAAGCCCATATCGATGATATTTCGTTGAACGATTCTCTTCAATCGTCACTGGTCCCGTTTCTAACAGCGTATTTCACGGCCGCAGGGCTGTCGGAGATTTGATGTTTTAGCGGATTCCTGATATTCGCGGTACAGTCGTGAAATGGTCGTATGAGAAAATCCCCACTTTATCGCTACCTCGGAGATACTGTGTCCCATCGCTCGTCCGCCGACTATAACATCACGTTCAAACTCACTTAAATCTTGATGACCTACCGTTGTAGCAGCAGTAATTGATCTAACAACTGCACCAGACACTTGTCTTACATAGGCGTCGCCGACCGCAGCGCCGTATTCTGCCTGTTTACATACCTCTGTATTTGAATATGCATGCCTATACCATTTTCTCTGGCGCATTAGTGTAGAGGTTCAGACAACCAAATAGTTGACGCTCTCAGTCGTACGTTCCTATGCGGCTCGGAAGTAGTTCAGAACTCGCAAGCTGACCAGGAATCCATATACATATCTGCTGTTCTGGGAGAGATTCCCAAACTATTTAGTGACTTATGAAAAAAACAAGATGGGATGTACCATGAAGTAATGTCTAAAATAACGGCTTATAGGCGGTAAATGTGATGGTTGTACCCATGATCAGTCGTGCTCAGGCACTCGGCCAGTGCACATCGCGTGGTGACGGGCGGTAGCGGGGGCCAGTGTTTACGTCGCGAGCAGTGCTGCGGTGGAGAGCTGAGCAGCGTGTGCGAGGTAAGTAAGATGTCGACAATTAACAGAGCGAACAGCGTTCAGTGTGTTTTCGATCGTGCTGCCTTGCGACCGACGGCTTTCGAAATCCATGAGTGGATTTTTGAGGATCTGAAATTGCCGGAAGATATAGTCGACACGTTCCAGTTGGACTTTGTGCAGTACTCGTTATTTATAAAATTTATTTCGAGTGACACTTATGAGAAATTCGTTGAGGAGCATGCTGGTGTGAGACCATTCGTCATAATGATGGCAGTATTAGCAATGTCCAAATCGTGCCTTTGGGATACGGAGTGAAAACCGTCAGGGTATTTAATGTGCCACCTGAGTGCCCTAATGACCTGATAGCACGTTCTCTGTCACTGTACGGCGTTGTTTTGTCGGTTACCAATGAAAAATGGTAGAGTGCATTAGTTAACAGCGGGGTGCGAAGTGTACGTGTGGACTTAAAAAAGCATATACCTTCGTATATTGCCATTGGCGGCTGTCGTGCACAGGTAACTTACATTGGACAACCCCCTACCTCTTCGATCTGCCATTTAACAGAACATCTGTGGATGCACTGTACACGTCGACGTCCATTTCAACTTCCACGGGAACGTCCTGCAGACGGTAGTGAAAAGCTTGTTCCGCTATTGAGTGAGGTAGTCGCGGGGATGGTACCACCACCTCGGCAGCCGGAACGTGTTAGCGAGGCGGAGATGCCAGTTCAGGTGTAATGCAGTGCCCCAGACATTTGCGGTAGGACGGACGTCGATCCGGCACCGTCATCCTCACCGGGGCAGTTACCGCTGGATAACAACGATGCGCCAGCCACCTCTGAAACTAAGCCGTGTGAGATACAGGAGCGGGTGCAGATCAATTTGCCTGAACCGCCCCTATCGGTAGAGACTGCAGCAGAATCGAAGAAAGGCCGCCGAAGGAGAAGCAAAGGAAATAGTAGCAAAGAGGAAAAGTCGAATGATTTGAGACCCGTACACATGTCAGAAAGTGGCAGCGAGACTGAACCTCAATCTTCTTGCTCCGTGCGCTGCGAGGACACCGCGAGGCAAGAACGCATTCGTGAACAGACCAAAAACCTAAAGGCACTACTGAACGCTGAGAGGGAACAGAGCACCGTAACGGCTAAGAGGAAGAGCGAACAGAGTAGCGAGCAGCTGCAGCAGCGCTCCCGCAGGAACTCGCTGACGTCAGTCGCAGCCCCGCGTATTGGTCAGGCGGATGCGACCACGTTGACAGACTCAGCCGGCGGTGGCGGGCAGGGCGGCGCGCGCACCGCGAAGCACCCCGACAGCAATGAGCCGTGGTGGCAGCAGGACGAGGAGATGCAGCAGTAGCTGCACTCGCGCATGACCATCGCGCTGCGATATTTCCACTCTCTGTGTACTCCCGACGTTCCCAACGAGTTTGATTCAAAGACGTCGAGAAGGACGATCCAACACAGAGCTCATTGTCCTCTGAACCATCATGTGCGATAGCCAAACCTACAACGTTACCACACTTAACGTCAATAGAATTCAAAGTGCGGTGAAACTCCGTTCGCTAACTGATTTCTTGTATGGTACCAGCGTTGACATTGCCCTCCTACAGGAGGTAGTCACAGTCTTAGAAGTGCCCGGTTACGTTCTCATTGATAACATCAATCTCCAGGATGCTGTAGGCACTGCCATACTTCTGCGCGACGGTATACCATTTACGGATGAGCAGCGGCTGTCTAGTGGTCGTGGCATTTCTCTTCGAGTGAATGGTGTGCAGATTGTTAACGTGTACGCTCCCTCAGGTAGCACTCATAAGAGAGATCGCTCAACATTTTATAAAAACGAGGTTCCCATTCTCCTTAGCGCTTATCGTGCACATCTCATCCTCGGTGGTGACTTCAATTGTGTGCTTAACGACAGAGACCAAACTCCTAACACGAACAGATGTATCAAACTTGAACATTTAATTCATGGCATGCGTCTTCGCGATACATGGCAACAACTGCACGGTGAACGGGTAGCGTACACCTTCGTAACCAGTCATTCTGCCAGTCGGCTGGATAGGATCTATGTGTCCGAGGCCCTCCAGCGACACGCTGTGAACTGTGACATAGCTCCTGTCAACATCTCCGACCATTGTGCGTATCAGTGTTACCTTAACCTACACCGCCAGCAAATATACCGCGGGAAAGGCTACTGGAAATTGAATGTCAGCCTTCTGCAGGATGCCCAACTTGAAGAGGAGGTGAACATAACGTGGCAACAGCTCCAGCGGCATCGACGTCGTTACGATAGCGCTCTCCAGTGGTGGACTCAGTGTGCTAAGCCTAAATTACGCCTCACCCTCATGAGTTACGCCAGACAATAAAGCTTTTGGCAGAAACAGACTATTGAGTTTTATTATCGCTGTTTGAGAGAACTGTACAGTCGCGCTAACAATTCTTCTCGCGATATCTACATAAAGATCAAACGATATAAAGCGAAAATCACGGCGATACAACGCCAACGAATGCAAGGCATCATCGTGCGCGCCCACCCCAAGGACGTTGCCGCCGAAGAACGGGCCTCTCTGTACCACATCCTGAAAACGACGAAACGGTGTAAAGCCATGTTGATTGAAGCCGTCGTTGATGACGCTGAGAATGCCATCACGAAGCAACGTGACATCATCTCGCACGTCTACGACTATTATAGTCAACTTTACAAGAAGCAAGCCGTTGATGAATACTCGTGCGACGATTTTCTTAGGACCTTGAGCTGTCGCTTGTCACAACAGGATACTGCAAATCTGGAATCTCTTTTCACAGAGGACAAAATCCGACTGGCGGTCCACAGTGGAAAGAAAGGGAAGTCACCAGGACCCGACGGTCTCAGCGCTGAGTTTTACCAGCGTTACTGGAACCTCCTCCGTCCGACACTCCTCGAGATAGCGAATGAACTCTGGCACCGAAAGTTATACCCAAGGCATTTACGGAAGGTATCATCCTGCCCTTACCGAAAAAAGGGAACAGCAGGAAGGTCGAAAACATGCGACCCATCACACTCCTGAATGCCGATTTCAAAATCTTCACCAGATCGATTAAACTAAGGATGCAAACCGTTATGTACAAGGTTTTGGGCAGTTACCAGTACAGTGCAGTGCAAGGCCGAAGTGCAATCTCAGCAGCCTACGATTTGAGGGACATCATCTGTTCGTATGCTGAAACCAAAGGACAGGGCGCTCTGATCTTTCTAGATTTTGAGAAGGCTTATGACCGTGTACGTCATGACTTTCTCTTTAAAAGCATGAAGAAACTAGGTTTTGGACTTCATCTCATAGAATTGATTCGCAAACTTACTACAAACGTCTCTTCACGGATTCTCATTAATGGCCATTTTACAAAAGAAGTTTCCATTGAGCAATCCGTCCGCCAAGGATGTCCTCTGTCAATGATTTTGTACGCCATTGCAGTGGAGCCGCTACTGAACAACTTGGCGCATAGCGGGATCGGACTTGAGCGTCGAGTCTGTCACTATCCCATGCATTGCGTATGCTGACGATGTATGCGTAACTGTGTCACCATCGCAACAACTTCTGTCAGCGGAAACTCTTTTACAAACATTCACGTTTCTTTCAGGAGCAATACTCAATAGAACTAAAACCACAGCTTTGCAGATTGGTGGCGGTAACGGAGACATATCCCATGTTACCTGGTGCAAGGTCAAGGATTCTCACACAAGCCCTCGGTGTTACTTTTGAGGCCAAACCAGACACATTCCTGACGAAGAACTGGTCATCGAGATCGCCATTACGAGCAAGATGACCTATTTGGCGCAAATTCTTCCAATCTCCGACCATCTAGCCAAGAGCATACAACAAGCGTTATGTTGATTTCTTTTTAGGGGGCATATTTTCAAAGTTCAATTCGATGCCTTAACCTTACCTTCGTTCAAAGGTGGCCTTAACCTCATTAAAGTACACAAAAAATGTGTCACCCTGCTCCTAAATCGCATCAGGATGGAGTTCCGTACCCGGAGGACCAGTATCATCACGAACCTCATTCAGCGGTGGAAGCCTCATAGCCTTGACCCACCCGTTAATATCGCCGGCATTCCACTTTCTTACCGACATGTGCGACTGTACCACGTGGAAATGAGCTGCATTCGACACAACATCGTCGATAACGGAAGCCTGACGAACAGGAAGCTTTATGGCCTTCTCATGACAACAAACCACAGGAATCGTCTCGAAGAAAAACATCCACATACACATTGGAGTATAGTATGGCGGAATGTGCACAGCGACGTGTTACCGTCACGCGTCATAGCCGACTGGCATCTAACAGTCAACGATAAAGTAGCAACGAATGAAAAGCTACATAAAATTGGCCTTCATCCAACCCTCAACTGTGACGCATGCGGAAGGGTCGATACGCTTCTTCATAGGTTCACGTGCGGACATGCAGAAGAAATTACTACATTTCTTCGTCAACGATTGTCGGTGATAGACCGTACGACGCCCTGTGGTGTAGATCTTTTAGAGATCATTCAGCCACAAAAACTGAGATATCCACGAGCAAAAAAACAACGCTGCAACGTGGATCATGGGCCACACAGCATCGTTTATTATGCAGAATAGGCATGCTACTTTCCTCGACTATTATTCTTACATAGAAATTGAACACTTTAAAATGAGACAACACTGTGGCTACAGGAGGATATTTGGAAATATGCTGAAGATCATAATTAACGGTTAAATGCTTCAAATACAATATTTCGGATCGCAGAGGTTGCCAGTGACCTGTATGTATGAATCCCATTTGCTTCCTGGGACTTTAGTACTTGTCGGAATTTTACGATACTATTCAGATGCTCACCATTGCAGAAGGCATTTTTTTCTTTCCCATTTTCGTTTTCACATTTCCCTTCTCTCGCAGAGCGGCGGAGCAACCTTCCTTCAATTATGAAGTGATAGTCTTTTGTGCACCATAAAAAATTTCTGTTTACTACTTGGCCCCCCCCCCCAAAAAAAAAATAAAAAAACAGAATAAAAATAAAAAAAAACACCTCAAGAAGACATTTCATTTCTTATATTGCGCTACGGCGGGCTAGCAATGATATACACTTTGTTCATTCTATTCTTATTACAAATTGCAGCAAAAGTGGTGTAGAGGTAACGTCTAGACAAAAAAAAAATGGTCTAGGGGTGGGGTCTTTGATTCATAATCAAAGTCTTCGGTCCTGGGTTCGATCCCCGCCACTGCCTAAATTTTGATAAATAATCAGCATTGGCGGCCGAAGACTTCCGGCATAAGAAGTCAGCCTCATTCTGCAACGGCCTTGTCAAAGTGGGCGAAGGAGCGGATAGAGGTTCAGAGCACTCTCTTGTCCTAGAGGTGGGAAATTGCCCCTAAAGGCGGAAGAATCAGCAATGATCAACGACATGAGGATGCAGAAGGCAACGGGAACCAATGCATTAAAGACACGTAACGTGTATCCACAGGACATGTGGCCTGTAATTGAAGAAGTGTCATGATGATCTCTCCATTGGCAAAAGATTCAGGAATAGTCCCCCATTCCGAACTCTGGGAGGGAACTGCCAAGGGGGAGGTTACCATGAGAAAAAGATTCAATAATCAACGAAAGGATAACGTTCTACGAGTCGGGGCGTGGAATGTCAGAAGCTTGAACGTGGTAGGGAAACAAGAAAATCTGAAAAGGGAAATGCAAAAGCTCAATCTAGATACAGTAGGGGTCAGTGAAGTGAAGTGGAAGTAAGACAAGGATTTCTGGTCAGATGAGTATCGGGTAATATCAACAGCAGCAGAAAATGGTATAACAGGTGTAGGATTCGTTGTGAATAGGAAGGTATGGCTGAGGGCGTGTTACTGTGAACAGTTAAGTGACCGGGTTGTTCTAATCAGAATCGACAGCAGACCAACACCGACAACGATAGTTCAGGTATACATGCCGACGTCGCAAGCTGAAGATGAATAGATAGAGAAAGTGTATGAGGATACTGAAAGGGTAATGCAGTATGTAAAGGGGGACGAAAATCTAATAGTCATGGGCGACTGGAATGCAGTTGTAGGGGAAGGAGTAGAAGAAAAGGTTACAGGAGAATATGGGCTTGGGACCAGGAATAAAAGAGGAGAAAGACTAATTGAGTTCTGTAACAAGTTTCAGCTAGTAATAGCGAATACCCTGTTCAAGAATCACAAGAGGATGAGGTATACTTTGAAAAGGCCGGGAGATACGGGAAGATTTCAATTAGATTACATCATGGTCAGACAGAGATTCCGAAATCAAATACTGGACTGTAAGGCGTACCCAGGAGCAGATATAGACTCAGATCACAATATAGTACTGATGAAGAGTAGGCTGAAGTTCAAGACATTAGTCAGGAAGAATCAATTCGCAAATAAGTGGGATACGGAAGTACTAAGGAATGACGAGATACGTTTGAAGTTCTCTAACGCTATAGATACAGCAATAAGGAATAGCGCAGTAGGCAGTACAGTTGAAGAGGAATGGACATCTCTAAAAAGGGCCATCACAGAAGTTGGGAAGGAAAACATAGGTACAAAGAAGGTAGCTGCGCAGAATCCATGGGTAACGGAAGAAATACTTCAGTTGATTGATGAAAGGAGGAAGTACAAACATGTTCCGGGAAAATCAGGAATACAGAAATACAAGTCGCTGAGGAATGAAATAAATAGGAAGTACAGGGAAGCTAAGACGAAATGGCTGCAGGAAAAATGTGAAGACATCGAAAAAGATATGATTGTTGGAAGGACAGACTCAGCATACAGGAAAGTCAAAATAACCTTTGGTGACATTAAAAGCAACGGTGGTAACATTAAGAGTGCAACGGAAATTCCACTGTTAAATGCAGAGGAGAGAGCAGATAGGTGGAAAGAATACATTGAAAGTCTCTATGAAGGTGAAGATTTGTCTGATGTGACAGAAGAAGAAACAGGAGTCGATTTAGAAGAGTTAGGGGATCCAGTATTAGAATCGGAATTTAAAAGAGCTTTGGAGGACTTACGGTCAAATAAGGCAGAAGGGATAGATAACATTCTATCAGAATTGCTAAAATCATTGAGGGAAGTGGCAACAAAACGACTATTGACGTTGGTGTGTAGAATATATGAGTCTGGCGACACCCAATCTGACATTCGGAAAAGCATCATCCACACAATTCCGAAGACGGCAAGAGCTGACAAGTGCGAGAATTATCGCACAATCAGCTTAACAGCTCATGCATCGAAGCTGCTTACAAGAATAATACACAGAAGAATGGAAAAGAAAATTGAGAATGCGCTAGGTGACGATCAGTTTGGCTTTAGGATAAGTAAAGGGACGAGAGAGGCAATTCTGACGTTACGGCTAATAATGGAAGCAAGGCTAAAGAAAAATCAAGACACTTTCATAGGATTTGTCGACCTGGAAAAAGCGTTCGACAACATAAAATGGTGCAAGCTGTTCGAGATTCTGAAAAAAGTAGGGGTAAGCTATAGGGAGAGACGGGTCAAATGGCTCTGAGCACTATGGGACTTAATGTCTGTGGTCATCAGTCCCCTAGAACTTAGAAAACCTAACCAACCTAAGGACATCACACACATCCACGCCCGAGGCAGGATTCGAACCTGCGACCGTAGCAGTCGCGCGGTTCCGGACTGAGCGCCTAGAACCGCGAGACCACCGCGGCTGGCAAGAGACGGGTCATATACAATATGTACAACATCCAAGAGGGAATAATAAGAGTGGACCATCAAGAACGAAGTGCTCGTATTAAGAAGGGTGTAAGACAAGGCTGTAGCCTTTCGCCCCTACTCTTCAATCTGTACATCGAGGAAGCAATGATGGAAATAAAAGAAAGGTTCAGGAGTGGAATTAAAATACAAGGTGAAAGGATATCAATGATACGATTCGCTGATGACATTGCTATCCTGAGTGAAAGTGAAGAAGAATTAAATGATCTGCTGAATGGAATGAACAGTCTAATGAGTACACAGTATGGTTTCAGAGTAAATCGGAGAAAGACGAAGGTAATGAGAAGTAGTAGAAATGAGAACAGCGAGAAACTTAACATCAGGATTGATGGTCACGAAGTCAATGAAGTTAAGGAATGCTGCTACCTAGGCAGTAAAATAACCAATGACGGACGGAGCAAGGAGGACATCAAAAGCAGACTCGCTATGGCAAAAAAGGCATTTCTGGCCAAGAGAAGTCTACTAATATCAAAAACCGGCCTTAATTTGAGGAAGAAATTTCTGAGGATGTACGTCTGGAGCACAGCATTGTATGATAGTGAAACATGGACTGTGGGAAAACCGGAACAGAAGAGAATCGAAGCATTTGAGATGTGGTGCTATAGACGAATGTTAAAAATTAGGTGGACTGATAAGGTAAGGAATGAGGAGGTTCTACGCAGAATCGGAGATGAAAGGAATATGTGGAAAACACTGATAAGGAGAAGGGACAGGATGATAGGACATCTGCTAAGACATGAGGGAATGACTTGCATGGTACTAGAGGGAGTTGTAGAGGGCAAAAACTGTAGAGGAAGACAGAGATCTGAATACGTGAAGCAAATAATTGAGGACGTAGGTTGCAAGTGCTACTGTGAGATGAAGAGGTTAGCACAGGAAAGGAATTCGTGGCGGGCCGCATCAAACCAGTCAGTAGACTGATGGCAAAAAAAAAGGGCGGTAAACAGATGCTGGGTTTTTCCATCAATAAAGATCTCCTATATTATGATACCCACTGTGACGGGAAGACTAAGATTGGTCTTCAGAAAGAACTGATGGCTGCAGTTTGTAAGACAATCATCATGTTCTATGTGGGAGACATGTCGGTGCTTACATAAGCATTGAACCCATTAAAGAATATTTAACTTGGTGAACTTTGAATGGCTACGCGAGGAAATTGACGACCAGTGCCAAGAACGTAAAAATGACGGAACCTAAATTTAATATTTACAGGGAAGGTCTACATTCAGGTTGGCAGAGAATCCTATGGATAATCTTCTTATTGGTTATTTGGGCCAGACCCCCGACTTAAAGTGGTAACCGATGTATAATGGCGGCGAATGATGCATTTTCTCGCTTTGTTGCTTCCAATTAAATCCACGGTAACTGTACCTGACCAAAATATATTCTATTTTTGGGACGCCAAAGATCTTACAAAGCGATAAAGCACCAGTCCCTTTCTCCTGGGTATACAGATATTTTGTTTTATAACTGCCATTTCTCACATCATGACCAGTCCGTATTACAAGCAACCATTATCCACAGAACGAGTTAATCGTAACCTGTAGTCAGCCCGTATTATTTTTCACCTACAATCTCAGGCCACGTGGGATCAGTTCACCAGCTGGTTTAATTTCGCGTTTAACACCGCTGTGCACGAAACCCATAAGACTACACCAGTCAAGCAGATGTTTTCGTTTCCAGTTAACTCGCTGATATCAGATCTGTGGACAACAAATGACTGCTGTCCTAAAGAACCTTCTAGGAACAATAGTCGCCTAGCGTACTGGAGGAAGGCTGTACGATATAATGGGGGCTGGCGACACATCTCGCCGAAGTTGGGCCATATGTTTTCCTTAAATAAACTTAGGGGCTTAGAGTAAGATCGGGAAGAAGATTACGGTTAAGATGCTCACTCGCTGTTTCCGGCTGTACGTCATCGTCAGGGGATCTACCCAGTCTGTGGCCTGGTCCAGGATATTTATTGATACAAAAGTCTGCTTCACAGATATGTACATTATTTTAAATTTCCTATTATCTACGATTAAGTATATTAGAGCAATAGAAATTCCCTTTAGCTGCTACCTCATCGTGCGAGGTTCCAAAATTCTTTTTTCCCCAAACTAATTTTCTCCTCTGTTTGATTGATAACTGTTGTTGAAAATCTGTTCCAAAGACTTGGACATTTGAAGTTTTCTGCTTTCTATGATTGTACAAACTAGTGGGACAACTATCCCCTCAGGCTGCTTTACAGCTGTGCATGTAATTTTTTTAATTTTTTACTAGTAATTCTATATACACGTTCTCGTAATTATTTACGTTCTAATTTGCCCTGTCTGCTTCACAGATTAGCATATTATTTCAAGTTTCAGGCACCTGCTAATGAATATTACAGTCATACTAAAACAGAACGAATAATTTCTTTACATTTTGTACTGTACGTATTAGCGAGGTGAAATTCCCCCTGGCTGCTTGACGCCCATGTATGTCAATTTACTACGACTAATTTTTTCGCCTATATGTTTTGGTACTTATTTGTGATGCATTCAGTTCTACGTGTCCGAACGGCAGCAATCTGCTGATGCCTGATATGTATAAGAGAAAGGAAGTTTTGATAAAATTTTGATATGAAAACTTATCAAAAGCTTATGCAAGTTAAAATCCGGTGACTGGGTCACTGTGATTAGTAAATAACTTTTGTATTTACTCAGAACCTTACAGTCCCAAGATCAGAGCACCCTACCATTTCAGTTCATCATTTGAATGACTGAATTACGAGAAAAGAGCCTGGTAAGGGTATTTTTTTCGACGTAACCAGTTTTTATTATTTAAACCAAAACCATTTTGTTTCCACAATTTGGTCATCATTTCTCTGAACTCAGTTTGGTGTAGTAAAACGTGTAATCACACAGCTAAGTAGTTATTAAACCTTACAGAATGCACTATATTTCTGCATTATTAGTCTGACTTATTCTTGATGAAAGAAATGAGAATTTGTGTTAACTTTCAGTATTTAGTTCCAGAGTAAGAATATTAGCCCTAGAACAATAAAGAGAGAAGAAATGTTGCATTTTTTCTAAACCATCATAAATATTACTAATCCACATTTTATTCAATAGAAGATATAATTTATTGGTTATTAATTATTTAAGATGAATTATTACAGTAAAATGATATGTTGCATACCAAAGTAAGTACAAAATGTCATGTTTTATGCCCTACTGTCATAATAATTTTACACAGGTTTAGCAATTTAGAGTTAACCTCCTGACCTTCACTTGAAAATTAGCATTGTAAATAATGAAAACGCTATCTCTTAAGGTAATGTCCCAATACTGTAATAGCGTATCCAGAATGAGATACAGCCGGGCCGACACTCGAACTCGGGACCTTTGCCTTTAGCGGGCGAGCACTTGCCCGCGAACGGGAAAGGTCCCGAAATCGAGTCTCGGCCCGGCACACAGTTTTCATCTGCCAGGAAGTTTCATATCAGTGCACACTCCACTGCAGAGTCAAAATCTCATTCCGGAAACTTCCCCCAGGCTGTGGCTAAGCCATGTCTCCGCAATATCCTTTCTTTCGTGAGTGTTAGTTCTGCTAGTTTCGCAGGAGAGCTTCTGTAAAGTTTGGAAGGTAGGAGACGAGGTACTGGCAGAAGTAAAGCTGTGAGTACGAGGCGTGGGTCGTGCTTGGGTAGCTCAGTTGGTAGAGCACTTGCCCGCGAAAGGAAAAGGTCCCGAGTTCGAGTCTCGGCCCGGCACACAGTTTTAATCTGCCAGGAAGTTTTATAATAGCGTATGCTTCGGGATTTACTTTTAGACATCTGTTTCTGTATGTTTCAAACAATCCTTTCTACTTATCTGTGTATCATTACGACTGAGAACTGCGCATAAAAATTATTTGTTTAAATCTCTCTCACTGCCGAAACTGTTAGTTAAAATAATTAATAATCTCCTGCCATCTTCAAAACTAGTTGATACTAGGAACACATTACGTTGCCATGTACTTAAATGCACTACATGTTTTAAGTCATGATTTCCAGTTTCAGTTATAACCAGAAACATACTACTTTGGCATGTGCTTTAATTATCTACATGTTTATGATCTTCAGTTATAAGCAGACCTGCAACGATTCTGTCACATGGGAAATGCTTTACGGAGGGATATATTTCCGTTCATTAAGTACAGACTTGCTCTTTCCCACAGTCGCAACTGAGAACTAGCGTTTAGTCCCTTGCACGATATACATTCAACGACGCACAAAAAACTCGAAAGTAATTCTCAGTCCATTAATATCTCTCTAAAATACAGCAGACAGAATAGCAATGAATGCTACTAACCATTAAGTGCTTTTTTCTACAGCACCGTTTGTGCTCATAACCACTTCAAGCTGAAATAATCAGTAAACCATACAACTAATATCTCTACTCCCCGTCTTATAACACATGGTTGATTACAATACGCAGTACCATTACAGTGGCAAGCATTGATAGCCTGATACAAAAATTAAAATTATAAATTAATTCCGAATTATTTCAATAGCAATCGCCATAATTGTTGATACACTTATCCCACTGCGAGATAAAACGGTCAGTATCTTCATGGAAGAATGTTTTCGGTTGCCTCCGGAACAAGGATTGTATCCAGACGTGCACTTCCTAGTCCGAAACAAATTGACGGCCAAGAATCTCTTTATTCAGAGGTCCAAAAGTCTGGCAGTCGCATGTGATGAGATCGAAATTCTCAATCGGATGTGTAAGAGGTTCCCAGTGAAACTTGTGCAGTGTACTCAATAAAATCATGGCAACCTGTGGGTCCACAAACATTTTTACATGAAGGCATTGAATGCCTGGTAGATCGGAAAATGTGTTAACAGTTATTGCGATTAATTTTGAATAAACAAGCAGTTAACTTGCCTTTTTTGCGTCTGTATCTTTTCACTTGACTGTCTCTTACATACGAGCACAAAGAAAGGTGAGAAAATCTAGATAATAATAATAAATAAATGGAGAATGCCCAATATCTTTAATACTTGTATCAGAACTATTGTTTAGGAGAGTGCCCGTAATCATCCATAATAATATTATAAACGCTAAATTGTGTATGGATGTTACCTTTTCACAACCAAACCGCTGATCCAGTTTCGATAAAATTTGGTATGGAGGTAGCTTGAACTCTTAAGAAGAACGTGGACTAGTTAGGAAAGTGCGTAGCACAAGATATTTATTGATTTGCAGAATATAAGGCGAATTATTGGAAAATATTTGCTTTTGAAAAAGTTATTTACTGCATGATTTTTGAACTTTATGATATGTGTAAATATATTTTCATTGGTTGACATGTTATACGCTAAACGACACGACTTAATGAATAAAATGGTTATACAATCCTCAGCGTTTTTAATCTGAATGTTAACTTAGATCTATCTGTTACGTTTTCCTGACTGAACTGTTGAATCGATTTCGATGAAATTTGGTGTGGAGAGAGCCTGAATCCTGAGGCTATTTTAGAAAAAAAGACAAAAAAATCTATCCGTAAGGGGGCGAAGTAAGGAATGGATTATCTTTTTTTACATCAGTGAACACAAACCATGTTAAAAATCAATAAGTTTGTCTCATAAAGTACAGTTTGTATAATGTTTATCCACCACAATGGCACGATTCAGTGATATGCACTCCTGCCCACAATCCTCTGCATGCATTGCTAAGGAGCGACACTGCGGATGATGTCATGTCCACTGGGACAGATGGAGAGAGGGGTGTGTGAAGCGCATGACGAGCTAAGCTTATCTGAACAGCCAGACATGTGAGGGCAGCTGATGTTATTGCACATACAACAGCTTAATTACTCCTCGTCACTCATGAACACAAAACTACTGATATGCAAGCGCTGTCATGTATATTTGAGTGATTTCGTTGTCTTACTTGAAATACTATTGATACATTATTCCAAAGACGAGGATATGTGTGCTTTGGGGGTCCTTGGTTAAGGGGGGGGGGGCTATCGTAAGCATGATTCAAGATTTTTAATAACGAATATTGTAGTTGTCGGAGTGTTCAGGAAATCATTTTGTTATTATTGCAATTATTTTATCAGAACTGATCTCAACGCTCAAAGGTGTCCACTACTAATATCAGAGGAACATTTCAAGACAAACTCCTAAAAGTCATACGGTTCTCTCCTTAGACAATGAAATAACACATCTATCGCAGTGTTTAATCTAATTATGATGTTGGAATAAATGTGAAACAATTTGGATTTAGTCTTGAAAGCTGATTTCAGTTCAGATGGTGTTTGTTTCACACCAGAGATCTAAATGTCAGTAGCTACATCATTAAATACGTGTGTTAGAGTATACAGTGGCAGGCTACTTGTGCAATATTATAAGTATCTAGGATTGTGGAACAATAACACTGTTTAAAAGAACATCCCTCAGATGTCGCAAGGAGCGTACTGCAGAATAGGCCTAGGAGTAGATACGTGCATCAATAATCAACAGTAATTCTCATACATGTAGAAGCGCTTACAGGCTCTTCGGAATTCAGCATTTCGTTCTTACCTTTGCATCACTGAAAGTATCATGCAGCAGAAACGGAAGAGCTCGATACAGTGTGTCCTGGAAAAACACTTTCCAAGTTTAATGTGAAAGATGTAGTGTCATCCGAAGAACGAGGTGTCAAGGCGACGTTAGTAACGCGAGACGAAACCACAAGAAAACATGTTATCTGCCGAGCGCAGCGACGAATCAATGGAATCGGCGTATACAGGCCCTGAAATACTTTCCGAGCGCCACTACATGATCTCTCCACCAAGCCATCAGTGTTTAGTTATAGTAGACACAGCTCTGCATTGACCTTTATCGCAGTTGTATTCTGTGAGAAGAGAGAAGTATCTTTTCCCATATAATGTGCTACATTAATGTTCAGTGACAGTGGTAAATTCTCATGTCATTCCTATGGACATGCAATGTTATGAAGCGACGTATTTCATCTTGTTGAAGTTGTAATAAAGTAATCTAACATGTAGCATCATCTCCGCCTCCTCCAGGAGCACAGTTAAGAACCCACCACTGTGACGAAGAGCGTTCTGTGCAAGAAAAGACTGAAGAATAGAGACAAGGCTACAGAACGCTCCGAACACGTTTACGTTCTCACTTAATAAGGAATAAGTGTAGCCGATTGGTATCAGAAAAGTAACACTCTGGGGCATAAAGTTGAACACCGTATCCTCCGGAAAACCAGTGCAGTAGCAGGCCTCCAAGAACCAATACAGCTTTAAAAATTTATTCTTGATGTTCGTGACACGTCAAATAAGAATACTAACACGAGATTTCAATGATAATTCCTGTTTCCAGAACAGCTAATCGTCGTCATGGTGCATGGGTTCCTTAGCCACTGATAAGGGTATGAACAATCCATTGGCATTCTATCAGAATTTTCATGTTAATTTCCTTCATGGACCTTTCACTTTCTGCAGCAGTCACAAACTGCTTACTGATATCGAAGCACCACATAGAAAAGATGAAACTGTGACAATAGGTGACGATGTGATTCCCTCTTTGAATATCCATCCTTCAATATCAGGCATTTTCTCCAACGACGGGTGACTTGGCGGAGACCTTGGTCGCAGAAGAAATACTTACCACGCAATATTTTTCTTCATTCGAGGAAAGTGAACCCATTCACTGGCTGACAGGTAACGGGCATGCTGTGCGGAGAGGCAAAAAATGACTCCCCAAAGAAGCAGCATGTCTTGCTGTGTCTTCTGCAGAATGAGATGGAGCGATGTCGCGGGGCAAAACATCCTCTTTTACGGCTTCCCAGCGACGCTTCGTGGTCAAAGATTCCCGTTCGTTCGACACGAGGTTTCCGTGGTTTGCCCCCGAGACGACTTGCCCTTTACAAGCATAAAATGTTTGATGTCGCTCAACCTGATCGAACTGTTGCGAACGTGACGCGGCGTCCGCTCGAAATTACCAGACACCAACGCTTGTTCGTTTGAGCTGCGCTGAGGTAATGAGGTCACAATCAGTTGGTTTGCTACTTATGTGGACGTGGTTTGTGTTTCGAGCAACAATGTCTGTAATTGTGATCAGTGTCGCTCAAGAACATGTACATCCACACCCTGCAAACTACTGTGAAGTGCAGGGTAGAGGGTACGTTCCGCTATATCAGTTATTAGGGGTTTAACCCATTCCATTCACTTTTTTGTGCTTTCTGCTGATTCCAAGTATCATGCAGCCGTACGAACGTCGATCTATGGAGCACTAATGTAACATGAATCTACATAGTTTTGTTATCTGTCTTGGGCATGTATGTTAATCAAAACTATATTTGGTACTTTTGGCTGTCAGTTAGCGAATCTACTGCCGAAACGTTAGAGTTGTCGTGGGCGCGTGAAGCTTATTATGGTTCTACAAAATCAGTCTTTTATCAGTGGGAACCTTCATATAATATGCTGCATTGTTGTAGAAGACATGTGAATTCTGAAGATGATGAAAGGCAAGTGTACCTGGTGGTCGGTATCACTTGATAAATGAATCTGAAGTAGAGAGCTGAACGCCACTATTTGAACGCCATTCCAGTACCATTGCTAGGGAGTCTGGTTGTCAAGTTGATATCGGTAAATGTAGTGGTCAAACACTCTAAATGTTGTAAATGCCGCAGGGGTTATGACGAAATGATCCACTTTGTGGATGGACAGAAATGACGGGACCCTCCCGCAGACGCACAAGTCAATATCTTGAGAAAGGTGATAGATATCCTTCCACTCTGAACTTTCAGTAAAATTTCGGTATGTTAGCTATATTTCATGTGCAGCAATGTATGACAAATGAACCATACACAGACTCTGCACAGTGGCTGTTTACCTCTACAGACACTTAACGTTTTGTGCAATGACATACTGAATGAAATGGGAGATATGATGAAGTTTGACAGAGCACTGAAAGACCTAAGTCGAAACAAGGCCCCGGGAGTAGACAACATTCCATTAGAACTATTGACAGCCTTGGGAGAGCCAGTCCTGACAAAACTCTACCATCTGGTGAGCAAGAAGTATGAGACAGACGAAATTCCCTCAGACTTCAAGAAGAATCTAATAATTCCAATCCCAAAGAAAGCAGGTGTTGACAGATGTGAAAATTACCGAACTATCAGCTTAATAAGTCACAGCTGCAAAATACTAACGGGAATTCTTTACAGACGAATCGA
Source organism: Schistocerca piceifrons (assembly GCF_021461385.2). Taxonomy (NCBI): domain Eukaryota; kingdom Metazoa; phylum Arthropoda; class Insecta; order Orthoptera; family Acrididae; genus Schistocerca; species Schistocerca piceifrons. Next base: position 164,932,960 of record NC_060140.1, read on the forward strand.
AAAACTGGTAGAAGCCAACCTCGGGGAAGATCAGTTAGGATTCCGTAGAAATGCTGGAACACGTAAGGCAATACTGACCCTACGACTTACCTTAGAAGAAAGATTAAGGAAAGGCAAACCTACGTTTCTAGCATTTGTAGACTTTGAGAAAGCTTTTGACAATATTGACCGGAATACTCTCTCTCAAATTCTAAAGGTGGCATGGGTAAAATACAGGGAGCGAAAGGCTATTTACAATTTGTACAGAAAGCAGATGGCAGTTATAAGAGTCGAGGGGCATGAAAGGGAAGCAGTGGTTGGGAAGGGAGTGAGATAGGGTTGCAGTCTCTCCCCGATTTTATTTAATCTGTATATTGAGCAAGCAGTAAAGGAAACAAAAGAAAAATTCGGAGTAGGTATTAAAATCCATGGAGAAGGACTTGGAAGAGCAGTTGAACGGAATGGAAAGTGTCTTGAAAGGAGGATATAAGGTGAACATCAACAAAAGCAAAACGAGGATAATGGAATGTAGTCGAATTAGGTCGGAGGATGCTGAGGGAATTGGATTAGGAAATGAGACACTTAAAGTAATAAAAGAGTTTTGCTATTTGGGGAGCAAAATAACTGATGATGGTTGAAGTAGAGAGGATATAAAACGTAGACTGGCAATGGCAAAGAAAGCGTTTCTGAAGAAGAGAAATTTGTTAACATCGAGTATTGATTTAAGTGTTAGGAAGTCGTTTCTGAAAGTATTTGTATGGAGTGTAGCCATGTATGGAAGTGAAACATGGACGATAAATAGTTTAGTCAAGAAGAGAATTGAAGCTTTCGAAATGTGGTGCTACAGAAGAATGCTGAAGATCAGATGGGTGGATCACATAACTGATGAGGAGGTATTGAATAGAATTGGGGAGAAGAGGAGTTTGTGGCACAACTTGACTAGAAGAAGGAATCGGTTTTTAGGACATGATCTGAGGCATCAAGGGATCACCTATTTTGTACTAAAGGTTAGTGTGGAGGGTAAAAATCGTAGAGGGAGATCAAGAGATGAATACACTAAGCAGATTCAGAAGGATGTGGGCTGCAGTAGGTACTGGGAGATGAAGAAGCTTGCACATGATAGAGTAGCATGGAGAGCTGCATCAAACCAGTCTCAAGACTGAAGACACAACAATAACAAAATATACTGAATGTGATGCAATGCAAACAATTTCAGTCCTTCATTGCGTGAAGACATCTGGTTGTAATATGAGAGCGAATCATATTTTTTCATCTAGTAGTTTTCTGAAATAGGATGATAAGAATTTCATAGCAGCTGTCGTGTCCGTTCAGACGCTTCCCTTGCAGATGCATTGCGCATGTGCGACAGAATAACCGCTTCACACTGCTTCGTGTTGCACCAATCGAATGTATACTTAGTCCTACGACACGCCATGTTCGCATCAGATTGTTGACGCGGACGACGTATTAGGACACACCATGTCAGTACTAAAAATGATTGGGTTTCAGAGTTAGTGGAGCCCAGTGGGCAGCGATCTTTGTTATGTTCAACGTCTCGTGCTAGTTACTGAAAACAGATCCATGAGTAATTCCACATTCGATCTCCCTGTGATATGCCGAACATTGATCATCAAGGACTTCTCTTTCGATTCCCAGATCTCCGACACAGAGATGAACTGCCACTCCATTCTTCGTCACTCAGGTTACTTTCACCACATTGAAAGGCTCGGCACCGTCTAACCACTGTGCCACATGACGTTGCATCGTTGAGTAATATTGGCATACGTTTGTGTTGGATGAGTAAAGTGTTTACGAGGCAAACTGTAAAAGTCTGTAGCCAACAGGTGCGGCTTGTCATAGATGTTAGTAGGTTTAATTGACATTATCGTCGAAATCTTGAGTTTTTATTTTAATGTGAAGGCGGCAAAATTATCGAGAACATTTTACACACGGAAGGCGTCGTGAGAAACTTAGTTCCCATAGTACCGTCTTCATATGTCTCTACGTGGTCAGTTATTTTCCACGTTATTTTTGTACCCTCTATTGCCCCTTCATCCTCGCGTTCACCATAAATTACTACGTTATATCGTCATGTCTGACACACAGTCGAAAAATCCCGGCTATCAGTACGCCGCTACAGGCGGCCGGGTTAAGAATTCAGAGCCCGCGGCGGTGCGGTAAATCAGTGCAAATCCCGCCATTTGTTAGCGCGACTTGTCCCCGAGCGGCGCTAGTTATCTCGTCGGACTGGAATCTTCCGTGACACGGTTTCTCGCAGACAGCATAGAGCTACGAACAAGCCGTCACGCGCAAGAGATACCTGTAACGTTTGCGTCGTAAACAGTCAAGTCGCCATATCTGATTTGAATACCGTTGATGTGAATTACTTGTAATAGGATTATAAGACATAAGTGCTTAATAAAACTATGAACTTAGCACGCGATAATATCTCACGCTAAATAGTAATCATGAAATAATTTTCAGTTTCTTTCCGTAGGGTTCAGAACCCCAGACGCTACAAACGGAAGCTTTATAGGACCACTTTGTTGTCTGTGTCTCTACTCGTCTGTTAAGATTCCGTTTCCTCAGGAAAGAATAGGGGATCAAGACGAAATTTATGCCAATATCTCTTGTCTGTCCAAAAATTGTAAGACAATAAGTCAACGCACTCAAAATATGTGGCCATTTATCTTAGATACATATTCGAAAACAAACTCAAACCTTCTTGATGAACTATCTACACATTAATGGATTAGTTTTCTAAATGTAGCACCACATCCTGAACAAATTAAACTTCTGCAGAAGGTCGGTTCGGCGACGATTGCTTACACTCACCTCAAAAGTTCTTAGAACCGTAGCAACGTCGAAAACTCTGCAGCAATGTCACGACAATCGAGATGACAGCATTAGCCGTCTAATCACCGAAGACTGGTGTTGGGTGCATCACTATGAACCTGGGACAATGGCACAATCGAGACAGCCTACATGTGGGTTCAGCGTCAAAAAGCGCGAAGACACAGCCATAGTCTGATGAGGTGGTGCTAGGTATTTAGTGACTGCCACGGTCTGGTGCTAAGGAATTAAGCTGTTAAGCCATAAACCGTCTCAAGAGCACATTCCTTAGCAGCCTAAACTTCTGTCAAGTGCAGTGTAATGGTGTCGCTCATACCAGAGGTCTCACCGGCAATGCATCAATTCCGAAACCATAGAGTTACATTGCAGGCAGGTAGTACCAGTCATCCCCCACGGTTCGGTACTAGACCCTATACTACTTTCACCGAAAGTCAATGAAGGGTCATCAGTTTTGTCCTCCTGTATACTGTAAGTATTCCAAGTACGATGTTGACCTCCACTTGATTCTAAGTGGAAAATCAATAAACCTGAAGACAGCTATCGAAGAAACTTAATACCGAACTGTATGCATAATCAAAACTGGCGCGTAGTATAGGATTAAAACTCAACCCATCCTATTTATGAGTTGTACTGGTTGGTCATTAGCATCAATTATCGGGAATCCCTACTATCTTTAAGCCTAAATGGGAGACATATCTAGTTCTCTCCTTCAGAGAAAACAATGGTTCAAATGGTTCTAAGCACGTTGGGAATTATCATATGAGGTCAACAGTTCCCTTCTTAAACCTATCTAACCTAAGGACATCACACACATCCGTTCCCGAGGCAGGATTCGAAGCTGCGAGCGTAGAAGCAGTGCGGTTCCAGACTGAAGCGCCTAGGACCGCTCGGGCACAGCGGGCCGGCCCTTCAGAAGAGAGTGTAGGAGGAATAACAGATGAAAGTATAAATTGGTCTCAGCACGTAACTCCAATGTGCAAGAAGGCATCAGCATATTTTCATGCCCTACAAAAATATGAAAAGCACTTCCTCCTTGACCTGAAAAAGATATTTGTAGAAACACCTCCCTTCCAGTTATTGATTACAGCGATTTATCCTACAAGGCATTTCCCAGGAAAGCTCACAGCGCCTGGAACTCTTCGTAAATTTCTTTTTCGTTATATCTATGTTGGTCGACACGCTGGCTGCCTGCAGACAAGCTCAGACATTTACATATACGCTGTCTGTCTTCTCTATTGTCTTATCGATGTACATTGTCCCCCATATCGCTCCCCGACCTTATTGCTCTTGTCTGAACAACATTGCAGGAATACGCCTTCCCATCAGAGCAAATTTCCTTTGTGCCCACTGCATCGTTCAGCCACTTCTCGAAGTCCTCCTTAGAAACAGCAACCCGATTCGGAAAAAACGGGTCATTTTACATTAGAGCAATGAATCACGTCTCCAGTTTCAGAAGACAGTTAATGACATATTCACTAAAGAAAGAGTAAGGCTTACCATTATCCCTTTACCCGCTCGTTAGACTTCTACATCCGTCTTTCCGACCATATATTCATCATTTTCCAGTACTGGTAGTTACTTCAGCCTCCTTAAATTTTCTTCCCCCAGAACTACTGGCCATTAAAATTGCTACACCAAGAAGAAATGCAGATGATTAATGGGTATTCATTGTACAAATATGTTAAACTAGAACTGACAAGTGATTACATTTTCACGCAGTTTGGGTGCATAGATCCTCAGATATCAGTACCCAGAAAAACCACTTCTGGCCGTAATAACAGCCTAGATACGTCTGGGCATTGAGTCAAACAGAACTTGGATGATGTGTACTGGTACAGCTACCCATCCAGCTTCAACACGATACTACAGTTCATCAAGAGTGGTGAGTGCCGTATTGTGACAAGCCAGTTGCTCGGCAACCATTGACCAGTGGTGAGAGATCTGGAGAATGTGCTAGCCAGTAAGCAGTCGAACATTTTCTGTATCCAAAAAGACCCGTGCAGGACCTGCAACACGCGGTCGTGCATTATCCAGCTGAAATGAAGGGTTTCGCAGAGATCGAAAGAAGGGTAGAGCCACGGGTCATAAGACATCTGAAGTGTAACGTCCACTGTTCAAAGTGACGTCAGTGCGAACAAGAGGTGACCGAGACGTGAAACCAATGGCACCCCATACCATCACGCAGGGTGATACGCCAGTATGGCGATGACGAAAACGTTCTCCCAATGTGCGTTCACGGCGATGTCGCCAAACACGGATGTGATGATCATGATGCTGTACACAGAACCTGGATTCATCCGAAAAAATTACGTTTTGGCATTCGTGCACCCAGGTTCGTCGTTGAGTACACCACCGCAGGCGCTCCTGTCCGTGATGCAGCGTCAAGGGTAACAGCAGCCATGGTCTCCGAGCTGACAGTCCATGCTGCTGCAAACGTCGTCGAACTGTTCGTGCAGATGGTTGTTGTATTGCAAACGTCCCCATCTGTTGCCTCAGGGATCGAGACGTGGCTGCACGATCCGATACAGCCATGCGGATAAGATGCCTATCATCTCGACTGCTGGTTATACGAGGCCGTTGGGATCGAGCACTGCGTTCCGTATTACTCTCTTGGTCCCACCGATTCCTTATTCTGCTAACAGTCATTGGGTCTCGACCAACGCGAGCAGCAATGTCGCGATACGATAAACCGCAATCGCGATAGGCTGCAATCCTACCTTTATCAAAGTCGGAAACGTGATGGTACACATTTCTCCTCCTTACACGAGGCATCACAACAACGTTTCACCAGGCAACGCCGGTCAATTGCTGTTTGTGTATAAGGAATCGGTTGGAAACCTTCCTCACGTCAGCACGTTGTAGGTATCGCCACCGGCGCCAACCTTCTGTGACTGCCCTGAACAGCTAATCATTTTCATATTACAGCATCTTCTTCCTGTCGGTTAAATTTCGCGTCTTTAGCACGTTATCTTCGTGGTGTAGCAATTTTAATGGCCAGTAGTGTATGTTTTGTGTACCGATAAATTCATTTTTAAACTTCCACAATCATTATAGTCATTATTCTCGTTGTTATGGGCATCATTACTATTATTATTGTTATTATTATTATCATCATTATTAATGGCAGCAGCAGTAGTGGTGTAAGTACTGCCAGTACTGACTTCATTAGTTCATAGTCAGTATTCTTATATGGTCACTATAGACACTCAGTGCATTTCAGCACTATTCTAACATTAGAATTGTTGTTCATTAGGAAATTATTAAGCGAAAAAGGTAGCATATGAGTGAAAACCTGGACCGATGTAAGACAGGGCATGGTGGCCCTAGTCAGACCAGTTTCAATAAATAAATAAAACAGAATAAATAAACGTATTTACGAAAGTGGTAATGGCAGGCAGTCAATACGAAGCGTTGGGGAAGCCTTTCAGATGGTGTGTATTCGCTACACGAAAAATCTCTAGTTCATTTTCACAGCACATAGACACACACACACACACACACACACACACACACAAATGGTTCAAATGGCTCCAAGCACTATACGACTTAACATCTGAGGTCATCAGTTCCCAAGACTTAAAACTACATAAACCTAACTAACCTAAGGAAATCACAAATGTCCATTCCCGAGACAGGATTCGAACCTTCGACCGTAGCAGCCGCGGGGTTCCGGACTGAAGCGCCTAGAAGCGCTCGACGACAGCGGCCTGCACACACACACACACACACACACACACACTCACACACACACACACACACAGACACACACACACACACACACGTCCTGTTGCTTTAGGGTCTCGGCTATCAAATTTTGTCCAGCTCCCCACCCCCCTCAATCACTCACCCTCCACCACACTCTGAAATGACACCCATCTTCTGTGATGAAGAAACCATTGCGTGGCTGGTATCTCCAGATTGATGACGAGCTGATTTTCAGGTAGAAACTGGAAGGATTACCATTATCCCTATACCCACTCGTTATACCACGCCTAAATAGAAAATGGTCAGATATAGAAGGAAGAATTCCGCCAAAGCAACCATCGTTTTTCAGGTCGTCAGTCTTCTGGCTGGTTTAATGCACCCCGCCCCGAATGCCTCTCCTGTACCAACCTCTTCATCTCAGAGCACATCCACCTCACGTCCTGAATTTATATTCCAGTTTCAGCCTTCCTAGACCGTGTTTAGTGTTTACACCAACCCTGGGGGCTATATGTCATATTATGTATTCTTCTTGCCAGTGTTTTGCGCATGTTCTTCCTCGCTGGTCCTGTGGAGAGCGTCCGCATCAGATAAACAAATTTTCAACAACTTCCTACAACACTACATCTCAAACTCTTCGTTTCTCATCTTTTCCGGTTTTACCAATCAATGATTCACTCCGAACACTGCAGGGAAAGTACGATTACCATATTTCATGGTCATAGTTTGATTATTTTCGAAATGATACTTTAAGCTGTAAAGAATAGACGAGGCGCCAATTTTGCCAAGGGTTACAGACATTTTCGATAACTTCACGTTTTTCATACATTGACAGACCATGTGGAGGCCACTGCATTTTTAAGGGCTTGTTCCTTCCTAAGGCTTGTAACTATTTAGTATCTTTTGTCTTGGTGGAGAGTCACTCCGTGTAAGTGAGGAGAGAGGGGTGTCTCTATTTTGTGCCATATACATAGGACAATTTATTTCATTTGCTTTTCTCTCTGTTTAGACCATGTGAGGCTGTCGCTATCGTCTGTCCGTGATGATGATTTTTTACTCATTAATTAATCCTTTGAGCGCTGCAGACTTGAAATTCCGCCGCACACCAGCTTCCCGCAGGGACCGCAGACGTCGTTAGTCGCTGCAGTGGTATTTTCCATGGGCGCTGCAGTCGGCGCCCTGTGTGGTCCTGCGGAGGTTTGCAGACGCTCAGCGATATTTGTGCCTGATTTCACAGTTACTGTTCGACATTCATGCTAGCTGGTTTCTGTGATAATCTGCACTCTGCTTCTGGGGTGTCGTTCAGTTATCTGCCGTTTCAACAGCATTTTTAGAGTGCTGTCACTTTTGACTCCCACAAGCAAATGGCACGCAAACGTGGTTGCACTGACGAAGAGATACTGGAGGTACGCACAAGCAGTGGCACTGACAGTGACAGTGAGTGTGGCATCTTCAATGACTGGTGATGATGGTGATTCTTCAAAAGAATCTCGTAGTAATACGCGTCCATGTACTTCACCTAGTAGAGCTCATCATGATACTTCTTCTTCAGATTCTGAATGTGAAGACGAATCGGCCCGTGAAAGGCCACACCTTAGTGACAAATTGGATTGGCAAAAGCGTGATTCAGTACAGCAATGCACGCATTTGACGACTCATATTCAGGGAATAATTTCCAACTAGCGCCTGATTCAATCTTTCTATCCTTTTTCATGCTGTTTCAATCAGAAAAATTTGATGAAATTTATAGCACTTGAAGCGAACCGATTTGACACTTTCACCATGGCAAACACGTCGGAATCACTTCATTCTTGAATGTTCACATGGTATGACACTCGTTTTCAGGTATTGTATTGCTTCATTGGTATTTGGTTTCTCATAGCCCGTGGTTAAAAAGTTGAGAATAAGAAAACATTGATCAAGAGATATATTTCTGAGCACTTCAATTTTCGGCGAATTCATGTCCCTAGACCGTTTTATGTTACTTTTAAGAATGTTGCATTTTAGTGATAACTCTGCCAATAGCGAAAATGACAGATTGTTTAGAACTAGGAAAATAATTGATACAGTTCGTATAGCGTTCTGCAGTGCGTTTAGTCCCTACAACAACATCTGTAACGATGAAAGCCTGTTATTGCCCAATGGTTGATTATGTTGCAGACAATTTATTCCTTCGAAACGAAGTAGATCTGGAATCAAGACATTCGCGTTGTGTGACTACAAAACTGGATACGTCAACAACAGAAATTCCAGTAATAATTTGGGGAAATCCGGCAGTATAGTGGCTTCACTAATGAAGCCCTACTATGAACGTGGACATACCCTGTACGTCGACAACTAGTATACAAGTCCAGACTCGTTCCTCTGACTTAAGAACCATAGAAAAGTCGTATGGGGTACTGTACGTACCATCAAGCGCTATTTGCTGAAACTAAAGAAGAAACTGAAACGAGGAGATTTTGAATATATGTCAACTCACTCAATGCTTTCCATCAAGTGGAGCAACAAGGGAGCAGTATTGATGCTGGCTACCTATAACACTACACAAATTCATGACACGGGAAAGACAAACAGGAAGACAGGCGAGCAAGTAACGAAGCAGCAACGCGTTGTCGACTACAATACAAATATAGGGCGTAGTGGCTGACGAACACAGACTGGATGCTCCAAATCAAAGACAACAATTAACAAAACAAAAAACAAATCAATCATTTCAATCGTGAATAACGAAAATCGTGAAAATCATATAGAAAGAAGATCTTTCAGTATTTACAGAATTATACAATTTTCTAGTCAACTTTTCCAAACTTTTCTTTCGTACAAACCTTTCCTTAGCAATTACGAACACAACAAAGAAAAGACCATTCAGACCTGATAAGCTACTTTTTTTTTTAGTAGGGTTAATGCACAGCATTTCATTTTTATATATAGAGATGTTCCGTATCACACACACACACACACACACACACACACACACACACACACACACATCTGTGTCAGTTGCACACACTGGCCTGTTTCTGAGGCAAAAATGGTCATTAGGAATTAAAGGTGACGTTTAGTTACGTAGTGCAGAAACTTTAGTACTTCCTTACCAAATTCTTAAACAAAAGTTATAGATCATCGTTTATTTCTACTGTATAATAACAATTGCGTCCCATATGAAACGATCTCAGATACAAAATTGTTAAGGCTTTCGTGGCCACTTGTTGTCGAACTGCATATTGGCTTCTGTCTCGGGTTCTTCGGCCGACGTTCATCTAATGATTTTTCTGACGTTTCGCCAGTGCGAGTGGCTGGCATTGTCAAAGCTTCACCCTCCATTGCCGGTGGTGAACTGGAGGCGTGCTAGCGGCCGCAAACTATATGTACCTGGCGCGCCAACGTCCGAGGGCTTCTCCGGGGTCATTTCCGGTGCGGTTCTCCTCTTGCTACCTGCGACGGTCGTTCGCTGCAGTATGGGCAGCCAGGATACGTTTACCTTAAGGCTTTCCTCTTTCTTGTTGAAACTGTTTGCGTGTTTTTGGATTTCTACAGCTTCTCTGAACAAGCGCGTGTGATTGTGCTTCTCTACAGGCAGAATTTCCGTGTCGGCGAATTTTATTACGTGGTCGGTCTGATTCAGTGCGTGCTCTGCCACGGCCGATTCTCCACCTGCCCCAACCTGCAATGTCGCTTATGCTCTTTGATCCTGGTGTTAATTGATCGTCCAGTCATTTCGACATAAACTTTTCCGCATGTGCATGGTATACGGTATATTCCCGACATTGCAAGTGGGTCTCTTTTCTCCTTCGTCGATCTAAGACACTCTTTGATACTCCCTGTCGGTTTGAAAATCGTCTTTACGCCGTGTTTGAGCAATATACGGCCGATTCTGTCCGTCACTCTGGGAATGTATGGCAGAAAGGTCGTACCCGACATTTCTTTTTCTGGTTCCTTACTTCGCCGTGTGCCTGGCTCTGTTACACTTCTAATGTAATTTGTGGAGTACCTATTGCTCCGCAGAACAGTTTCCAGGTGTTGCATTTCTCGGTTGAGGTGTTGAGGCTCACATATTCGTCCTGCTCTCGTTACGAGCGTACTAATCATGCCTCTTTTCTGGCTCGGGTGGTGGTTTGACAGATTGTGCAGGTATCGGTCCGTGTGTGTCGGTTTCCGATACACGCTGTGTTCCAGGTTTTCGCCGTCCCCTGTGACTAGCACATCTAGAAATGATAGTTTGTTGTCCTTTTCTACTTCCATGGTAAATGTTATGTTGGCATGGAGGCTGTTCAAGTGTCTCAGGAATTCACCGAGCTGTTCTTCACCATGGCTCCACACCACGAAAGTATCATCGACGTGCCTGTACCACACCTTAGGTTTGCAAGTCGCTGGTCCAGTGCCTGTGCTTCGAATTGTTCCATGAAGAAGTTGGCCACCACTGGACTGAGAGGACTACCCATGGCGACACCTTCCTGCTGTTCGTAGAAATCGCCATTCCACGTGAAATAGCTCGTGGTGAGACATGCATGGAAGAGCTTTTTGATGTATTGCGGTAACATGGAGCCGATGTGCTCTAGAGCGTCACTGAGTGGCAGTTTCGTAAATAACGAAACAACATCAAAACTGACCAGGATGTCGTTTGGCGCAAGTTTCAGTTTCTTCAGCTTCTAAATGAAATGTCCTGAGTCCCTAATGTATGTGTCGGTCTTCCCCACGAGTGGCTGGAGCTGAGAGGCCAAATGTTTCGCCAGTTTATACGTTGGTGAGCCAGGAGCGCTAACGATCGGTCTCAGTGGAACGTTGATCTTATGGAGCAGCGTACAATGCGCTGTTAATGTAGAGGTCAAATGTAACGTAAACCCAGCAGTTAAATTTGGGGAGGGACTTAGGAGTAAACGAAAGAGATCGGGGATCAGATAGATCGTTGTACTTATGTCAGTTTGGTTGAGATTACAAAAGAGATTGGTGGGTGATATCATTTTACAATGTGGCGATCCTTAAAGATGCTTCCATTATCAAGCAGGTAGCTCCAGTACTCCTCCCCATGTGGATACAGTGGACTTTTTTCAACGTCACTTCGACTTCCCATCCAAAGATAACGACCAGCGATACAGTAACAAGACTATATGTGGCAGATGGCTTGTTGGGAGGTTGGGTGCACTAAGGGAGTAAAATAATGTTCCTACTTCATGTGAACCAGGCAGCGGCACAGGGCACCAAATTAAAAAAAAAAGTAAAATGTATATAATTTACCATGCTAGACTTAGCACTGTATTTGTCTGAAACAAAAAAATAAAACTAGTAATTCTAGGTCGCGGAATTCATTATCATTATTTTTTTGTCTTCATTTCTTTGTATCTAAGCTTAATATTTCCTTCTTCAGGAAACATTAAGTCCCAGCCAATTATTAATTTATGATATCTGTTTGGCAAAATAATTTTAAAATTACTATTGAGCTCCATACAAATTGTTTCGCCATATGTAGTATTTAAATAACCACAACTTGTAACGTAATATAATTCGTTTACTTGTAGGTCACAAATTTTTTAAACAAATTAGAACTGCTCTAACATTGTTGAGCTTCTTGAGTAGAGCCTCCATTAATACAGATGAAAGTTTTATTAAGATTAGAAAAGCTATATACTAATAATGGAGAACAGTGACAGCAAAAACATTTTTGAGCTATTGAGTTGCTTAAGTTATATACATTTTTAAAAAGAAAGAAGAGAAAATATTTTCATCTACAAATAATTTGAAAAAGAACTTCCTCCCAAAACATTCATGGGAAAAATAGAGATAGAAAAATTTCCTATTCTGATAAAGAATGGAAAAATATTAAAAAATTAATAAAAACTTCAATATAAGCAAACAATGTCTATACACGAAATGACAACATTTCTATAATAATTATTACTCCACTCAAAAATGGTAGATAAAGAGATAGGGAGCATTACGTATATTTAATACTGACTTTCAGATTCAGATTTTGTATTTTTGCTATTTTTTGTATGAAAGATGCTGACAGATGTTGATATTTAAAAACGTTTCCCCAATCATCATCCACAAATTCTATTTTAAAATCTTTAGACAGTACCTGACCACATGATGTATCCTCCCAATTTAATTTATCTTGAATTTCTGTCATAAATTCTTCAGATAACTTTTGATTTACTAATGTACCATTCCTGGTTCATTCTTTCTTGGATTTTTCTCATAAAATTGTGTAATAAAAGTTGTTAACTCGAAATATATTCCAATCTAATTTATCTTGAAATTCTCTAATTATATTGTCAGGTACTATTTGATTAAATGATATACTATTGCAACCTATTTTATCCTAAAATTCTCTTACAAAAGCCTTAGACAATTATTGATTCCTCTAAATAAGCGACCTATCAAATTTATCTTCAAACTCCCTTATAAAAATTTCAGTTAAGTTTCATTTTGTGGCATTGGATTCCAGTTCATTCTGTCTTGAACTTCTTCAGTAGAATCTACAAATATATTTCATTTACTTCTTATAATATCTCAATTTCATTTATTTAGATATTCTACTATGAAATTTTTATTTAATTTCTAATGTCATATATTATCACATTTTAATTTATCTCGAAATCCTGTAACAAAATCTGCAGATAACTTTTATTTAGCTGATACAATATTGCAATTAATTTTACTTTCAGTTCTCTAACAAAATTTTCAGAAAATTAAAAATATCTTGATATAAACTTAATATAAGCAACAGCTTTATTACTGTATGTTTCAGCTGTTGTTGCTTACAGTTTATTTAATTGTTCAAAACATTAATTTTCAAAATCACCCTTAATCAATGCAATACATTTTTCCTTTTTATTTTAAAATATACTTTAATGCCTGTTTCATTTGCTTGAGCTCTCATTTCTATTACTTCAATACAGCCAGGTTGTGTCTTGTTGCTATTTTGGATAAGTTTTTGTTTTCTTTTATTCTTAAAATTATTCAATTCAAATTAATCGATGTAAGTTTTAATGTAACTGATCACATTAATCAAGAAACTAATAATAATGCTTCATTAAAGCCTAATGGTGTATTAGGTGGACCACTAATTCATGAACTACATTACCCTATATACATTCCAATTTTTATACTTCACGGGATTTAGAAATAAAAATGATAATTAATCCATTGCAGTGGTGCTACAGTACCACATATTTTGGAAATTATATAATAAATTTTTTCATTAAATGTGTTTTCATCCCCTGTGAATAAGAAAATTAAAAATAACCCAAGTCGTTCAAACAAGAGCACAGAGATTAATACAAATACTGAAGGTGGTTGGGATCATCCTAATTATGTTTGACTGTATATGAGCTTCAGTATTATTGGAGCTGATGGTGAGAACTAATGTATGGCAAATCTAACAAAAAATTAATTCACAAGTATTTGGCAACACGTTCAATGTTATTACAATAAAGAAAGTAAACAGTATTCTATCTAGAATGGAACATCAGTTTATTTCTTCTCTGTCCTTATGTGACTGACTTCATCTCCAGCCAATGAGTTAACTGTGGAAGGCAATATACTCAATAATGGGAAGATAAAAAGTAAGAAAAATGAAATACTATTTTCCACATGCAAATGATGCCATTATTAGATGGGCTCATCACAACCAATGTGGTGTTGAGGATGTGACAGATATATGTAGGGAAGGCAAAATTGTTGTGGGCTTAATAGAAATCCATGTTCCTATAGTTACGTACAGACCAGGAATATTTCTCGAACTAGAGGAAGCAAAACTGAAAAAAATCGAAGATTCCAATACCTTTCTTTGAGCCACAATTGGCAGATTGCTGGACTGATTGTAAAGGGAAACTTTAAGCCATATTCCACCAGTTATTATTATTCTGCAGAACTAGTTATGCCTTACTTTATTTTAGTTATGTTCCAAACAAATCGAAGAAATAATCAGATGACTGACTCTTCACTATTCAGTCACATCAATTACAGAATATCTGTGTAAAGAGTAGAAGACATGAAGCTCTTCCACAAGAAATGTGGAATCTATATCTACCAAACAATTATCTGAAGGTATATAGTGTTTTGCAAGATTGTAAGCGAGTTGCACAACTGAATGGTGATGTTAATTTAAATGCATACAATATCATAATAAATTATCCTACCTATTCCATAAATATGTCAAGAAGAATGAATGTTTTGGTCAGACAGGAAATGACAAGGAAACTCTGTGCCACATCCAATGATAAAATTTCTAATGAAACTGTTGGTTACATAATACTGTAAGTAAAAGAAATTTTGACATGTGGTGCTGTTCACAGAATTTTGAGTGAAAATTTTTAATTATATAAAACTAATAAATATTTGATTTCCTTTGCAAAGCAAGATAGACGAAAAAATGTATTATGTCAATTAGAAGATGATTTCTGTGGAAAATGGCTTTTTGTGTAGTTTATACTAGCTTTTGGAATTTTTAGTGTCACTTAATATCTGGCTGAGAAATAAAACCAAAATCGATCTATTTGGTTGCTGGCAAATGACAGCTGTTGGATTACTGATGGTTCACATGAGAGACTAACAGCACAGCACACAGCTTCTAGATATCAGGACCACAACTTCCATTTACTCTCCTCTTGCTGCTTGAGGTATAAAATTAAAGCAACTTCCTCTGCCTTGTGTGATTAGCTGCGTGTGTAAGGCGAGTGTGATACTAACCATAAAACGCTAACAAGGGAGATTTTGTGGTTTGAATCCTGCTCAAATTCTGGGCAATTTTTGAAAAATCTTCGATTGTTGAGTTCATGATTTCTTTATACGGACAGGGAATTTTGCAGAAGAAGTTATACAGAAGTAAAATTTATTGGTAAAAATATTCTGTATATAAATGGATCCTATAATCCAGAAATTCAACAAATTTAACAATTCTGATTTGTTTTAGAAAGGTGCAAGTAAATATTTTATCTAACACTTCTGGATGTGAATATTTGTGTACTAGCTTTAGTGAAAAAAGGGTGTATAACTCGATTAAATTGCAAATTATTTTGCCAAATAGATATCTTAAAGTAGTTATTGGTTGGGACTTCCAACTTTCTGAAGATGGACAGGTTAAATTGAGGTGTAATGGATTGATCAAAATGAAAAATAACGTTAATTAATTTAAGGATTTGGAATTTTTGGCTTCATTTTTTTGATTCATAAATACACACTAATGAGTCTTGCATTCTAAATTGTACAAATTTCATTTTTGTTACTCTAATACTATGTGCTGTCGCCTGGTTGGCAAACTGTCGGGACCTTGTTTTACCCCCGAGTGCACCCAACGTGCCCACTTACTACTAATAAGTGATTTCGTCTCCGAACGAACTATCTAATTTCAACTGATAACGTTTAAAGAAGAAGAATGAGATCTGAGACAGCTAGGTTTGGATGTTTTATGACCTCGACGTGCCGGGTAAAAACTAATCTACCAGCATCATAAACTAGGTCTTCCGGTGATTGCTCAGTAAGAAAGTGGCGAAGTTGTAACTGCTGAGACCTCTTTCTTCCTCAGAGGTCGAAACGGAGCACGTTTTCGTATCACGGTACAACTTCGAGCGAGTAGGACCAGTTCAGATTATCAGACGATTCTAATGGCTGTAGCCATTTTGGAGAATTTTGGATACGAAACAGCGCTCCTTAAGCAACATGAAATATTTTGAGTATGGATGTCCTACATACAGTGTTATATTTTGCAGAAATTGTCAAGTTTTCTCATTGTGATCGTATCGTCGCCCATAGTCATTACTACTACGGTCACAAAAGTTAAAAAGTCGGTCAAGAAGGCTAGGAGAGTATTCTTACTAGAAAGAGCAGATAAGCAGTTGTTAGCATCCCACTTAGTAAGTGAATCGACTTCATTTACTACCGGTAGGATGGACGTGGAAGAATTATGGGCAAATTTTAAACACATTGTAAATCACGCACTGTAGAAGTATGTGCCTAAAAAGTTGGTTACGGACGGAAAAGACCCACCGTAGTTTAGCAGCGCAATTCGGAGAATGCTCAGGAAGCAAAGACAGTTGCACAAGCAGTACAAGAAAGATCGGGAGAATGAGGACAGGCAGAAGTTAGTAGAGGTTCGTGCTGCTGTGAAAAGAGCGAAGTGTGAAGCATACAACCACTACCACCGTCATACCTTAGCAGAAGATCTTGCTGAAAACCCAAGGAAATACTGGTTTTACGTAAAATCGGTAAGCGGGTCAAAGGCTTCCATCCAGTCACTCACTGATCAGTCTGGCCTGGCAACGGAAGACGGCAAAACGGAAACTGAAATTATAAATTTAGCATTTGAGAAATCTTTCACGCTGGAGGATCGTACAAACATACCGTCGTTTGAGTCTCGTACAGATTCCCGCATGGAGGACATAGTGATAGACATCCCTGGGGTTGTGAAGCAGCTGAATGGGTTGAATATAAATAAATCACCAGGTCCTGATAGGATTCCAATTCGGCTTTACAGAGAGTACTCTACTGCATTGGCTCCTTACTGTGCTTGCAATTATCGCGGAGCTCTTGCCCAACGAAATGTACCGAGCGACTGGATAAAAGCGCAGGTGACTCCTGTATGTAAGAAGGGTAGAAGGACGGATCCTCAAAATTACAGACCAATATCCTTAACATCGGTTTGTTACAGGATTCTCGAACATATTCTCAGTTCGAATATAATGAATTTCCTTGAGAAAGAGAAGTTGCTGTCCATGCACCAGCACGGCTTTAGAAAGCATCGCTCCTGCGAAACGCAACTCGCCCTTTTTTCCATGATATCTTGCGAACCATGGATGAAGGGTATCAGACGGATGCCATACTCCTTGACTTCCGGAAAGCGTTTGACTCGGTGCCCCACTGCAGACCCCCAACTAACGTGGGAGCATATGGCATTGGTTCCCAAATATATGAGTGGCTCGAAGGCTTCTTAAGTAATAGAACCCAGTACGTTGTCCTCTATGGTGAGTGTTCATCGGAGGTGAGGGTATCAACTGGAGTGCCCCAGGGAAGTGTGGTAGATCCGCTGTTGTTTTCTATCTACATAAATGATATTTTGGATAGGCTGGATAGCAATGTGCCCCTGTTTGCTGATGATGCTGTGGTGTACGGGAAGGTGTCATCGTTGAGTGACTGTAGGAGGATACAAGATGAGTTGGACAGGATTTGTGATTGGTATAAAGAATGGCAGCTAACCCTAAATGTAGATAAATGTAAATTAATGCAGACGAATAGGAAAAAGAATCCAGTAATGTTTGAATACTCCGTAAGTAGTGTAGCGCTTGACACTGTCACGTCGATTAAATATTTGGGCGTAACATTGCAGAGCGATATGAAGTGGGACAAGCATGTAATGGCAGTTGTGGGGAAGGCGGATTGTCGTCTTCGATTCATTGGTAGAATTTAGGGAAGATGTGGTTCATCTGTAAAGGAGACCGCTAATAAAACGCTAATACGACTTATTCTTGAGTACTGCTCGAGCGTTTGGGATCCCTATCAGGTCGGATTGAGGGAGGACATAGAAGCAATTCAGAGGCGGGCTGCTAGATTTGTTACTGGTAGGTTTGATCATCAAGCGAGTGTTACGGAAATGCTTCAGGAACTCGGGTGGGAGTCTCTGGAGGAAAGGAGTCGTTCTTTTCGTGAATCGCTACTGAGGAAATTTAGAGAACCAGCATTTGAGGCTGACTGCAGTACAGTTTTGCTGCCGCCGACTTATATTTCGCGGAAGGACCACAAAGATAAGATAAGAAAGATTAGGGCTAGTACAGAGGCATATAGGCAGTCATTTTTCCCTCGTTCTGTTTGGGAGTGGAACAGGGAGAGATGATGCTAGTTGTGGTATGAGGTACCCCCGCCATGCACCGTATGGTGGATTGCGGAGTATGTATGTATATGTAGACGTAGATGTAGATTTTGGAATACTGCTCGGCAGTATGTAAGGAATCTGGCTATTTTTTCTTGCTACTCACATTTTGTTTGAAGGGAGATCTGCAAGTAATGTCATGCAGACATCGAAATAATTTTAAAAGTAGCAAAATGAAACAAATCACTCTGTTACTTGTTATCGAGGGCCACAGAACTAATTCGCAATTACGCTCTGGCAAACAAACTGTGTTTTTTGACTAACGTACTAACACCGGTTTATTTCGAAACAGTTTTATGTTTATCAGGCCATCGTGGAACCACATGCTCATTATTTTCTGGATATGGTCTAATCGTAGCGCAGATCCAGGTTTTGATAATGCAGGAGGATGCACTGGGTATGTAATTTAGAATTTGGATAAGCGTGGTTCTTCTTCTACGACCCTTTTGAAGAGAGAGAATGGGGGAAGGGAATGATGAGAGTGATGCTTTCTTGTTGACCAGAAAGTAAGCTGCTATGACAATACATCATTTATGTACACAGTGAACGATGTTGTTCACTCCCAGGTTTAACGTCGTCTTGGTCGCCTAGGATATTACTAGTAACGCCAATAAATAACATATGTAAATAATTTAACCAACACAGTGCATAGTTGGAGAGAAGGGGATGGCGGGTGGGGGGTTACTTAGAATCTACTTCCTGAAATTACTGTAATCAGTTACTTGATGTTTCAAAATTTTGTAAAATCTTTTTTCTTTTAAATGAATTCTTCTACAAGATTTATAAAGAATTATCAAATTTTTCAATTAAATTTAATTCAAAAATTTCGGTTTTATTAGTAGATGTCACTTCTCCAGTGAATGTAACATCAAATTTTTTCGGTTCAAGGTAGGACCTTACTTGTACATCAGTATCTCTTAGAACGTATGTTTTGAGTAGAAGTCAAAACAATTAACGAAATTTAGGTTTTTTAATTCATTTTAATGGTGAACACAGAGTACCCCCATCCCACACATCCCCTGTTGGTAGCAAATGTCATTAAAATTGCGTCGATATTGCCAAGATTGCACTAGAAGATATTTTCAGGCTGTGGACCCCGCTAACACATCAGTACATCTTTAAAAAGTATGTTGTTATTAAAACTTAACAACAAATAATGATTCAATAAAAATTTTCTGGGTTCGTGACCGCATTTTCAATATATAAAACTACCAACGTTTCGGTCCCTGTTCCATGTGACATTTTTCAGTGTGTTTTTGTTTACTGCTGGATGAGAAGACTTTGTTTCTTATATACCTGCATGCGTGGCATTACTTAGTCCTAGATTAGGGAGGACTGATCTGCATTCTAACGCTTTTGAAGTGTGTAAATGGGAAGAATGGAGTTTTGTTGAGTCGTTTCTACGAACGTTTGACAAAACACTTTCTTTCTGGTAAAGGTGTGGCCAGCTGGCATGCGGGAGATACCACATGTTTGCGCGACCTAGTTGTGATGATGATTAGCGCCTTGCTAACGAACTGCTGTGCTTTCGTTGACTGCCAGACTTCAGCCATACCACAAGTGCACATGAATATTTGCGATGTTCTCTTTTCCCTCCGAAGGAAACTTAATGACGACTCTCTGCTTGGAAGGAAATTCAGAAAAAAAGTCTAATTTTTTCAGCCCCAATTGGCCTAGAAAAATGTGTTGCATTGTGTATTTAATAACCCTCGTATACATAGTTCTCACCTCAGGACTCCACTTAGTTTCGAGCCCATAACAGCAACAGTAACTGTTTTGGTTGGTAGGAGAGCCAACACCGGGTTACTAGAGGAGGCCGAAAGGCACGCGTTTCAGCTCACGCAGCCTGGCGTGAGGTCTGGAACAGGACAAGGAAATTAGAAATAAGAAAAACGGACGTAGCTGGTGGAATACTTAACTTTAATCCGTTAATGAAGAACGTCGGTCATGACGGTACATGAATCAATATCAATAGTAACTGATAATGGCCCCTTGCTAGGTCGTAGCAAATGACGTAGCTGAAGGCTATGTTAAACTATCGTCTCGGCAAATGAGAGGGTATTTTGTCAGTGAACCATCGCTAGCAAAGTCTGTTGTACAACTGGGGCGAGTGCTAGGAAGTCTCTCTAGACCTGCCGTGTGGCGGCGCTCGGTCTGCAATCACTGATAGTGGCGACACGCGGGTCCGACGTATCCTAACGGACCGCGGTCGATTTAAAGGCTACCACCTAGCAAGTGTGGTGTCTGGCGGTGACACCACAGTAACAACCTTAAGTTTATTTATCATGTAAAGCTACTCGAAAAATTCGTGTATTCCGTGTATCAAACGCTCAATCAGTATTTAATCTGTACAACACCAGGTGTGTGTATGTATCTAAGGTAGCGTACAGAATATAGCACAACTACCAACAATTAGACTAACAAACAACTGCTGAATATCTTAAAGAAATGTAACTCATCCAAAGAAGAAGTGGCTTATAAGGCGCTTGTTTACCGGATTCTTGAGTATTGTTCTTCTATTTGGGATCCCTATCAGGTAGGACTGATAGAGGAGATAGAGAAGATAAGTTCTAGGGGACTGATGACCTCAGATGTTAAGTCCCATAGTGTTCAGAGCCATTTGAACCATTTGAACCTACATAAACACAAGCAATTTGAGATGAGAGCTGTTCGAGGTTGTGTCCAGGCCTTTTCACCTGAAATAGGTACATATAGGCTATTATGAACCAACTAGCTACTTAAACTATATTACACATCTAAAAGTAGCATGTCACTTCCATCTACATATTGCAACTTATTTTTACCGCACTAATTGTACTACGTTTTTTATTTTATTTTATTTTATTTTTTTTGACGTTTCAGTAATATAAATTACGAGTTATATTCTCCTCTACTACGCAGAAACTGATTATGTAGAACCACTTCAACAATAGTAAAACATTAAATTCTCTGTAATCTGAGGGGCATTCTTGTATACTGTGATCTTTACATTATTTAAAATGCCTTTTACAACTGCATACCAATAAGACTGGATCCATAAGAAGTCTTTGCTATTAGCATCCGACACATCTTACATTTCAAGGCGGTGGTCTCCTCTGTACTGTTAACGAAATTAAATGTCGCAATAAGTCGAAAAGCAAGTTCGAAATAAACAAATATTTGTAGGACAAGATGCAGTTTGTTTGTTTCTCAACTTTATTTTAATTAAGTTGGTATGTTTCCTTTGTTATTGTATTTGATAACAGCACCTATTTGCATATATCCTCACGTGGCGAGACTGGCCTGAGTTGCAGTGAAGTACTCTGCCCTTTCGCTCTTAGAAATTATGTGCCACAAATTCCATTATACAGTCATGACCCTACACGTACGGAACTCGTCCTGGAATCGTGGATAGGTCACTGATCACAACCTGTGGTCGCTTTGAAGAGATATCGCCTCTGCCCCTGCGTCCCTGCTTTAGGCGCCGGACATTCCGCGCATCCCGAAGCGCCTGGCGGACCATTGAGGCAGCCAGGGAATCCAGCACGGCCTAGCGGCTGGCCGTTATAAACCGTATTACTGACGACCACACGTCCACCGCGAGCTGCGATACGCAGAGGAACGCACAGTAGCCCCGCTTTCATCCTCCACTGTGGCGCGCCTCTGAGCTTTTTATGTGCGCTGTGAATGGCTTCGAACCACTCCGGGGTTATACTGCCGGCAGGCTTATAAAGACCTCTTTATGGAGGCATTCCGAGAGAATGACATATACAGTGGGTGACCAAGGGCGCGGTTGTCCATCCGGACTCTTGTGTTCCCGAGAATTCTGGGGTGCGGTAAATGCCGCTTTTAACACCATTACCAACGGATATGATCCCCCAGCCTCTGTTGCTCCAGTTGCTAACTGCTGGTTAATCTAAGACATCGCATCGATCTGAGCTCCGTCTGCATGAAAAATAATAAGTGAACGGCCACAACGACATACTTTAAGGTACGTCTTTCACTTTATATTCATACACATACAGTCGCAAATGTTTCCTTATGGCGTTGCAATTGCGACACTGTCGTGAAAAACAAACACATTTTGCGACACCCTTCATTATGTCCCTAAAAATTACATTCATTTCAGTTACGCCCCGGCCGCTGTAGCCGAGCAGTTCTGGGCGCTTCAGTCTGGAACCGCGCGACCGCTACGATCGCAGTTTCGAATGCTGCCTCGGGCATGGATGTGTTTGATGTCCTTAGGTTAGCTAGGTTTAAGTAGTTCTAAGTGCTAGGTGACTGATGACCTCAGATGTTAAGTCCCTTAGTGCTCAGAGCCATTTGAACCATTTTTAGTTACGCGTGGCTGTCAGAACAATTAACGTACAACTCATCAGCGTAGACAAGGCGAAATTGTTCCAGTTCTCAGAAGATTTTATGTTAGCGTAACAACTTTTTCAAATGATCAGCTGAAGAACATCAGCTGGGGTTGTAAATAGTTCTCACTACTGGTTTCTTCCTGTTTGTCTATTAGTTAAGCCCAGAAATGTAGAACGTTATAGCGTCCTTCTAAATGTGATTTCGTTTAGCTATGGAGTTTTATAATGTAACAACCAATGTTTGTTTGCATTAACAATCAGTCAATTTATACATCAGGAGTTATTCATTAGTGGACTCCTAACATAACATACAGGATTATCCGTAAGTACCTGCGGAATTTCCAAAGACGACAGCACAGAAACGGGAAGACATTAGACAAATGACACGTATTAGTGAATAGAGAATTTCTATTCATTCGTAATACGCGTCGTGACGTAGATGAACTAAGGGCCTGAGTGTCAAAACATACAGAAAAATCATCTGATCGGTGCTGCAGTATCAAATTTCTTCCTGACTGCAGGTAGGCAACAGTAACAATGGCTTCCCAAAGAGAGACGTCACATCAAAGGCAAGAACGTGCTCTGAAGCTCTTTCCTCTTCTCCGCCCTCTTTGACAAGGCAGTAGATAGGATAAGGGTGACTTCTTATGTCGGAAGTCTTCATCCACCTTTGCTAAGGTTTTCATTCAAAATTTAAGTAGAGAATCGATGGGAGCTTGGAACTGAAGAACGTTTCGATTTCCATTCGAGGACTTCACCCTGTTTTCTTTATACATTTTACGTTCAATTGACGTACGGACTTTATTTCTTACTTTTTATTTTATTTTCTTCATGTTCTGAAATCAAATATTATTCTCCTTGTTATTAGCGGAAGGTGAAGTCGAGAAAATCTTGGTTGCACGTTTACTTTTCGCAAGTTTTTGGCTTTTGTGCAGATGCTTTTTCCTCTTCACTTTCGTGAATCTTCACAAAAATTGTCTTCATGTATAGATTACCGCGAAATACATATTGATACAAGTGTGAAAGAGGTAAAACTAAAATAATATACATGTATATATATATATATATATATATATATATATATATATATATATATATATAATTTTAGTTATATATATATAATTTTAGTTTTGCCTCTTTCACACTTGTATCAATATGTATTTCGCGGTAGTCGTAAATACTCACAATATTATGACTACACAAAAAATAAATGTTTGCGCACTTTCATAATCATGTGCCAGCGCACAGGTCTGAATACGTAGGGTATGTGTGTAAATTAAAGAAGATGTGTTAAATGTTCAGCAGTTTTGAGTATCGTTTGAGGAGGGGGGAGGGGGCAGTTGTGTGGGATGGAGCGAGGAGGGGGGCAGTGGTCGTCGGAAACTATCTGGGAGGAGGCAGTACCTGATAAAGGGACCTGACTGGAGGCATTACGTTCGTAGATTTGTAGTATTATTTCTATGCTTAATATTACACACTGTGATCTACGAATTTAAAGAGTGTGATACACCGGGCGCTTCACCTCTGCAGCTTTTTAGTCAGCGTTTCTGACCAACATCAGCTCGTCTACACGGCTGCGCGAACACTGTGAGCATCACACAAGATGGCCGGGTCTGTATCGGAACTGTACTGTGATCAACGCTACAGCTATAAGTAGTTTAAGAATTTTAGATCTGAAACTGCATCCGATTATCCGCTCTTGTTACTCCTACATAGCCCTGTAGTAAAACTAAGGAAATTCATACCATTGCGTGCAATAACTGAACAAACTGCTCTACGATTTTTGAGCATGTGTAATTGTTTTGACTATTTGCTGCAAACACGCACATATAAACATGAAGACCAACTGCAATTTTAAATTACTTCTTTCTCTCTCCCGTCAGGGATTTACCTTTCCTTGTAGTAAGGATTCAGTCAAACGTAAGAAGAATCCGACATTTATCCATGGAAATCAAGAAATACCGCTCTGACATCAAATAAGAATTTATTTTCCAGATTTTAGTATATTTTCGTCTCCGCTTATCTTTCAAAGACGTGATGACGGCCCACAAAACCCATATCTTTCGAAGAAATGAATACATATTTAGAGACGATGTTCAGTTAGTCAAAAAATACGACCAAGATCTTTAATTTCCCCGAATTTCCATGCCTTAAAAACTAAAAGTTTGCATGTTTTTATTCAGTTGACTGAAAATCCTATCAAAGAGACATACTAGTTTCATCGTCTTTCAACATAGCTTAGTCTGTGAAACTATGAATTCATGAAACAAGTTTCAAGGGAACTTTGAGTTCAAAATTATTTCGGAAATTTCTTTATTTGTATAAATGACCAAAATCTTTCTTTAGGTATCTGTATAAAATTCCAAAATGATCCTATGGCTCTTTGAAATAATAATCTTGAAAACTCTAAAATCTGGTAGGCATAATACAGAACAGTAAATATTTTTTTATCCACAGAGTGAATGAAAATTTATTCTAAATCACAACATAGTTTCACGAAAATATGAATTAGTAAACCAATTCAAAACATCACACAGGTAAGTTATACACACCACAACACAGTACAAGATACTTAAATCTTTGTCTCAGTATACAAACGAAGCTCTTTCTTTATTTCAGAATATTAATAAACTCGGCAACGCTTTGCAGTTGCTGTATATGTATTCGGAGTTGTACATGCGTTAGGGTGTTCCCTATTTTTCGACTTCAGTAATTTTGAGCGCTCACTCCCCCACATTCTTTGAGAGACCTTAGAACATACCTGTAAAAAATTAATCGTTAGTGGGAGTGCTAATCATGTCGCTCCCGGGCACATCGTATCTAGGGAGAAAGCAATGATTTCGACGAGAACTGTTCAGCACTGTCCAGAAACACTTACTAATTTGCGTTCGGAGTAGACAAAATTGAAATGAAAAAAGACAGAAAAAGTTTCAATGTGAGTTTAAGCGCCATGAAGAAAAGTAGAAAAATAATATCGATAATCTCCTTGATCTCAGACATGCCAGTGTCCTAAAACATGGAACACGGCAGGATGATTTTACTTCATTAGAATGAGCGAGGTCGTAAAGGCTATCGTGATGGAGTGGACCGACTACTTGTGGATCAAGAAGAAAGAGAGTGGCAAATAAAACTGGGAGAAGAGAAAAGACAGGAGAACCAAAACTGCAGAGCGTCCATTTCTACAGCTCCTGCTCTACTCTCAGATCTCAATCTCCCCCGCTTCTTTCTCTCTGTCCGTCCCCTTCCCCCTCTCTCTGTGAGTCACCTCCTTTCTCACTCCATCTCCTCGTCTCCCTTTATCTGTCCAACTACTCTTTTCACTCCTCTATGTTCATTTCCTCCCTCCTCCACCCCCTATCTGTCCAACTCCTGTTCTTCCCTATCTCTGACCTGTGAACGAGAGCTTGACAATGAACTGTAGTAGGTTAGAATGAATAGGTAAATTGGTCTGGATAATTGGTTGCAGGGTAGAAGAGAGTCCTCTCTGGCTGCCGGATCTGTGATGATAGTCGCTTCGATGACAGTATTTCACACAGTCTTGATCTGCGAACGCGTAGGATTACAAACTTCCTGACGATTAAGATTATGACGTAGCAGTCTAATCAGTCGCCATTAATCCATGAATTCAGCATTCCTCTTAACTGTAACAATAGAATGCGATGAAAAAAACAGTACAGCACACTGTTGTGTATACAATTTATGCTTAAAACTACACATATCAAAAAACGTTTTGCATCACCGGAACCTGTACAGAAAACTGGGATAGAGATCAACGTAAACATCATTTCCATCATTTTTATTGCTCATGAAAACCATACATTGCATGCATGTTGTTCTACCACACAGCGAGACTTTCAGGGGTGGTGGTCCAGATTGATAGCACACCAGTACCTCTAATACCCAGTAGCACGCCCTCTTGCACTGATGCCAGCCTGTATTCGTCGTGCCATACTATCCACAAGTTCATCAAGACACTGTTGGTCCAGATTATCCCACTCCTCAACGGCGATTCGGAGAAGATCCCTCAGAGTTGCTGGTGGGTCACGTCGTCCATAAACAGGCCCTTTCAATCTATTCCAGGCATATTCGATAGGGTTCATGTCTGGAGAACGTGCTGGCCACTCTAGTCGATTGATGCAGGAAGGAAGCGAACACGTAGCGAACAGCCGTTACGGCGCCTTCCATGACCACCATTGGCGTACGTCGGCGTTACATAATGCCACCCCAAAACAGCAGGAAACCTCATTGGACTGTGCGTCTACGGCGTTCAGGTTGACCGAGTTTCCTCGATTCACGTCTCCGACGATTGTCTACACTCCTGGAAATGGAAAAAAGAACACATTGACACCGGTGTGTCAGACCCACCTTACTTGCTCCGGACACTGCGAGAGGGCTGTACAAGCAATGATCACACGCACGGCACAGCGGACACACCAGGAACCGCGGTGTTGGCCGTCGAATGGCGCTAGCTGCGCAGCATTTGTGCACCGCCGCCGTCAGTGTCAGCCAGTTTGCCGTGGCATACGGAGCTCCATCGCAGTCTTTAACACTGGTAGCATGCCGCGACAGCGTGGATGTGAACCGTATGTGCAGTTGAAGGTCTTTGAGCGAGGGCGTATAGTGGGCATGCGGGAGACTGGGTGGACGTACCGCCGAATTGCTCAACACGTGGTGCGTGAGGTCTCCACAGTACATCGATGTTGTCGCCAGTGGTCGGCGGAAGGTGCACGTGCCCGTCGACCTGGGACCGGACCGCAGCGACGCACGGATGCACGCCAAGACCGTAGCATCCTACGCAGTGCCGTAGGGGACCGCACCGCCACTTCCCAGCAAATTAGGCACACGGCGAGGACCATTCGCAACCGTCTCCATGAAGCTGGGCTACGGTCCCGCACACCGTTAGGCCGTCTTCCGCTCACGCCCCAACATCGTGCAGCCCGCCTCCAGTGGTGTCGCGACAGGCGTGAATGGAGGGACGAATGGAGACGTGTCGTCTTCAGCGATGAGAGTCGCTTCTGCCTTGGTGCCAATGATGGTCGTATGCGTGTTTGGCGCCGTGCAGGTGAGCGCCACAATCAGGACTGCATACGACCGAGGCACACAGGGCCAACACCCGGCATCATGGTGTGGGGAGCGATCTCCTACACTGGCCGTACACCACTGGTGATCGTCGAGGGGACACTGAATAGTGCACGGTACATCCAAACCGTCATCGAACCCATCGTTCTACCATTCCTAGACCGGCAAGGGAACTTGCTGTTCCAACAGGACAATGCACGTCCGCATGTATCCCGTGCCACCCAACGTGCTCTAGAAGGTGTAAGTCAACTACCCTGGCCAGCAAGATCTCCGGATCTGTCCCCCATTGAGCATGTTTGGGACTGGATGAAGCGTCGTCTCACGCGGTCTGCACGTCCAGCACGAACGCTGGTCCAACTGAGGCGCCAGGTGGAAATGGCACGGCAAGCCGTTCCAAAGGACTACATCCAGCATGTCTACGATCGTCTCCATGGGAGAATAGCAGCCTGCATTGCTGCGAAAGGTGGATATACACTGTACTAGTGCCGACATTGTGCATGCTCTGTTGCCTGTGTCTATGTGCCTGTGGTTCTGTCAGTGTGATCATGTGATGTATCTGACCCCAGGAATGTGTCAATGAAGTTTCCCCTTCCTGGGACAATGAATTCACGGTGTTCTTATTTCAATTTCCAGGAGTGTAGTTGAAGGCATATGCGACACTCATCGGTGAAGAAACGTGATGCCAGTCCTGAGCTGTCCATTCGGCATGCGCGCTGCATGGTGTCGTGCATGCAGAAATGGACCACGTCATGGACGTCGGAAGTAAAGTTGCATATCATGCAGCCTATTGCGCACAGTTTGAGTCGTAACACGACGTCCTGTGGCTGTACGAAAAGCGTTACTCAACAAGGTACCGTTGCTGTCAAGGTTCCTGCGAGCCATAATCCGTAGGTAGCGGTTATCGAATGCAGTACTGGCCATTTGGTGACCTGAGTGAGGCATGTCATAGACAGTTGCTGCCTCTCCGTATCTCCTCCGTATCCGAACAACGATGCTTTTGTTCACTCAGAGACTCCTGGACACCTCCCTAGTTAAGAGCCCTTCCTGGCACAAAGCAACAATGAAGACGTAATAGAGCTGCGGCACTGTCAGTCTTGGCATGGTTGAACCACAAGAAGTGTACCTCCATCCTGGTGGAATGACTGGAACTGATCGGCTGTCGGACCCCATTTTTCTAATAGGCGCTGTTTATGCATGGTTCTTTACATCTTTGGGTGGGTTTAGTGACATATGACAACAGTCAAAGGGATTGTGTGTGTGTGTGATACAATATCAACAGTCAACGTCTATCTTCTGGAGTTCTGAGAACTGGGGCGATACAATAATTTTGGCGTGTGTATATGTAAGGTAGACAAATAAATACGGTAGAAACAGTTATTCTAATGGTTGAAATGCCCTGCTGTCGTAGTTAAAAGTGATTGAAGGAAAGAAAACCAGACCACACATTTTCAAAGCACAAAACACCACAGTACAGCATTTTATTCCTTGGAGATGGCTTTAACAGGAGACGTGTGCAAGGTCTTTTAAAAATGTATATAACGTAAGCCTGTCGGATTGTTTACTGTAGTTCAAATGGCTCTGAGCACTATGGGACTTAACTGCTGAAGTCATCAGCCCCTAGAACTTAGAACTAGTTAAACCTAACGAATCTAAGGACATCACACACATCCATGCCCGAGGCAGATTTCGAACCTGCGACCGTATCGGTCACGTGGTTCCAAACTGTAGCGCCTAGAACCGCTCGGCCACACCTGCCGGCGTTTACTATGTATAGTGTAGAAATCGGGCAAGAGCGTTTCAAGATTTTTGATAACCGTGGTTCCCTATTATACAGTTATACTATCTGAAAAACCCTGCATTGCCCGGTATTCGCGTTGCCAATTTTCTATTAGAAAGGAATCCTAAAAATTAACTGTGTTTGTAGTGTAATATCGAGAAAAATTCATTTCTGTGTATTCGTGAAAAGAGCTTTGAAATTATGATACATTCCTACAGAGATCCTGGACAGTTTCTGTACCGTAGCCGCAGTTGCTACGCTTGTCTACAACGCGATGTTGTAAACGTATCCATGTCAACGCCTTATCATAGCTCTATAGATGGCTACTGCTTTCGCCTAAGGGGTTTTCGCTTCTCAGTACCAAGCGGTCACAAGCGCTGCAGGGTATCAGACGTTTTCTTAATGAGAATCGTCCTGTTATTTCTTTGATGTGGCGACAGTTTACAGAGACCGAAACTGCATCCCAAAGACCAGTGCAGGGCCGACCATGTGTGGCATCAGAAAGAGAGGACAGTTATTTGGGTGTAAGGGTAAGACGGTACCGCCTTAGCAGTACACGGCAAGTCGCATCTGACCTCGCAGCATCCACTGAACGTGTTGTATCGAGGCAAATGGTGTACAGAAGGCCTTGGCAGAGAGGCCTTTGTGGTCGGAGACTCGACTTTCTATATGTGTACTTCTGACGCCTCTTTACTGGAGGGAACGTCTAGAGTGAAGCAGTCAACATGCCACGTGGACGGTCGAACAATGGGTTAACGTCTTTTCACAGATAACTTCCGAATTCGTCTGGAGACTGATTCTCGACTGGAGCGAACGTGGAACACGACTTCGGTGCCCAAAGATTGCGGAAAAAGATCGATCTCGATGGGACCTCTAATGTTGTGGGCAGAGATTTCGAACAGCTCTTCACTAAATTGTACGGTTGAATCGGTAAGGTTTAACTGCTATTAGGTATCGTGACGAGATCTTGAGACCTCGGATGCTGTGGGTCCGTATTGACGGATAATAATGCGCGACCTCATACAGCATAGGTGATTGATGTTTTCTTGCAAACAGAGGATATTCCAAGTATGGCGTGGCCTGCTCGCTCTTCCGATTTGAATCACGTAGGGCATGTCCGGGATGCATTGCAGAGACGGGTTGCATCAAGTCAGAATCCACCAACCACTCTCCAGGAGTCCGCAGCAAGAATGGGCTTTACTGCCTCAACACGATATTGGTAATATCACTGCATGCTCCGCCGTTGTCAGGCCTATGTTGCTGCAAGAGGTGGTCACACCCAATACTGAGCACATTAAACAATTCTCGGAATGAGTGCGCAGATCTGTTAAGCTGGAAAAGACGAAGAACATTTTTGTCTTTCGTTTTACATGTTGCAGTTGTTTATGTTCCTTATTCTTTACATGTTTTCTACACCACTATCGCCTGTTTAGACATTTTGTATTAAGGCAACATTGCAAAATTTCCGTTTGTTGCTTTAATTTTGGACACCAGTGTCTAAACGTAAAAATAATATACTCTATTTAGCTACGACTACTACACTTGTAAGTCAGAAGGCTATTGGTGGTGGTAAAAAAGCGAGTATACAAGGAAATTTAGTAGAAAAGTCGTTTTTGTAGGTGATCTACTAAAGCTGCCCTTTCTACAGTGCATCATCGGTGAGGACAGTGAGCCTTAAAGTTTTAGGACAGCTCTTCCAAATTTAAATCTGAGAACAGGGGGGAAGGGGGGGGGGGGCATGTGACAGGCTCATTTGGTTCAAACTATGTGAATAGAAACAGAAAGATGCCCTTTCAGGTATCTAGAATATTTCGCTTGAGTCGACCATAGCGCAACCTATAAGGCTCTCTGATGATTTACGTGTCGAATGCGAGGGAATTTTGAACAAACGTTCGTCTATAAGGGCGTCTGTAATGAATTAATCAACACCGAAAGCGACATCCCAAATGACTTTCGTGAAGGAACAGTAATTTTTAATTCCAAAACATCTGGCAGGCAATTTAATAGCGAATCTAAGACCTCTATCAGTCCTAGACTCTGATTATAAAAAATTGCACGTATTATAAATGAGAGACTAAAATCTGCAATGAACATCATAACAGGACCATGTCGGTTGAGCGTCAGCAAAGACAGAATCGCACACCAAACGCTTTGTGATTACACGATTATCTCATCGACCGCTGAAGCTGGTATAACAAAATGCGCAATCATAACGCTGGCTTTTGAAAAAGCATACGTTTGGGTGAACCACTTAGACCTCTTCCACTGTTAGGGAGCTATGAATTTACCAGGAAGTTTCATCGACATCATAAGGGACTTCAGAAACGCCACACCCAGGATTAAAGGCTACGGTCGCAGGTTCGAATCCTGCCTCGGGCATGGATGTGTGTGATGTCCTTAGGTTAGTTAGGTTTAAGTAGTTCTAAGTTCTAGGGGACTTATGACCACAGCAGTTGAGTCCCATAGTGCTCAGAGCCATTTTTTGATTAAAGTATATGGGCGGTTCGACAGTCCAGTGGAAATGAGTAGCTGAGTATGACAAGGACATCCAGTGTCCACGGCATCTGTTACCACAGCAATCGAGCCTCTCCTTATTTTAGCCTAAATAATAACCTAGAACGGCTAACAAAACGTTGTCAAAGGATCTTAAGCAAGGTACGTGACGATGATGTTCGGATTCTGGTAATGGACACCAGTGTAACAAAAACCTCATTAGAAATAATAAACAACTATCATCAGGCGCGAAACTTAATACAAATAAGACTGGATTAACGTATATTAGTCATGGATTAGAAACTCTCACCCGAGGATAAATTAAAGAGAGTGTTGTTGTAGTTGTTGTTGTTGTTGTGGTCTTCAGTCCAGAGGCTGGTTTGATGCAGCTCTCCATGCTACTTTATCCTGCGCAAGCTTCTTCACCTCCAGGTAACTACTGCAGTTTATGTCCTTTTTAAACTGCTTAGTGTATTAATATCTTGGTCTCCCTGTATGATTTCTACCCTCCACTCTGCCCTCTAATACTAAACTGGTGATCCCTTGATGCCTCAGAATACAGGGCGTTTCAAAAAGAAAGAGCAGATTTCAAACATTTATTTCTCAAAAACTACAAATGATAGAAACACAATTCCAACGGTCCTTCACTCAATATGAGTACCAAATGTTACACAACAAATATCAAAACTGTACCTCAATATGAGCACCATTTGTTACACGACAAATATCAAACCGGTATCTCATTTCTTGCCACACACGACGCAACTGGTCTTTAGTTACCGAATTCACGGCCGCAACAATTCGATGTCGTACCTCTTGAAGAGTAGCGGGCATAGGTGGGACATAAACACAGTCCTTTATGTACCCCCACAAATAAAAATCGCAGGGAGTAAGGTCTGGTGACCTGGGAGGCCACAGACGATGACATTGATCTTGTGCTCCTGCTCTTCCAATCCACCGTCCTGGAATGGTGTTATTTAGGTACCGTCGTACAGGTTCAGAGAAGTGTGGTGGGGCGCCATCTTGCATGAAGATGAAGTGATTTGAATCTTCCTGAAGTTGAGGAAATAGCCAGTTTTCTAACATGTCCAGGTAAATGGTTCCTGTGATAGTTTTCTCCATGAAAAAGAAAGATCCATAAACTTTGTTTACCGAAATTGCACAAAAGACGTTAACCTTTGGTGAGTCTCTTTCATGTTGAATAACGTCCCTCGGAGTTTCACTCGCCCAAATTCGTACGTTATGCCGATTAACTTTACCAGAAATGTGAAACGTTGATTCATCTGAAAACATTAATCGTTCGGCAAAATTGTCCTCTTCCATGTCCTGTAGAATTGCAGTTGAAAATTCGAACCTTTTGTTGTGGTCGTCAGGACGCAATGCTTGCAATAACTGCAGTTTGTACGGCTTCATGTGCAGACGGTTACTCAGAACGCGCCATACCGTTGTTTTAGACATGTTTAGTTCGTGACTTGCCCGTGCCGTGGATTTTCTAGGGCTCCTTTCGTAAGCTGCACGGACACGCTCGACATTTTCATCCGATGTGCGTGGACGACCCGTGCTTTTTCGCTTGCAGATGCAACCATCTTCTACGAATCTGTGATGCCACTCATAAATTTGCTTATGACGAGGCGGCTGTTTGTTGAATTGACGGCGGAATGCACGTTGCACACCAACAATGGACTCTAACTTTGCAAATTGCAGCACACAAAATGATCGTTCCTGTGGTGTCGTCGCCATTTTCCTACAAACAAACGCCAGCGCCACTGCGGATTTGCATGGAACTTCTGCGCGGACCATTGAAAAACTTTGAACCTTTCTCTGACAAGAAACGTTTGAATTGTGTTTCTATCATTTGTAGTTTTTGAGAAATAAATGTTTGAAATCTGCTCTTTCTTTTTGAAACGCCCTGTATGTCCTACCAACCGATCCCTTCTTCTAGTCAAGTTGTGCCACCAATTCCACTTCTCCCCAATTCTGTTCAGCACCTCATAATTAGTTACGTGATCTATCCATCTAATCTTCAGCATACTTCTGTAGCACCACATTTCGAAAGATTCTATTCTCTTCTTCTCTGAATTACATATCGGGATTAGCCGAGCGGTCTAAGGCGCTGTACGGCTGGTCCCGGCGAAGGTTCGAGTCCTCTCTCGGGCGTGGGTGTGCGTGTTTGTCCTTAGGTTAAGTAGTATGTAAGCTTAGGGACTGATAACCTTGGCAGTTAAGTCCCATAAGATTTCACACACATTTGAACATTTTTTAAAACTATATATCGTCCATGTTTACATAAAATTACCAAAGGAGTAGTGCCCGAGCATTATACAGTTGCTAAATTAAAATGAAAAATAATCCTAGTAGCTACCGCCAACACACTCCCTAAGAGTCTAGTCAAGCCATCGGACATCAGTTAGTCCCGCTTCCATTCTTCCTATGGCTCTGTACTGTAGGGAGTCTGGCAGCCGTCTTCTCTGTGCCGTTCTGCACAGCCTATGTACACAATAATTGTGGACGTGGGACTCCCGACAAATACTACTCCATTTCACGGGTACCCTGACGTCATCGCTGGCATGGTTGTCCATTTACCAAAATGCCATCATGCGTGCAGAACACGATCGTATTGACATGTATTGACTGTTTGTGGTATTATATCATGACTTACAAGGGGTAGTCCTCAGGCACGGCCAACCAATTCGGCTCAGATTTGGCAGGTCGCTTGTGTACAACCTAAAACGAAGGACTCTAAGATATTTTGGCTCAACAACTTCACGTTTTTGAGAAAATCTAGCCGGTACGGTAGCTCAGCGTGTTCGGTCGGAGGGTTAGTAACCCTTTGGAATAAGAAAACTGAGAGAATCGATCGACAACGAACTTCAGCGGGAGTCACGGGACATCCCCCCCCCCCCCCCCCCCGAACAAAGGCAACGAACATTAACGAACAAGATTAGAAGATTAGATTAAAACAATAGCTCAATGGCCAGAGTACTTGGATGGGAATCGGAGAATCCGGGTCCGAATCTCAAGGAAACGTAGCGGATGTTATCCTTTTTCGATATGTCAAGTGATAGGGATAACAAGGTTAATAAGGTAAGTAAATCAATAAGGAATGATAAAAAGGTAGGAAAATAAATTTCTCAAACCTTCGTTTCTTGTAAACACAAGAAAATCTGAGGCAACACTTTTCCAGAGGCTGTGATGGCATATTGCGCCGTGTACGAATGTGTTAGTGTTTTTTATTTTTTTATTTTTTTTTTCTGCTACCAGATGCGACAAGAGTTCCTTCTTCTCCCTTATGCGATAACGTTGTCAGATGTTCACCCGATACTTGCATCTTGTTTGATCGGGTTTGATCACGTAATCACGATCAAAACCGGTCATAAGTGGCGCCGTTTGCGTGCTGAAAAGAGCTTCCACTTTCTGTTTATCTTCTATATTTCCTAACTCCTTGTGGGAGACGTATTTAGTGACGTGCCCTTGACGAATTCTATATTCCGGTATGAAATTCTTTACCGAACATAATGATGCAGCAAACGTAAAATCCTTGGTGGTCGTATATTGAAGCGCTCCACCAGCAGCCCACTCCTGGAATATTCTCATTGTTAAATTCTCGTTACGACGACGAGATTCGACAAATCGGTCGTATGTCCAGTTATTTATCGCCTGGTATTTTTCGTATCTCGTCCATCCTTTAACGATATCATTTTCCCACAGTTGTAGGTCCTCCTTACTTTTCAGGGCTGTCGTTCCTCTCTTCTTTTGCTGTGTTTGTAAGTTAAAATTTGGATGATTCCTGGCTAGCGCTAGCGCCGTTGCTTTTAGTTCATGGGATATGGCACCTTAGTTCAATCCTTTAGTAACCGGTTATTAATATTACTCATCGGGAACAGATGCAGCACACATTGCCTGAGACGTGGAAATTTCCGAAGTGTTATGACCATTGCACGATTGACCAGTCGTGATATCTTCCACTGAATCACCTTCTGCTTCCCCTTCATGCTATATTTCTTCAGTATCAACAAAAGTCATTGCTTTCGTCATCCCCAAAATTCGCTCGACGATAGCCGCCCCTATCAATCTGGAACGCCGAGAAACACAACAGCCTGCTACCGGTAGTGCACAGATAATACATCTGTCTTGCAACACTTTTACAAACTAAAAAACACTGCGTCCGTAACTTCCCGCTTGCTGTCGTCTGTGACACGCTCCCACCTATATGTTGCAGCGCTGGTCGAAGAGTGTACATCCTCCGTTATTCGGATTAAGCAACTGAAATATATGACACAACAATCAATAACTAGTTCTTACGGCGTATACAGAAAACACTATTGTTCGTTCCCTTCTTGATTATCGATCCCGCCAATTTTGAGTCGACTGCTCGTCACAACCTTCAGGGCTTCTTTTCACAAAGACGTGGAGGTGTTGAGCCAAAAAATCTTAGAGTCTTCCGTTTTAGGTTGTACACAAGCGACCTGCCAAATTTGAGCCGGATCGGTTGGCTGTGTCTGATGCCTTTCCCTCATTAGACCAGTGCGGGGAAATATTTCATTGTTGCTTTAAATTTTGACTCCAGTATTAAATGGTTCAAATGGCTCTGAGCACTAAGGGACTTAACATCTGAGGTTATCAGTCCCCTAGAACTTAGAACTACTTAAACCTAACTAACCTAAGAACATCACACACATCCATGCCCGAGACACGATTCGAACCTGCGTCCGTAGCGGTCGCGCCGTTCCAGACTGAAGCGCCTAGAACCTCTCGGCCACAAGACACCAGTGTTAACAGAACTGTATAAATATATTTAAATTTTATACGTGATATTTTAACATTGTGCAAGAAAAAAGATGATAGTAGCAACAGCAATCGAACCAGATCGAACCAATTGCCAGTCATTGGGTTGACCACTTGCCCATGGCACCATTACGTCAACCGCTACACAAGAATCCTTCATTCTCTATGCTTGCACAATACGTTACACATACTTTCAAACAAAAATACTGACCTATCGCCGTGAGCGACGTAGCATTCATAGGGCCTGATGGAATGACATCACATCAGAATACGTGTGGACGAAAAGAGACAGCTGTGTCCCTTTGAGCTGATCGTAGCGCGGCTGGCCATCATTCCAGCACTCCATACTGGATTCTGGCTGTCGCGGAGTTTTGCCTACGAAACATATATTCGTTTTATTTGCATACCAATAAGTATTCGATGAGAAATGGCAGCTTGGTTTCGAGAAGAAGTCTTGTAGTTTCATTGCGATTTGCAGATCACATTCGAAGACAAATGGCACAATTTTAGTGCGATATTTACAGTGTGCTGTAGCACATCAGCACATGATAACTGGTCGCTACTGATTGTGAGGTACAGATAAGTCGCGTTATTCTGCAGGGGAAGTCAGCGATCTGTTTTATTATTTAACTAACAAAACATCCTACATCACCTTTATCGACTGTTATTACTAATTGCAGTCGAATAAACAGTCCTCAGGTTTATCAGTGAAGTAGAGGCATCATTACAACACACACCAGCTGACACCAGCAACCATCATCTACGTAACTGCTAAGTCTGCTGATAATTTAATTCGGGAAAAGTCGTTAATATCAGTTAATAACAGTGTGATCTAGAACGTTTTATTCACTAAATGTGAGATACGCTATCAAGTGAATATATTAACGACAGGATTACTAAAGTGATTCCCTGAGTTATGTCGTAAATATGACACGAGTTACACGAATCTAATTGAGTCTACATTATTATGCTTCATAAAGATGTTGTACAGTATTTTTCACGTAGACAATTTGATATGATACTGACTGCAAGTTTCAGATCAATAAAACTCAAACTTGAAGACAGCTTGTTTCTAACGATTTTTACATATCGGAAAAGTGGTATACAAGGAAATCATTTATTTTGTTGGTCGATGTATGAAATGATAAATAATCCTATATTAATTTATGGAGGAACTAAGCAGATACCGTGAAAGGTATACTGATGAATTTGGAGGGACTGGGAGATTAGGGGGTAGTGACTCGCTCTTCATCCTGTAAAGGATCATTGCTAAATTTTCTGTAAGATGTTATTATTAGCTTCATATTGTCATTAAATCGATTTAGTTTGAAGGGAGAGTTTTTACGGGGGGGAGAGTTTCTTGAGGAGAAAGTGGAAAAGTAACAGATCGACGAAGGCGTTACTCGACACCGTCTTTTTCTTTAGTCTGATGCGCAGTGGACTTGGTAGAGGTCGATAGTTGGTTAGGAGAAGAGCCAGAAGCCAAAAGCGCCGCTGTACGAAATTTGCCAATAATTGTGACTGCGACGAACGAGAGCAGCCTGCAAGGCTTTTGCCGGCCGCGGTGGTCTCGCGGTTCTAGGCGCGCAGTCCGGAACCGTGCGACTGCTACGGTCGCAGGTTCGAATCCTGCCTCGGGCATGGATGTGTGTGATGTCCTTAGGTTCGTTAGTTTTAAGTAGTTCTAAGTTCTAGGGGACTGATGACCACAGCAGTTGAGTCACATAGTGCTCAGAGCCATTTTTTTGCAAGGCTTTTAAACTATGATCTGTGAATCAGTAACCAGTGTGGAGAAAGGGGGGAGAGGGGGGGGGGGGCGGGGAGTGGAGCTGCTTTTACCGGACGGCTACAATGCTGCTGATCGGTTTTCATGATATCGTAGCCAGCACTCCTTCTGCCGCCACCACCGTATGTGGGAGGGACGTTGTCGGAGCCAGTGCCCTGGCACATTTCCGGCTTGAGAGTGGCCTATTCCGCGGTTCATAGGAGCACTGTGAGCGACACAATTCGGTTACGATTGTCTATACTGCGATAGTCCAAACGTCTGCTTCGCAGCATCGAGCATTAACAGCTGGAAAATGAATTATTGCAATACTGGTAACATTGTTTCCTAGCGTATAGTCACGCTCATTTTGTTTCAGTTAACGTTGTTGCCATCTTTACGTACAATAATATCACAGAATCTTTGCTTCTATTGCTCGCTCCTTATTGTCGTCGTTTTCCACAATCAAAAGACTGGTTAGAAGCAGCTCACTACAAGACTCCAACCCATGTAAGTGTTTCTTTCTCTCTCGATAACTGCACAAACCTATATCGATTTAAACCTGCTTAATATGGCCAAAGCTTCGTCCTCAAGTACGCATTTTATAAGTACCACTTACAGTTCCGAAATGTATCAGAATGTGGGCTATACAATCTGCGAATACAGTCGTCACCTTTCTTCAGCAGTTCCACATTTCAACGTCTTATATTTTCTTCTTATCTGAACTGTTGATCGTTCATACTTCACAGCCGTACATCGCTCTACTTCAGACAAATACCGTCGAAAAAGTCTTCATTATGTAAGCGGTGTCAATTAAAAAAGGCGGATGCGAGGAAGAAAGTAAACTGCTTATTATTTTGAAAGTAATCGCCAGAACTGTTAATACATTTACTCCACAGGACAAACATTTGCGGTTGCCTACGGAACCATGATTGTATCCAGACGTTTTCCTTTTCGTCCGAATCAGATAGACTGTCTTTCTCCAGAGCTCCAAAAATTATGTTGACCACATTGGAGATATCGGGACTGTATGGAGGATGTGCAAGGTCTTTTCAGCGATACTTTTGCAGTGTACGCCCCCACGTGATAGCACGATTGCGTCGATTACGCTGCAGAAGTTTCGCTTGAAAGCCCTTACTCCACACAGTCTCGATATCTCACCATACAGCTTCCATAATTTTAGAGCCTTGAAGAAGCACTTTCGTTGCTGTCGATTTGCCTCGGCACAAACATAGTTTCGTAGGCAATCGCAAATATTTTTCTATGAACACATTAACCGTCCTGTCTCACAGTGGGATAAACAAGTTAAATTTATATTGATACTTTTTAAATAATAAACAATTCACTTTTTTCCTTGTGTTTCGTTTCCATCTCACTGCTACTTATACAGGAGAAGCCCGACATAACGCGGTTGTCGGGTGATGTGCTTTACTCCCGCGGGTTATAGCGCATATCGAGAGTGAGCAGTGTGATGGAAAACTACTTGTGGAAAGTCAGGAAGAACATTATGCGTACTTTAGTATGCTGTATTTAAATTTAAGGAACATGAGAAGTAAAACATTTCAGAAACTTACCAAATAGTGTGCAGGAATTACACAAACTTCACTCAAACGTCGTCCAAACAATAAAAAGACTTTCAACATGGTACACAAAATGAACTATCAAATACAGTATAACAATTTACATCACTGCCTGCGAGATGCAGTACGTCGTTTTTCTGTCGCTTTAAAGAAGTAGTTTTCTTTGTCTGGACGTTCCACGCAGTTTCCTTAGTGCGTATTGTTTTATGCTCACAAGGTGCTACAACTCAGTTTGGTTTAGTTCACTGTGCCGCTCCATCCACGTTATCACTTAATTTTGTATCATCCAGTATTTCCAGTGTACTGGGAGCATCTTTATTTTCTCCTCAGTTTCATTATCGTCATCCTCGACTGTTTCGCCATTCTTATTTGTAATAGCATCAGTAATGGTCTTCTCATCTACCATCTGCAAAATCGGTTTTTCGTTGTCGATGTTTACTCAACCGTTCAAGACTTCCAGATCAATATTGCACTCTAGAACATAACGTGGTGCCTGGACGTCACTGCTCTTGAAGCATATGTCACTACAGCGTTTATCTGTTGCATTTTCTTCAATGTAACACTTATGAGAGCAATTCATAGTTGTGGTCTGGCCGATGCTTGGCCACGCGAGGCCTACTGAATATGCAACACCTCTAAGATTTCTGGATTTCTAGAACATTTCCATTTCCTTACCTGAATTTACTATTGATGTGAGCAGTTCACTGCGCTTATTAGGATTATATGCTCGTTTGGTATCCTGATCCAGTAAGTGAATTGATGCCGTGTGTTTCAGAAAGAAAGTTTTTATATAATTGATTGCTAGGCGTCAGGAGGTGGATGAGCTGGACGTTGATCAAGGATTAGTAGAGCTTTTTCCCCAGGGTTAAATGACTGTAGGTGCATTGCTGCTGACGGAACATAGTTTTCTTGTAACCAGTTGGTGAAAATGTCACATGTCATCCAAGCTTTCTTTGAATGGCTATAAGCGTATCTAAATGACGACATGTTTAAATGTATGAACCATCTCGGGTTATTACTTTTACCTGCACATAGAAATTTCAACTTATGGCTGCCCGATTTATTTGTGGGAAAGAAGAAGGTTGTTCTGTCTTCATTCGGTTTCGAACCCGTTTTATGTTCTTATGTGTTTTTGGGTGGAAGAAATTGATAACAAAGCACCGTATCATCACCGTTATACACCTGATGATCAATTAAATTTTCATCTACCATTACTTTGTGTGAATTTCAGAATTCACTGTCACAAAACCTTGCTTCCCCTTCAGTGGTTGTTTGGCGAATTTCATGGAGACATTTCCATCTTGAAAACTACATTATATACGAATGCACGGTATATCGGACTACGGCACATCGGGAATCTACTTAAATTTTTATTTTGTCAATTTTTTTTTCTCTTTATCACAAACGAATTTCTAGCTAACCTGTACTTCAGCTATTGTTAGTCACGTTTATATCCAAATAGAAAACCTAATCTACCAGTTTAATGGCTCTTGTTCCTAAGCGAATTCCCTCAATATCACCTGATTTAATTCAACTACGTTGCCTTTGCCTTGTTTTACTCTTGTTGATGTTGATTTTGTATTCTCGTTTTCAAGA
Source organism: Schistocerca piceifrons (assembly GCF_021461385.2). Taxonomy (NCBI): domain Eukaryota; kingdom Metazoa; phylum Arthropoda; class Insecta; order Orthoptera; family Acrididae; genus Schistocerca; species Schistocerca piceifrons. The sequence continues at coordinate 164,974,769 of NC_060140.1, forward strand.
CAATATCCAATCCTGACAATTGATCTTCCAAATCATTGCCTGTACCCGAGAGAATTCCAGTGTCGTCGGTACAACTTAATGTCTGCTCTCTTTACGTTAATTTCCTTCCCAAATTTTTCCTGGGATTCCTTTACAGAGTCATTAATTTACAGATTGAACCTGCCTCACTCCCTCATCAAGCAATAATTACTATCATGCTCTTCGACTGTTATTACTGCAGACCGGTTGCTGTACGAGTAGTAGATAACCTTTATCTCCCTAATTTTTATTCCTGTATTCTTCAAATTTTCGAGCGTATTCCAGTCAAAACGGTGAAAAACTATCTGTAAATTTATAAATGGTATGAGTGCATAAGGGTCACTCAAAAGGAAACGATCCGGATACTGTAAAATGAAAACCAATGCAGGGATCGTGATCTCTTTGCCTACGGAGGAAGGCGTGGTCACTGAGCACCAAAACCCGCCGCTGCAGGTGTATGGGCACATAGCCAAGCACTTCAAAACCCAATTTAAATTATTTGTGATGCGTTATCATTGACCAGACCAAGTGATCGAAGTGATGTCACCAGTCAACATGTAACAGCTTAGGCAGCTTCTTCAGAAGAGGGGATGGGGCTGCTTGGGAAAAAGGAAAAACAAAAATTAGACAAAAATAACGGGGCAGTCCTACATTTATTCCGACACATTGCTATGTAGATCATCAGTGGGCCTTAAGATTGGATTGTAATACTTGGGCAATAGAGAACGAAACTGGGCAAGTAGAAGATACATTTGGCAAGTTACTACTCATGATGGATTACCGGACAAAGTTGGACAATACGCAGGACACTTTGAGATGTTACAGTCAACTTTTACGAGATTACAGAGACAGCTATGCCAAAAAGTGTTCCGATTCTGATTTAAAAGTAGATGACTAGACGCCAGTGACAGCATCTTGAAAACCGGTTTTGCTACCACCAGAATATATATGAGGCTTCACAACAGGTACATGTTTATTTTGAATGCAATCAGGGAACGCTAGACCAACACACTACTGAGCTCACCGCGTGCTAAACTGTGCCAGACAGCTACAATCGTTGACTTCATCGCTCACGTCCCATATTCGGCACCAGCAAACACCACTGTTCAGGAGTGGGCGTAATTAGAGACCTTTTACATCATGTAGACACCCAGTTAACGACTTAAAGCTACTCCGAATCGTCACTGATATCTTTACTGACAAAGGCACAGAAACCACCAAACTGTGGGAAGACCTATTACACACTGTCCGCTGTCGTTTAACACCAGTACTATCACCTCTCGGGCAGTTCCTGGAAGGATAACGCCAGAATCAATCCTATTTAACCACACCCTTAAAATGCCTAACATCAGTAGGGAAAGAAATTTTGTCGCTGTAGTATCATAGGGAAACCGTCCGATTTACATACAAACACCTATATTAACACAATTAACTTGCAGAGACTTTAGATTTGAGTGTTGTGCTTCCATAATTACCAAGTTGTCCGGAACCATTTGCAAAAAATTGGCCCGCAGCTCGTGGTCTCGCGGTCGCGTTCTCGCTTCCCGTGCACAGGGTCCCGGGTTCGATTCCTGGCGGGGTCAGGGATGTTTACCTGCCTCGAGATGACTGGGTGTGTGTGTTGTCCTCATCATCTCATCATCATTCATGAAAGTGGCGAGATTGGACTGAGCAAAGGTTGCGAATTTGTACAGGCGCTGATAACCGCGCAGGTGAGCGCTCCACAAACCAAACATCATCATCAGCAGCAGAAGCAGCAGCAAAAATTTGTGCGTCTCAAAGTATACGAAATTCAGCTAGTGAAACTGAACAGACAGTCTCATTCACTACTCTTCCTGCAGTAAGCAGAGCTCTGTAGAGCCAGGTCGACCACCATCTAACCCACACAATGGATACACAGCGCACCTAGGTCATGTAAGTTAATCAAGCTCTGCTCCAAGAAATCTGCGACGGTATGTGCTAAAGAGATAATCACAGACAAAACAGAATTCTGCCAAAGAGTAGTATGAATTGGTTATACTCTATGGGCAAATCAAATTTTACTTGTTGTTTGCAAGTACGTTATAGTGGCTCGCAGCAGATGGAGCTGCAGTATCGTGCTTCATTTATCAATGTAATCCATGAGGTATTTCTGAACAATATTTAGATTACCCACCTACATCTCTGGAACCATCCACCAAACGTAACCTACACATTAATTTACGTACCTGGCCTACCTATAGAGAGGGTACCAACTGGAAACCTTACTTGAATAAGACTATGGACCCGACCACGCTTGCCTACCCAGATCCCATGTTAGCGGCACAAAGTAGCCGCATATCTGTGCAGCAGCTTTTAGACCACTTGGAAGGTATCGTACAGAACAGCAACGCTAAATGCTAACTGGAGGAACCTCAATCTCGGTTGCCAGCATCATTTTTTCGATAATAGTTATCTTTTACTACCATTTCAAGCGGAAGGTAGCTCGAAACACATCCCTGCCAATCTTCAAACTTTGTTTTCGAACCAGTAATAGCGGCACCAACGAGAAACTTTCTGATAAAGGAAAGACCTAATTGTGAACGAGAACTTCCTGTTAGCCAAGTGCTTGCCAGGTCAAAAGAAATGTAAATAGTGAAAACATTCTAGTGTCACGGTGAGTGAACTCACAAAATGCAAATCCTTGTAAATAAATTAGCGATAATGTTACGGCCAGTTTTCAACTGAAATTCGGATGCTGGACGTTTGTTAGGAGAAGGAGAAGGAGTGAGAGAGAGAGAGAGAGAGAGACATAGAGAGGGGGGGTGGGAGGTATTAAGTGGGTGGACTGAAGCAGAGCTTGGAGTCAACAAACGCATTCCAGTAAGCAGACATCGGCCGTCGCCGTTTCTCACCCCTTCTTGAGCATCATCCCTCATCAGCCGCAAGAGGCTTCCGTGACACTGATCCAGGTGCCAGTGGACTGGGACCATCTTTCTAGGCTCAATTCTGACTTGACCGACTTTCGCATCATCATCAAAGCGCACTGCAGTTCCCAGAGCCATCCTCAACATTGTCTCTGTTTCACTTTGTTACATGCAGTCGCAACCACTACCGCAAATTCAGCAAGAGGCGGTAGGATTTAAACCCCTCCCAGACTAGGCAACATTGTCGAACAGCTGGGCAGCAATGTTTCGTGCTACTGAAGTTGTCCCGCGCCGTATCGATGACGTTGCCGTCTCTACTGACGCCAGTCTCCGAACCTCTACTGCCCTCTCGGGACTACGACGCGGGCATACAGCCATCACCATCTCTGACGAGACATCCGTGTCCTTCACTACTGGATGTGGCGCAGTCTGAAGTATTCACAGTGGAGCAGCTACGTCGGGCCAGCGGGACACGAGCCAAAAAATGCAGACCTTCCCTTACGCAGCAGCAGTGGTGATGGCACCCGCTTAGCATTATTTACTTCCCACCGTGCCGTAGATCGGTGAACTAAGTGGCGCTGATCAAAGCATTTCCTTTGCTCGACATCTAAATCAGCAGCTTCACTTTGCAACTGTTGTAAACAAACTGCAATAAAGAAAATACGAATTATCTTACCCTTCTACACCTGCATCTATCTTCGGCAGAGAAGCGCCGCAGACAGTCAGCCGTATTACTATCATTTTCTACTAATGTACCTTTCATAATAACAAATTGCATGATTTTATCGTAATTCATTAACGGAACACAAGTTTCCAATGCAAAAATGCACTGTAAGAAAAAATATCAATTCCGCAGCACGAAGGAGTTACGCAGACAGGCCACAACTTGATATTCACACAGATATCGGGGGAAAGTGCAGAACTGTAAGAACTTTGATGGCCGATGGATGAATGTGTCATGCTTCAGCGTAGATGCACAGGGTAGATTGCGAAGGTAGTAAACAGGGGACATGTCGATACCGGAGCATAAATTCCTTGCGAACTTAATTCTGTGTATCCAGTTGTGGAGCAGCTACGCTTCGCAGACAGCTGCGTGAAAATATACCCATATGTCAGTATGTGACGGAAGACGAAGTGTAATTCGCATCAAACAAGTCGTATGGAGTAATCCGTGAGTCGCTTGACTTTTGAATACCGTCGGTGCCACTATTCGACAATTTGGCAAGAATGGGTGAAACAAGAACGGACACAGAGACAACAGTAAAACTGTCCACCCAAACAGACGACAGAACGTGAGGACTGAGGAATCGTTAGAGACCGGATTCATCATTCCCATCGACCCAACGTGCAGCTGGTGCTTCAGTGACAGTCAAGATCATTAAGAGGTGGCTCACAGAATGAGGAATGTGGTCACGGCGCAGCCTCCCACCGACCACCACAGACCTATCTACAACAACAAGCCCGTTTGCACCACAGACCTCTCTACACCAACAAGTCCGTTTCCAATGGGGTATGCCACATTCGGCCTAGAATCTTTTTAACTGGAGTAGAATCGCCTTCAGCTATGATCCCCACTTCGAAGAGAGCCCACTTGACTGCGAAGATGTATTTTCGACACGCCAAGGACAGTGTTTGGATACCAACTTCACTGTCGCCTGCCATACGATAGGAGAGATGGTATGGGGGTGTCGTTTCATTTTATAGCAGGACTCCTTTGGTTGTCATCCGCGGCAGCGTTATAGCACTGCATTACATAGACATACTCTATACCTGGTTTCGTTACCTTTCATGGCGATCAGTGCTGGGCTTACTTTTGTTCACCTAAGTAGCCGGATAGCCGGACCTCTGTCAAATTCACAACGTTTCGAGAATTGTGGACAGGGACTTCCAACCACTTCCAAAGCTTCACGATCTAACGCAGATGGACAGAAATGTGGCTCAATATCCCTCAGGATGACATCCAACGACTCTGTCAATCAGTGCGAAGTCCAATAACTACTTGCACATGGAGATTGATCAATTCGATATCGATTTGCTCAATTTGTGAAGCTCTTTCTCTTGAATAAATAATCAAATTTTTCTGAAATTGTAATAAGGTTTGTACATGAACATCACATCTACAGAATTTCCCCGCCATTTGGATAATTCCTTCGTGGTGCGTCGTTCTTATCATACAACGTACTTTTACTCCGTGTGCCACAGTTTACTCTTTACCCCAAAGTAGTCTTTACATCCTCACTGGTCCGCGACTCATATCTATGTAGAACGCTGCGATTGGCGTCTTTGTTCGTCAAGTTTCTTAGACCCTACAGAACTGGACATCGATAAGCGTTAACTTCTTAACGTTGTTTGAGCACTTTATTTTGTTTTCATATTTTTTCAACACTGCTTTCCAGCGAATTGGTAAAATGTGTCAAATTAATGTAATGTAATGTGAAGGTCTTACACGCATGTGTTTCACCACGGTAATTTGAAATAGAGGGCAGGAAGAGCTTCCTGTACCTCAGGACATTCTTAATTGCACTCCATAGCATCGTAGTATCTTGCAGAGGTGCAGGAAGATATGAAGAGAATGTTTCCAATTTAAATACAGCAGTACTAATGAAGGCACGAACTGCAGGTCTTACACAGTATTTATTTATACTGTAAGCTGTTTTCGTTTTACTATGTCGCCGTCAGACAACAGTTCGCAAACGCTGAAAAGCGCACACATTCACACGTGCACACACACACACACACACACACACACAAACCGACAACCACAAAATAATCAAGGCAGCTCCCTCTGATTGTAAAGTCATGATGACAGTCGTTAGGGATAGTGATAAATTCGAAAGAAATCTTGCACTAACATGACAGTTCTCTTTCAAACACAGCCGGAAACCCATTGCAAAACTGGGCTTGATGTCATTGCCTCAGCCACCCTATAGCCTCGAACTCGTGCCGTTGGATATCCGATTTCTTTGGCACCCTTAAGGTTTTTCTTCATTCACATTAATATTACTGACATACTGAATGACAGTTGCTTGTAGTTATGAGATTCTTTAATGAAAGTAGAAATTTAATGTTTTATTCATATTTTTGATCAAAGAGGTCATATAATTATTCTTTTTGTTGGAAAATAACTAAAAAAATGTGAGTATTGGTACATTAAAACTTTATTTTTAAAAGATTTGTTCTTCTCCAGCTGGTGATATTAATTTTACTTCTTTCCGGTGTCTACAAACTTATAAGTGTTAATTTACAGTCCACTGTCATGAGGGGACAAAAACCATTTGTTCTCTGATGTTTTCAAGCTCTCAACAAATTCCAAGTTACTTGCGCGTGGCAGTGATTGAACATTTTAATTTTCGAATATATTAACGCCCGAGACTTACAGTGTATATTAAGATATTTGAAACGATGCGAATGACACATTACGGCACCTCTTACGACAACGAAAGGGGGTTAGACTAGCATCAATACCTGATATCCTGTACAGATATCACTGTACGTCCCAAAAGCCGTTCAGAGACCAAGTTTACAGCCTATTTCGATATTCGGTGGTTCACAACTATAAAGCGTTCTGTGCTGAGTACGTGACGATATTATTGCTTTTATCCGAAGCAGGGACGTTGGACATAAGAAATTCTTAATTCCAAAAGGAAATACAAACTCAAGCTATCGTAAGCTTCATCGAGTACGTATTTGACGTTCGTCTGTTTCATCAGTCTTTTTGCAATCCTTAAGGTACGCCTTAATTGCCTCATAAAATCGATTTATGCCGAAAGTTCGCTAATGGGTTTCTGACGTCTCTCCGTCATTAGCCCTCCGTACAGAATCTTAAAGCAAAAGAAATGCACTGAAATATGACAAGAGATTTTGGAGAGTTAGACATGAGAAATGCCTCTTTTGAGCTTTAAAATACCAGATTTATTGAGGTTCTGTGCTCTCTGTAACAACACGAATGAAATGTTTCTGCTCCCTTACTTCTAGTACAAACACTAATCTGTAACTTTTCTTAACACTAATCAAGACGTAAGAGGGTGCTAAATGTACGTTTTAGCATACGTCATTTTTGTCGTATATTACACTTTGAAATCTGAACATGGTAATTCGCTCAAAACCGGTAGTCGCAGTTGAAAAACATAATCTGTACTGTGTTTAATTTACCAAAATCTGAAAGAAGTTTATCGTTAACTCCTACGACACAATTACATCTACCACCTCTATTTAATGTTTTTTGGAGGTGGTGATAGATAACTTGTAGATGTTTTAGAAAGTTTCTTGTATGATTACATATGTACCCTTATTCTTCACTTTCCGAACTCTATTCGGGTTATATCTAGCAAGAGAAAATTTCTTATAAAAATTCGAAACAAGTTCGCTCTTACACAAACCTGATAGAGCAACATTGTAGTTGCACTTACATAAAAAGTAACGAGCTATGCATTATGTGTAAAAAATATGAACCTCTTCAAGGTATTATTAATACAAATGCTGTTGAAACTAACGTATAGTTCATGAAAACAAACTTTGTACTGTCACTTGAAGTAGTTTCGTGAATGCTACATTAAACATCCTGCTGAGTAAAACACATGTTATATAATTTGAGAATGTGCTGATACATGATTAAGAAACAACTCATGTAAACTTCCTGATGATCCAGCGCCACAAAAAGAGCTACTGTCGCAAAGGTGGATATATTCCAGGAAATGTTATCTTCTGTCGTTTACATGGGAGGAGACAAAAGGCGATCACGATGTGGCTTGCTGAAACTGCATCAAGCTATTAGTAAGAGAAAAACCTACGATTTGGACTATTTCTGATATTAAAACAAACATGAGTGCCATCATTTTCCTCGACCCTGAGTTTGGCTTCCTTTACTCTCAGGTCAGAAGCAACAAAAAAACTATGACAAGTTACATCATAAGTAACTACTAACTGGACAGGGGTTTCTGGCAAAGAATCAATATTAACCCTTCATGTTAACTTCGATACTCTGTAATATTTATGTAACTATACAGTACATTGTGACAGGAATGTTTATGTGGCATATTTAGGCCTTGTGGTCTGTCGAAACCTATCTGATGTGAGGTTAATGCTGAAACGTGAATGATTGTCTGTGTTACGATAGGAACTACTGTATTAAATCAGCTAATTCAGTAGATTTTAGGAAAATGTAAATTCCAAGGAACCAACACTGGAGTCCAGTGGTTCTGTAGCTTCTTTCTTTCACCTTAAGTAACTATACAGGAAGTGTGTAGATCGTGCAGAGGAACTGCACAGAAATTTTACATTCTACGACAGGTATAGCACTCCATAACATGATTCAAAACAACAAGAGACTTTAGAGGCTGTGATCTCTCTTCTCCATCTCCCGCTAAGTGGGAACAGGCTGTTAATCCCGCAGGACGAAATTCTGAGAGCATCGCTGAACTATGCGAGGTGACCTTTGTATCCCTTCATGTATTGCCTTGAGTGGCCATTCCTGACCTTTCACAATTTAAAAAATATTAACCACAATTATCACAAGCAAGGCGTTTGGTGTGGGTAGGGCTTACACATCTTTTTCCTTTGCTGGAGGGGGGAAACTTTGCTTGAAGAGCCTTTGTCCGACATTTTCAAGCGTAGAAGATCTCTGATTTATGGGTTGGTACTACTGGAAGATATCAAGCACGTGATTAGAACAGTCCTGATTCACCTGTGTCAAAGGAAACTTCCACGTGACCAACAGAAGTCCAAAGCTTAACAGAACAGCTGTCTTCATTGGCTCCAGTAGGGCAAGCCATTCGGGCAGTTCTCGATATGAAGTTGTAGCCGATGGGACAACAAAATAAGTGTTTGTGTTTCTGCTGTTTGTTAATCATAAAACGTAACAATAATACAATGAAACAGATTGACAAATTTAAACCCTGCGCAAATTAATATCTTATTGCTTTGAGAGCGTATGCAGGAGCTACTTGAATGTTTTTCGTCGTTTAGTGTTTAATTAGGGGACAATTAATACTTCTCGTAATAGTCTTTTGGAGTAGTGAAGCAAGTTAATCCTCCGGACCTAGGACGTATTATTCTCTGAATAAGAAACCTTTAAATTGATAGTAGTAAATGGATTATATTCAAATATATAAACTGTGTCACTTCCTTCTTAGTTGTTGTATCGTTAAAGATACTAATGCTGTCCAAATCTCTTTTTGTAAATCTCATGAAATTGTTCAAGCTCATAACGTGATGTACATATTAGTCTTACCTATTAAATGCAAAGAGTTTACGTCATTTCGACTAAGAAGAATGTCGTGCAAATTCAGTGTAAGATACAATTGATGGCTAGCGGTTAACAAAGTGGGGTGGTATTTTTAATTTAATGAGATTTACCCCAACCAGGACTCGAAAGTGCAGGTTCTGTGTTGCACCACCACGAACCAAACATTTTGCGAATCGTGACGGAATCTTAACTTCATACAGGATTAAATAATCTGGAAAATTCCCTTCTCCTACGTCCTTTCACTGGGTTTTTACTGTCGAATAAATATAACAGTGAATTCCGTTGCAATTACTGCTTCAGTGCAGATGAAAACAAAGCTATGTATAACTACTGTCAACTGAATCAAGCAATCTACAACTATCGTCAGTCAAATCTAGTGAGAGATTTATTTAACATAGTCTGATTTCTGTCGATCTGACAATAGAAGCCTTCTTTTTTTTCCTCTTACTGATAGTTGCAAAATAATGAGTAGACGCAGAATCTGAGATAATTCTGAGCAGAACATGCTCTTAAATACACTTTATGACCAACGCCGCCATTGCTGCATAGCCAATACGAAAAATACCTACTGCTATACTACAAGACACATAGTGGGATCAGAAATCCTAAAAAGATCTTAATAGTTACGCTGCCGTTCTTCGTCAATGACGTTCAGTTTTATGAAAATTTCTAAGTTTATTTTCATAAAAACAAAAAGAAGAAACCTGTTCTCGAGTAGATCACATAAAGACTAAGAATGCTATATTTTGTGTACACACAAACTGGTCTCCCTCTCATGGAACAAGTGAAAACTTATATCTGATTGTTCATAACTTTAAGTCACTTTGTTGTAATGTAAAAAAATGGTTTATGCCTACAGTATGTTACATTAATTGTTCTGTTATGGATAACATATTTTAAAATCAAAATTAGTTTTCTTCGTGAAGAAATCACTCTTCCATTCTCGCGAAAAAATGGTTGTGTAGAAGCTTGAAGTTTGCGGCTTGTTAGCTTGACACAGTCTAGGATCGGCACCTTAAATTGGCCTGGTAGTATAAAAATGCAGGTAATGCTTATTTTCTCACGTTAGCTACTAGTGCGACGACGGACCTTGTTTAACTGAATCGTCTCGATTTGGGTGAGTCTCGGCGGAAAACCACGAAAAACGCCGAGTAAATCTTATCAACCTTGGTTTAAGTTTACAAAGAAGATGTTAATAAAATTCATAATACGTTATCTTTTGGAAGTAATTATGTACGTTTCATATTGTATGTTAATGACAACAGAGAAGTTCATTTTGATTGAATACGTAATTTGTCAATAGCTTTTGTCTTAAAGTTCCGTTCCTCTTGATTAAATGATTGCTTCAAGTTACTGTTACTTATACAGGTTGGTCCACTGATCGTGACCGGGCCAAACGTCTCACGAAATAAGCGTCAAACGAAAAAACTACAAAGAACGAAACTTGTCTAACTAGAAGGGAGAAACCAGATGGAGCAATGAGTGGTCCGCTAGATGGCGCTGCAATAGGTCAAACGGATATCAACTGCGTTTTTTAAGAATAGGAACCCCATTTTGATTACATATTCGTGTAGTACGAAAAGAAATATGAATCTTTTAGTTGGACCACTTATTCACTTTGTGATAAATGACGCTTTAATAGTGACCAACATATGGCTCACAATTTTAGACGAACAGTTGGTAACAGGTGGGTTTTTTAAATTAAAAGAAGGAACGCAATACGTTTGAACATTTTATTTCGGTTGTTCCAATGTGATACATATGCCTTTCTGAACTTATCATTTCTGAGCAGGCATGCTGTCACAGCGTGATTACCTGTAAATACCACATTAATGCAATAAATGCTCAAAATGATGTCCGTCAACCTCAATGCATTTGGCAATACGTGTAACGACATTCCTCTCAACAGCGAGTAGTTCGCCTTCCGTAATGTTCGCACATGCATTGACAAGGCGCTGACGGATGTTGCCAGGCGTTGTCGGTGGATCACGATAGCAAATACCCTTCAACTTTCCCCACAGAAAGATATCCGGGGACGTCAGAACCTGTGAACGTGTGGGCCATGGTATGGTGCTTCGACGATCAATCCACCTGTCTTGAAATGTGCTGTTCAATACCGCTTCAACCGCACGCGAGCTATGTGCCGGACATCCATCATGTTGGAAGTACATCGTCATTCTGTCATGCAGTGAAACATCTTGTAGGAACATCGGTAGAACATTATGTAGGAAATTAGCATACATTGCACCATTTAGATTGCCATCGACAAAATTGGGCCCAATAATCCTTCCTCCTATAATGCCGCACCATACATGAACCCGCCAAGGTCGCTGATGTTCCACTTGTCGCAGCCATCGTGGATTTTCCGTTGTCCAATGGTGCATGTTATGCCGGTTTACGTTACCGCTGTTGGTGAATGACGCTTCGTTGCTAAATAGAACGCGTGCAAAAAGCTGTCATCGTCCCGTAATTTCACTTGTGCCGAGTGGCAGAACTGTACACGACGTTCAATGTCGTCGCCATGCAATTCCTGGCGCACAGAAATATGGTACGGGTGCAATCGATGTTGATGTAGCATTCTCAACACGGACGTTTGTGAGATTCCCGATTCTCGCGCAATTTGTCTGCTACGGATATGCGTATTAGCCGCGACAGCAGCTAAAACACCGACTTGGGCATCATCATTTATTGCAGGTCGCGGTTGACGTTTCACATGTGGCTAAACACTTCCTGTTTCCTTAAGTAATGTAGCTATCCGGCAAACCTTCCGGACACTTGGATGATGTCGTCCAGGATACCAAGCAGCATACATAGCACACGCCCGTTGGGCATTTTGATCACAATAGCCATACATCAACAAGATATCGACCTTTTCCGCAACTGGTAAACTGTCCATTTTAACACGGGTAATGTATCACGAAGCAAATACCGTTCGCATTGGCGGAATGTTACGTGATACCCCGTACTTATACGTTTGTGACTATTACAGCGCCATCTATCACAAAGCGAAAAAAGTGGTCCAACAAAGATTCATATTTCTTTACGTACTACACGAATATTTAATGAAAAATGGGGGTTCCTATTAAAAGAAAAAGCGCAGTTGATATCCGTTTGACCTATGGCAGCGCCATCTAGGGGGCCGACCATAGCGCCATCTGGTTTCCCCCTTCAAGCTAGACGAGATTCGTTCTTTGTAGTTTTTTCGTTTGATGCTTATTTCGTGAGATATTTGGCCCGGTCACTATCAATGGACCACCCTGTATTTCAAGAATATTTCTTTCAGTTCATGATTTATCTGTCTGCCTAAGTGAAGGTATATGCGTAAAACCACCACATTTACGAATGGAAATACATCTTTGAAGACAACGTTGTTGAAGTCCTCGCCAACATGGAAATGGTGATGTCGCCATGACGTCAGTCAGGAGGGCAAAAAAGGAGGTAATGAAGTACTTGGGACGTTGGCCATTGTAATCCTTCTTGTTATCAGCTAGGGCGGATAGGTCCGATTACGGGACCGACCATCAGGATGGTACAATGACTGGTTTCTCAAGGTGCCATACAGGAACTGATGGTGCGTGAACATGTAACATAGTCAAGAATGACAAAAAATGTAAAGATAATAATTCCTGAAACTCAGCGTATTAATCATAAAAATATACTTACGTAGTAAGAGAGGGATCTCATAACACGTTCAGTAAATAAATGTCCAGAAATCGTCTAATTCGCGAGTGGTAATTTTACATAAGCATAATTTTCCGCAATGTAAAATGAAAACTGATTTAAACTTCCTCTCACATTTGGTTAATGCCTTATAAGAAATGTCACAGGGCGTGTATATCGGGCACAGCACACATATGTGCAAATACATATTCAGTCAGTCAGTACACTCGCTTAGCAATTACAGAAACGATGCTGTTTATGTAGGCTGACTGTTGAGTATCATTCCTGGCAGAAACAGCTGCGCGCCATAATATGTTTGTCCTGTCATACCACTGCACATGTTTGTGTTCGTGTTTTAGCACCACATCCAGCACCAGAGTAAGAACTCCCTCAACATGAAGTTGTAAGGCGGCACTAAGATTGGTAATTCACGGCATTAGCAAGGAGACAGATGGTAGGACGGTTCTCATCTATTCTTCTTCATTTGAAGTCCCGCCAGTACATACACACAAAAGAACTTGAGTGCTACTCCCCCCTGGGTCATGTACAAATTCACCTCACGTGTGTGATACATGGATAACAGTAAATCATTTCCGTAAAATACTTAATCTGTAGAACAATTGCATACACTTCTGCGATAGTGAACACTGAATATCATTTGAAACCACACCTAGGACCGATATTTAGAATCCATACATGTGGTTCGGAAGACCCATAAGTAATCTTACTTCTATAAATTAATCCGTAGCTCAAATAAAAAATTTATTACCCTCTTGTAAGAAAGAGGTCCCTGACCAAGGAATTTATTGCTAGCGCACTCGAGCGGATGTAACTTCGATGGATTGGTCACGCGCTGCCTGCGATATGTAAGCTACAGTAGAATCGCAGATCAGAGAGCAGTGTCGGCAGCTTTAGTAGTAGCAGCCCGCAGTCGGATGCTTAGGTCAAGTCACTCATACAGTATTCGAGTTGTACAGCTCACAGAGAGCGCTTGTGTCCTGGAGTTCGGATAATGCAGTTCAGTAGTGGTGTATTGTAGCTCGAGAAGAGCAGTAGAGTTATGGAATTACCAAGACCGGTCTAAGAGAACGATGGCGCTGCCTGAGCGATATATTATAAGGTAAAAGAAAAATATTATTGTTCTTTATTGCCTATCCTAATTGTTACAACTGATTTTTCAACTATTGTTATATCAAAGTCCCACGTACTTTTCTTCCAAAGACCTTTCAATAATAATCTTCCGTATAAAGATAACTTTTGACAGCCATTCATCTGAATTTAAAGTTTTTATTAATTTCTCATATCTATAGTCATGCTGAATATCGTAAAGAAAATTTGTTATTTTTCATACATAACTAAGTCTAGTGGCCAGCACTGCACTGGGTTGTGCCAGAAAAATTTCTTATACGCGTTATTCGGTGATATCATTGAAGTAAGAATTTTCAGCTAATTCAGAATGGTTTTTCAGGGTCATGACCCAGGACTGCTGACGTTCAGATTTACCAGTTTAGATTCACAGCCAGTTAATTATCGAAAAGTTACATTACCAGATTTCTTGCGTACTTATATTCCATTAGAAATAAATTCTAACGACCTGCGTGCTTCACAGGAAAATGACCATAGCCTATACAGCACACAACTTATGATAAAAACACAAAAGACATTTAGACACAATTAAGAAATTCTGAAGACCTAAACAACAGAGCATCATGTTGAATAACCCAAGAAGGGTTTCTTACTTTTTCTAAGAACTTCAGCATCTTCTGTCTGGAACATGGTCTGTTCGAAAATATTGTTCACTACTTATTGCGATGTGCACTACATAGAAATCCTGCACTTGGGCACCCCTCTCAGCATCGCGCCTTAGGCAGCTGTTACTATTTATGATAGGTTCCGTGTAGAAACCTTACAGCTGTGGCGCTTCTGGCGCCCCTTTCAGCTTGGTGCCCAAAGCAACGGCTCCTGTCACTTAGGCCTTGGACTGGCCCTTCTCTGGGAGACTGTAGCAGAGATCATTCCAGCATCCTTCTTCTTTCCTTGTCCACTGCTTGTCTTTGTGAGCATGGGATTTGGTAAAAGCTGTGGCAAAACGTCTTATGTGGCACTACATCCACGTAATATGGATAAACTCATGTCACTCTGGGTTTCTCCGTAAATACACTGACATATTTATACAAGATGTTGAACAATTGTATTCGCTGAGCTCCAGTCAGAATCTGTGACTATCTCCCTTAATCGTATCTTTTCATTGTTTGCAAGAAGCACTGTAGACTTCTCTAGCTGCACTGCCCCCTTAATACGAGGGTTGGAACTTTGATAGTGGCACCTACTTATTTACAGCTCGTACAAAATAGATACGTGTTTCAAAGTTTTACTGACCTTCAAAGTAGCCACCAGCATTGTGTATAACCCGTTGCCAGCGATGTCGAAGTCGTAGGATACTCTTAGCAGTGCCATTTGTGTTGACAGTTCGAGCGGCGCGGTATATTGCCCGACGAATTTGTAGCAGTTCTGAAGCGAATGTCATGATGTGTTTCCTTCAGTTTAGAAATCGAGTTGAACTCACGAGGGCTTAAGTCAGGGGAGTGCAGTGGGTGGTATAGCACTTAGCAGCCCAGTCAGTCAAACAACTCAGTAACAGGTTCCAATTTACGTGCTTGAGTATTGTCCTGCAAAATGATGGTCAGGTCCTGCAGAAAATACCATCACTTCTGTCTCTATGCTTTTCGTTTTTGGAACACAACCTGCGACCAGCATAGAGATTATTCCGATTCTTCCACGACACTATTTCCAGTTTGCTCGTCTGGTCGATCGTCATCCTCGCTTGTACATTCATCGCATAGATCAGAATCACAATCGGAGGGCGCATCACTCTGAAGTTCCTCTTGCCATTGCATCCAAATCCTTTCATCAGAAGTGTGATATGCCAGTGTACCTGAATAATAACGATAAAATAATACTACAGTAGCAGTCCAAACATATTTCAAATATAATGGAAATTACAATTTTTACTTACCATACAAAATATGTGATGGTACTTCGATACTAGCGTGGGGTACACGTGAGTGCCAAATACGACAGGGAACACTCAAGACTTTCCTATGAGAAGATCCGTGCAGGACGGCGCACGCCATTTACTGTAAGTACAGGTTAGAACAAAAACGCGAGACTCTGAGAATTTTAGTCCCGCCACTCTTGCCAACAAAAAGAAAATAAAGTTTAGAATGACAGTGGAGCACATTTGTACTCCGCGCGAGCAACCGAGGGCTAGACTCATTTACAATTGCAACTGAAAATGTAATACAATGTTTAATAACGCAATAGGATAGAAAGATACACAGTCCTGTCACTTTGGGAACCACTGAAATGTGGCTATATAACACAGCTATAATGTAATACTATAAAATACGAAGACAAAACTGTGTGCAAAATGATAACCCCGTTGTTTTGAGAACGGATGTGACGTTTACTTGAATGGTTTTCGTATTTGAGTTTTAATTCAGAGACAACTAAGTCTTCCCCTAAGAGACTTGTGCAATAATGCAATAAGTTAATCCTTCGGAACTAGGAATATTATTCTCTGAGTTGGTAACCCTTAGACTAATAGTAGTAAACTGATCATGCTCAAATAAATAAATCTCGTTTTTCCTTTCTTACATTCTTATATCTTTTGATGTCCTAGTAATGACCTGTCCCCTATTTGCAAGTCTCATGAAACTGATCAAACTCAAACCTTGATATATATATATGTTAATCTTACTTATTGAAAGCACAGAGTTGGGACGAATATCCGATGTAAGTCAATACACGATAAATGGATGGTAATAGTTAGCAACAGTCTTATTTTTAATGGAATAAAATTATCCCTAACCAGGGCTACAAAGTGCAGGTACTGTCTTGCCTCACCATTAATCAACAACTCTTCTGAACCATGAGTTAATCTTGATTTCAGATAGCCTTAAATAATGTGGGAAATTTCCTTTTCCAGTAACAGCTCACCCACTTTCTATTATCGAATAAATAACATCAGCGTATTCTATTGTGCTTAATGCTTCAGAGCAGATTACAAAAAAAAAATATCCTCAACATGCATTTTAATTCAATAATATACACATGTTATCAATCGAATCTAGCGAGAGTAATTTTAAAGTATGTCTGATCTCTGTCCAATCGAACAACATAAATCTTCTTTTCTTTTTTTTCCCGAAAGTTGCAGAAAAAGTAGACGCACATCACTGACAGCTCTGAGCCATGCTCTGAGCACAGTATGCTTCTAAATACACTATGCAATCGGCATTATCTGAGGTGCGTAGCGAATACAACTCGCCTGTCTGGTATTGTCTTTCAGTTTCTCCTATAAGAACAGGTGTAGTTGGAGATGACGAATAGTTATACACGCCTCACACTACAATAGAACCAATGTTAATCAAAAGAAGAAATTAATTTCTTATGTCATTTAGTGAAATCGTACATACGTACGCAAACTAACGATAGCATTTCAAGATACTATTGCAGTGAGTTTCTCAGTCATCCTGTCCAAGTGAAAAATGTGAGTTTAGTTCTGTTAGTGTAGTCCTGTGGACGAAATTCCCGACAACCCGCCTTTATGTGTGTTTCCAAGTAGGATATATTTTCTTTGCTGAATCATGGATATGTTTTAACCTTTATGCAACAAATATTTTGACAGAAATCATCAAGATTTGAGTAACACGAAACATCAACAAACATACAATTTAATGTTAAATTCATCAAAGAGTTAGGAGAGGTTATGAAGGAGGACTGATTTCAGTTTATTTGTAGACTATTCATTGTATGTTAGCATCTTTAATTCATCAGGGACGCAGTCAAAAATTTAATGGCTTCATTCTTCGGTAGCTTCTGTGTAGGAGTAAGGTTAATTTTGTTGCTGGTGCAGGTTATCTTCATTCCTAGAGCTAAATTTCTTAATGTTACAACTTTTTTCAGACTTTACCTAATTGTTCACAACATGGAAATGAAAAATATATAACGAGGGTATTGTTAAAATGATGTTTTTTTAAGCAATAACTTAAAAAGTGATCAAAGATTTACACGAGCTATTATCCTTACTATAGTTTTCTGTGCAATGTTCACTTTGTACTTATATGTGAAACTGACACTGAATACTATTTCATAATGCATCCACGAATATAAGTATGAAAGTAAAGTAGTTTTCTGCTGCTTTCATCACCTAACCCTTCAAGTACCTTTTGAACAGATATTGCCAAACTCATTGCCCTAGCAATATCTATAGCACATTCTTTCCCAATCAAGTTCTAAACTTTGTGGACAGTAATATTTTAGAACAATGAGTGTTACATATTTATTTACCCTTGTGCTGTATGCTTATTGAGATGTTATATCTAACTTTGCACAAAACAAAATTAACTACGTTTTTACTAAGTGATACATTTTTCTCTATGTTTTTTATCACTTCTTCTGCTGTTGCAGCTCATTGAATATGATTATGAGGTTTAAAACATCTGAGAGCAGTACATCTGCTTTATCTGTGCAGGATGGAAGGTCATTTATAAACTGTAAAAACAAGCAAGATCCCTGAATTTAACTTTATATTACGCTAATAGTAATTTCTCCCCACCCGGAAGAAGATTCATAGTGAGAGCGGCATGGGCTTTGCTTTCCTGTCAGTTAAATGATAAGTGAAACTTAGTACTTCCGAGGCCAGAAACTAACTTTCTTTAAATGATCGATCTGATTCTCACAATCAAATGCCGTAGCTAGAACACAAAAAATCACTGTGGGTGAAACCTCATCATTCATAGTGCCGATCGGTGTGCTGGAGAAGGTACACGCCAGAACATATATATTGTAATACAAGATCAGTGAAATGGTGGAAGACATGTTGAGTGACGAGTGGAGCTGCGGGGGCATGTCATGAGTCGTGCTTGTATAGCTCAGTTGGTACAGCACTAGCTGTCAGAGGCAAAGGAAGTGAGTTCGAGTCTCGGTCTGGCACCGTTACAATCTGTGAGGGAGATTCATATCAGCACAAACTCTGCTTCACAGTGAAAATTTCTTTTTGGAGTCCCATCTGTATCCCAAATTGTGACTGACTCAGCGTGTTACATTGAAAATATGTTCAACCAATCTCCAACACAATTTTCAATTTTTTTCAGAAGGAAGCTACGACTGCAATGCATCGGTTGTGGTTAATATGTGTCATACTACTTTTTTTTAACACAATAACTGTATACTTTGTCTGGAAGGGTACCTACTGCAAGACAAACATAAAAATATAATTTTAATGTTTTGCTTCCAATGTTATCAAACTCACCATAATTTCTGGTCTTAGGAGCGTTAATTGTTTTCCTGATTTTCCTAGAAGAAGTCAGAGCGAGTTAAAATTGAATGAATGATTGTGGTACTGTCGCAAATACACCAATCATATTTCTTTTGAGCTGATTGAATCTAGTTTCCATTTACGTTTAGAAATTAGTAAGGGACTTGCTATGTATTTGGTGGTACGGACATATCATATAATCGACCTGTTCATTTCTGGTGTCGACCACTTTTCTTCTAATCACAACATTGTTTTGATTTTGTATTCAGTATTTTTAATCTCCGACATAACGTGCAAGTGTTTCGGATTTCCTTTAAGGTAACGGAACTGCATTTATATTTTTCTCTCCATTCTGTAAAATTTTCTGTCTTTGTAAGATAGTACTTCACTGACTATGTGTTATCCAGTACTCCTTTAATACACCATGGTACCATATTTCACTTTTCGATAGAAAAAAAACAGCGCGTATAAGGCGGTGATAAATTTACTCAGAATACATTAAATTTAGAATTTACAGCCATTGTATTGTATACCTCATCCCACTTCTCTCGTTGCTTATGTACCTGCTTATTGTGAGTGAACTGCTCATACTAAAGCTATTCGTAACTGACACGTACTTTATAACTCTCGTGTAGTCTATTATAGCGCATTGGCCATCATTGTCGGACAGCCAATTTAAACCGGGTCAGCAGTAATTTCGTTGAATTTATCCTCATACCAAAAATGTTTTCCATAAAGGTGTCACCGTTCTACACAATTCTGATGGAAAAATTTGTAAGTGAGGTTAAACTGAGAGAATCGGGTAAAATTTATACATCATGTCTTTCTCTGAGTCCTTCAAAAAATTTATACTGAAATCACCATAAGTCATTTTCCTCCTTCTGCCAGACAGGTGACTTTTCTTAAAGAATTTCTGAGAACTTTGCAATGCAGTTCTGTAAGGTGTAAGAATTATGATTCTGCTATTATGAAATATGACTGTACATGTACATACGTTCATATGTGGTCCAGGGAAAACAATAGAAGCGTCAATAGTTTTGAATTTCGGAGTGTTTTACACATACATGACAATACCTCCTGTCTCCATATTATTTCTGCAGCAGAACGTAGCTAATTTATAGCCTTCAAAATTCAACATTTGTATTCCTGTATTAACATTGTTTCAGAAAGACAAAGTATATCTGTTAAATTTGCACTTCTTATTTAACATACGAATATAATAAAATTATTAATTTTATTTCTGGAGCCTCTCGTGTATTGGTGCATGAACGTAAATGTACTCTCTAGCGTCTCTATTATGGCAGTATGAATGAAGCACTTTACGTAAAAAAGGATTGCTAATTGTAGGGACATTGTGTGATTGTGCACCATTCCTCCACCTCTTCCTTTGTCTCATATCTAACACCTTGCTACCAGGGTATATGTTATACTTCGTGTATTCCCACCTCTCAGTAGCATCAGCAGGAACAGCTTCAATGCGAGCTCTTTCCGATAGGCAGCAACCCTGTTTGTTCCTTATTAACTTTCTGCACAGCTTCGCTAAGTCAAAAATGTGGATCCTTGTAGGTCTGCACACGAAGCGGTTGTCATAAAAAAATAGCTGAAACTCCTACTCATTGTTTCCGATTTACACATGAACATGATGTCCACGAGAAGTAAAGAGACAAGTAGGAAAAAAGAAGGTAAGTACCTTTAAGACTACGGTAATGCTAAAATCTTTTCGTGCAAGGGGAAGATTACATTAAGGTTGCTACTTCAAAGACATAGGTAGAAGAAGAATGTAGCATACAGTCGGGTCTGCTCATTTCGTTATTTCCTTCTTTTCTAGCTCAGACTCTTTCTGGAAAACTGGCAACGTCGTGGAGCGTTAGCCCAGTTCCCTGAAAGGTAGTAGCGCGTCAGAGCGCATTCTGTCAACATAACGAGAATTAAGCGGTCTGGTGGGTGAGGAGGGCTGTGTATTATTCATGAGCAGCGAACCCACCAGCCATCCCATTCTCTTCAGGAGGCTGCAGAGACCGGGGGCAGAGAACGTCACTCGCTGCTGTCAGCCTGACTATAGCAACTGTTCGGCCAGCTAGTAAGCCCTCAGCTTCTTCACTGGCATCTCGGTTATACTGCTCTTCGACATCTTGAACAGAAAGAAACGTCAATATTTCAGAATCAGAGTCCAGAGCAGCTGTCTGTCGACATGAGTAATTCAAAGGTAGTCTTCTGATCCAGGCTTTACACAAATTCGTTTCGGTGTACGATGACAAAATAGGCCCATGTTTAGTAGCCATGTACAACCACTAGCTCGATGAAATATCCCATCTAAAAACTGCGACGTCAATGACCATCGTATTAAAATAAAATAAATCAGAGCTCGCGCGGAAATGTCTTGTTACTCATTCCCCCACGTGCTATTCGAGAGTGGAATGGTCGAGAAATAGTCTCAGAGTGATTTTATGAACTTCTACCAAACACTCGAGTATGAGATCCAGAGCAGTCAGTAGAAGATACTCGCGTGATATGTGAGATATGGTTCAATATGCAAATCATTAACATTTCAGTGTAACCGCTCAAATTACAGTGGATAATGCCATCAAAATCAGTGTATAATAATAGATTACAGAGCGACTTTGTGAATCACAAATCGCCTTTGGTGAACACTGGTTGTGAGAAGATCCTGTTACGCCTCATGTAAGACACAGAAATGTCCACAGCATCCATTGGAAATCGACTGCAGCGGAGGCATGGTGTGTCGATACCGTGATTTATCGTTATGCGATACTTCTGCACGCGTTGACTGGGTCCAACAAGTGTCATGTAAATATGGAGTCGGTGGCTGGCCCCACTTGACTACCTCCCACCAGGACACATTTTTGCTTCTTTCCGCTCAATAATGGCTAATGGCATAATTTTCTCGGGTAACTCACCACTTAGAAAGTACTGATTGCGGAAAAGCGAGCAGTGGTGTTCATCCTGCGGCGAGGCGGTTCGGTCTGTCGTTCTATCGTCTCCGTACTCTCTCTCTGAGTCATTTTCATCGAACACTTCACTTACACCTATATTTCTTCCTTCCGACGTCCCTTCACTTTGCAGTGGTAGATACACCGTAGGTAGTGTAAAGCAGCGTTGATGGAACCACTACCTAATACCTACCACACAGAGGCCGCGTAACTCAAGTTGCAAATCAGTTCCTGTAATTCATTTTGAAAAATTTGGGGCGGTAAGAGAATTCAGTTTAACTGGAGTAAGAATTTGAATATTCTATTAACGTCTTTTTATTCATATGGAAGCACATGAAATGGCTATCAAGTCCGTATTTAATAATGCAAATGCTCTATCATTCGAAGTTCACTGTTTATCCAACATATTTCACACGTAAAAGCAGCCAGAATTCCTGCAAGTCCGACGCTGTTAAATTTGCGATCTAACGGTCACTGACCCACCACTATTCGGTCGTTTCATTGATCGCTTATGTCAGAAGTGCTCGCCAAAGTATTCCATCAAGAACATGGAATATGCCACGCCGAAATGCCTCTGTGACCAAAAGATCACATGCTTATAAAACTTCAGCTAATTAATTCCGAAACATCACACTTTCCTCAAAATGTTCGTAACTTAAACCTCTTTACTCACGTGCCGTTCTATCTTAAATGATCTCACTACCTCTTCATGTACATAATATTTTCGCGGAGAAATCTAGCATGGTATTACTCGGAAGCAGGTTAGTGAGCGACTCTCTTGATGCTCCTCTCCTGTCTGCCTATCTACCTACCTGCCGCCATAACTGCTTGGTTCTCACTGGATATTGATCTGAGTGACCAGTCATAATGATCCTTCCGGATCATTCTCGCGGCAAAACTTGCCTTAGCCAATCACTGATCAGATAGGCATTTATTACAGTTCCAATTTCTAATATATTGTTTAACAAAACAGAACGAAATGCAAAATATTCTTTAAATTAATATGGAAACTTATTCCGCTTCAGACTTTTAATCTGGCTGTTCTCTTACAAAAGCAAGCACACATCGACATACTTCATCAGCATCGTGGTTGCAACACAATTTTCACATGGTCCAATTTTATAATGTTTTACATAAAATGGCGTTAAGTTTTAACATATGTCCCGCATACACTCTCTCATTCATTCCCATGTATTCACACAACAAAATGACAAGCAAATACGAGGGCAGTTCAATAAGTAATGCAACACATTTTTTTGCTGAAACAGGGGTTGTTTTATTCACCATTGAAATACATCAGGTTATTCCCCAATCTTTTAGCTACACAACACTATTTTTCAACGTAATCTCCATTCAATGCTACGGCCTTACGCGACCTTGAAATGAGGGCCTGTATGCCTGCACGGTACCATTCCACTGGTCGATGTCTGAGCCAACGTCGTACTGCATCAATAACTTCTTCATCATCCGCGTAGTGCCTCCCACGGATTGCGTCCTTCATTGGGCCAAACATATGGAAATCCGACGGTGCGAGATCGGGGCTGTAGGGTGCATGAGGAAGAACAGTCCACTGAAGTTTTGTGAGCTCCTCTCAGGTGCGAAGACTTGTGTGAGGTCTTGCGTTGTCATGAAGAAGGAGAAGTTCGTTCTGATTTTTGTGCCTACGAACACGCTGAAGTCGTTTCTTCAATTTCTGAAGAGTAGCAGAAAACACTTCAGAGTTGATCGTTTGACCATGGGGAAGGACATCGAACAGAATAACCCCTTCAGCGTCCCAGAAGACTGTAACCATGACTTTACCGGCTGAGGGTATGGCTTTAAATTTTTTCTTGGTAGGGGAGTGGGTGTGGCGCCACTCCATTGATTGCCGTTTTGTTTCAGGTTCGAAGTGATGAACCCATGTTTCATCGCCTGTAACAATCTTTGACAAGAAATTGTCACCCTCAGCCACATGACGAGCAAGCAATTCCGCACAGATGGTTCTCCTTTGCTCTTTATGGTGTTCGGTTAGACAACGAGGGACCCAGCGGGAACAAACCTTTGAATAACCCAACTGGTGAACAATTGTGACAGCACTAACAACAGAGATGTCAAGTTGAGCACTGAGTTGTTTGGTGGTGATCCGTCGATCATCTCGACGAGTGTGTTCGCACGCTCCGCCATTGCAGGAGTCACAGCTGTGCACGGCCGGCCCGCACGCGGGAGATCAGTCTTGCTTGACCTTGCGGCGATGATGACACACGCTTTGCCCAACGACTCACCGTGCTTTTGTCCACTGCCAGATCACCGTAGACATTCTGCAAGCGCCTATGAATATCTGAGATGCCCTGGTTTTCCGCCAAAAGAAACTCGATCACTGCCCGTTGTTTGCAATGCACATCCGTTACAGACGCCATTTTAACAGCTCCGTATAGCGCTGCCACCTGTCGGAAGTCAATGAAACTATACGAGACGAAGCGGGAATGTTTGAAAATATTCCACAAGAAATTTCCGGTTTTTTCAACCAAAATTGGCCGAGAAAAAAAATGTGTTGCATTACTTATTGAACTGCCCTCGTAATAATTTTGAATGTTTGTTATACGCTGCTGGCCACCGTAAATGCAACACCAAAAAAGACAACAGGTAGTACAACAAGATTTATTTTGTAGATAACATATTGACCAAGTATCAAGTGATTACGTTTACAGACGTCTGTGACATGTGGTTCCTGCCAGAATCAGTAGCCAGAGGAGCTGCCATTGTTGGAGATCACCGCTGCCACACGTCTCGGCATTGAGTCAAAGAGACGTTGGATGTGTTCCTGGGGTACAGCAGCCCAAGCAGCTTCCACACGTTACCAAAGATCATCTGGTGTGGCAGCTGGGGATGTAATCTGGGTCACTCGTTGAGCAACCATGGACCACATGTTTTCTATCGGCGAAAGATCTGGAGAGCCAGGGAAGCAATTCAATCTGGTTATTGACGAAGAACCTTTGGACAATGCGTGCCACGTGTGGTTGCGCATTATCCTGTTGAAATATGGCTGTGGCCGAGCCCTGAAGGTAAGGAAGGACAACTGGCTCCAGCACCTCGGATATGAAGCGCCGGCTATTTAAAGTACCGGCAATGCGTACTAGAGGCGGGCGAGAGTAATATACAATACCGCCCCATACCATAATACCCGGTGCAAG
Source organism: Schistocerca piceifrons (assembly GCF_021461385.2). Taxonomy (NCBI): domain Eukaryota; kingdom Metazoa; phylum Arthropoda; class Insecta; order Orthoptera; family Acrididae; genus Schistocerca; species Schistocerca piceifrons. The sequence goes on from NC_060140.1 coordinate 165,000,016, forward strand.
ACCAGTGTGGCGGTGCATAATGCAGCTGTCCAGCATCCTCTCTCCACGGTGTCTCCACACTCGAATCCGACCGTCGTGGTGCTGCAGACAGAAGCGTGCCTCGTCAGTAAAGACAACGTCATTCCATTCTGCCGTCCACATCCGTCTGTCATCACACCATTGGCGACGGAGACGTCTGTGGTTCGGCGTCAATGGTAGACGAAGCAATGTACGTCTTGAGGACAGACCACTCTGCTGTAAACGGCGTCGAATGGTACGCGCAGACACTGGATGATGCGTTACAGACGCAGTGTGCTGTGCTATGGTTCGGGATGTCACTGAGCGATCCGTCACTGCCATGCGCACTATTTGCCTATCAGCACGTGCAGTGGTGCACCGAGGTCAATGTGATCGACCACGTCGGTCCGTCGTACCCTCCTGCATCCAACGGTTGTTTGGTTTCGTCCAACACGACTAGCGATTTCTCTGTATGATAATCCACAATCTTGGTAAGCCACTTTCCTTCCTCTGTCGAACTCGGATACTTGATCAAAAGGTGTTCGCTGTTATCTACGAGGCATAACTGATCGTCTTGTGAAACAACCACAAGGTAAACACACGTGCCGAACGTACACTCGTCGAAATCGCCAAGCCTTAAATGGCGCTATGAGGTGGCGCCACAGGCGCGCGTGATGTGCGTCTGCGCTGAAATTCTAATCAGTTGCATATCTCATCACTGCAAACCCATGGTGTAAAATTCACTTGAATGGGATGCTTCGTTCAGGGTGTTGCATTTACGGTGGCCAGCAGGGTACTATATAACTTAGAGTAATTAAAGTTTTCAAAAGAAAATTCCAATTAAGTGATTTTATGTACTGTGACCTTTGTTATGACTTCAGATGATAATGAAAGACATTTGGTTATTGTTCCTAATCGAGTTTTAAAACATAAGTGTCGGTTTTAAGTAATATTCTCAGTCTCTGTAGCTGTAACAGATAAAAATCTGAAATTTTAGCATGATCCCTTCCTTAATAACAAAAGGTTGCCTACCAAGTTTGGACAAAAAAATGGTTCAAATGGCTCTGAGCACTATGGGACTTAACTTCTGAGGTCATCAGTCCACTAGAACTTAGAACTACTTAAATATAACAAACCTAAGGGCATCACACACATCCATGCCCACCGCAGGTTTCTGTCCTGCGTCCGTAGCGGTCGCGCGGTTCCAGACTGTAGCGCCTAGAACCGCACGACCACTCCAGCCGGCCAAGTTTGGACAAAATCGGATGATAATTACTACGGTTTATTTAGATTCATAAGGGGTAAGAGTTTGCGTACCGACTGAATGTTAATTGAGACCGTCCTCAGAGCTGGTAACGTCGGCTGCGCTGTGAGTCAGAGCGAAGGATAAACGTAGCCATCCTGAAACCATTGTGCTATATGGCTGCGTGCTTTACAGCAACGGATGTTATCTCGTAATAACTTTCTACGTTACAACCCATGGACATCATGAAGGTACATCTTCAATGATCCAGGCATTTTACCTGCACCGTTACAATACATATGTTCGCTAATGAAATTCGTCAGAAATAACCCGTCACATTTTGAGATGAATAGTAATATCCACACCTACTAATCGAAAGGGACAAATAATGCTCTTTATTACCCACAGTAGCTCGGAAAGGAGTTCAATAGGCAGATACGGATATTTACGATCATTTGCCCAATAACACAAAATGTCCGTCAGATAGCAAAATCAGTATTAAATCTAACCTGAAATCATTTCTTCTTGTTAGCTCTTCCGTAGTTAATTTCTATTGATAAATTGGTAACATGTAAAAAGAAATATCTACTTAACATGTAGCTAATAGGACAGTGAAATGCACGGATTTTTTATCGTAGCTCAGTTCCACTGAATGACAAGTTGGATTAGAGCCACTGTTGCTCCCAGAGGTGATAGCCACGTGTTCTACATTTCAAACCATATGTAACCCAAAATCAGCTACAGATTTAGCCATGCAATAGTTCAGCATACTCGATAAGCAAAAAAAAAATCGTTATTTCCTATCCCTCCTGGTGTCCCAATTTTAGTAACTATCAGTCTACTTTACTTCACGTTGGAGATGTCAAAGTTATTGTGACTGAGAATAGCAGCTACGTCTACAAACACGGTACTATAGCCGTTGTTGTTTGTTGTTGTGGTCATCAGTCCAGAGACTAGTTTGATGCAGCTCTCGAAGCTACTCTTTCCTGTGCAAGCTTCGTCATCTCCGAGTAACCACTGCCACCTACATCGTTCCGAATCTGCTTAGTGTATTCATCCCTTGGTCTCCCACTACGAGTTTTATCCTCCACGATGCCCTCCAGTACTAAATTGGTGATCCCTTGATTCCTCAGAAAGTGTCCAACTAGCTGATTCCTTCTTCTAGTCAAGTTGGGCCACCAAGATCTTTTCTCCTCAGTTCTGTTCAGTTCCTCCTCATCAGCTAAATGATTTACCCATCCAACCTTCAGCATTCTTCTGTAGCACCACATCTCGAAAGCTTCTATTCTATTCTTGTCTAAACTATTTATCGTCCATGTTTCATTCTATATAAACACTTTCAGAAAATATTTCCTGACATTTATATCTACACTCGAACTTAAAAAATTTCTCTTCTTCAGAAACGCTTTCCTTGCCATTGCCAATCTACATTTCATATTCTCTCTACTTGGACCATCATCAGTTATAACTTAAAGTGTCTCATTTCCTAATCTAATTCCCTCAGCATAAACTGATTTAATTAGACTACATTCGATTATCCTCGTTTTGCTTTTGTTGATGTTAATCTTATATCCTCCTGACCATTCCGTTCAATTGCTCCTCCAGGTCTTTTGCTGCCCCTGCTTCAATTACAATAACGTAGGTAAACCTCAAAGTTTTTATTTCTTCTTCATGGGATTTAATTCCTAACCCAAATTTTTCTTTTGTTTCCTTTACTCCGTGCTCAATATACAGATTGAATAACACTGAGGATAAGCTATAACCCTGTCTTACTCCCTTCCCAACCATTGCCTCCCTTTCATGACCTTCGATTCTTATAACTGCCGTCTATAATCTGTACAAATTGTAAGCAGCCTTTCGCTCCCTGTATTTGATCTCTGCCACCTTCAGAATTTGAAAGAGAGTATTTCAGTCAACACTGTCAAATCCTTTCTCTAAGTATACTAATGCTAGAAACGGAGGTCTCCCTTTCCATAACCTGTCTTCTAAGATAAGCAGTAGGGTCGGTATTGCCTCGCCTGTTCCAACATTTCTATGGAGTCCAAACTGACCTTACACAAGGTCGGCTTCTACCAGCTTTTCCATTCGCCTGTAAGAATTTGTGAAAGTATTTTACATCTGTGACTTATTAAACTGATAGTTCGACGATTTTCACACGTGTCAACGCCTGCTTTCTGTAGGATTGTAATTATTATATTCTTCTTGAAGTCTGAGGTTATTTCGCCTGTCTCATACATCTTGCTCACCAGATGGGAGAGTTTTGTCATGGCTGGTTCTCCCAAACCTATCAGTAGTTCTAATGGAATGTTTTCTATTCCCGGGGCCTTGTTTTGACGTAAGTCTTTACCAAATTCTTCACACAGTACCGTATCTCCTATTTCGTCTTCATCTATGTCTTCTTCCATTTCCATAACATTCCCGTAAAGTACATCGCCCTTGTATAGACCCTCTATGTACACCTTCCACCTCTCTGCTTTCCCTTCTTTGCTTAGAACTGGTTTTCCATCTGAGTCCTCGATATTTTTTTTTTTTTTTTTTTTTTTTTTTTTTTAATGGACTTGTAGTCCGGGGTGATAAGTTAGAATACAGCATCACCGGTCTATTGCGGTCTACCTGTGTTGGTGAGGCAGTAAATTTCCACAGGGCAGTGACTCCGTCACTGCAATTCACTTTGGAGGTGTGGCGATGGGACTTGTAGTCCCGTACCACCCTCTGACGGTGATAGTACTACATGAGTCAGGCAGAAGAATTTTGCCTAACATGGGCAGGTGAAGGTGTGGCGGTGGGACATGTAGTCCCGTATGCCAGGGCAGGGGTGATGATTTTGCACTTCCTGTCGATGTCATTTTTGAGACATTTGTATTATATTTCGCCTGCTTCATTTACTGCATTTTTATATTTTCTTCTTTCATCAGCTCAATTCAGTATCTCTTCTCTTACCCAAGGACTTCTACTAGCCCTCGTCTTTTTACGGATTTGATCCTCTGGTGCCTCAAAGATAACCATTATTCTTCTAACGGAATGCTTTAACCCGATCTTGTCAATCGTTCACTAATGCTCAGTCTGAAAGTCTCCTCAAGCTCTGGTTCTTTCTGTTTATCCAAGTCCCATATCCTTACATTCCCCTCTTTTCACAGTTTCTTCAGTTGTAATTTGCAGTTCATAACCAATAAATTATGGTCAGAGTCCACATCTGCCCCTGGAAATGTCTTAGAATTTAAAACCTGGTTTCTAAATCTCTGTATTACCATTATATAATCTATTTGAATCCTTCCAGTGTCTCCAGGCCTCTTCCACGTAGTCAGCCTCCTTTCATGACTCTTAAACCAAGTGCTGGTTATGATTAAGTTACTCTCTGTGCAAAATTCGACCAAAACTCCCATTCCATACTCTACTACTACTTTTCCTTCTCTTCCTCTTCCTACAGTCGAATTCCAGTCACCCGCGACTATTAAATTTTAGCCTCTCTTCACTATCTGAATAATTTCTTTCGTCGCATCTTACATTTCTTCGATCTCTTCATCATCTGTTGAGGTAGCTGGCATATACGCTTGTACTACTACGGTAGGAGTCGACTTTGTGTCTATCTTGGCCACAATAATGCTTTCACTATGCTGTTAATAGAATTTATCCGTGCTCCTAGTGTTTTATTCATTATTAAACCCACTCCTGCATTACCCCTATTTGAGTTTGTATTTATTACCCTCTTTTCACCTGACCAGAAGTCTTGTTCGTTCTGCCACCGAACTTCACTAAGTCCCACTATAACTAACGTTAACCTGTCCATTTCCATTTTTAAATTTTCTAACCTACCGGCCCGATTAAGGGATCTGACATTCCACCCTCCGATCTGTAGAACGACATTCTTTCTCCTGATAATGATGTCCTCTTGCGTAGTCCCCACTCGGAGATCTGAATGGGGGACTATTTTACCTCCAGGATATTTTACTCAAGAGGCCGTCAACATCACCTAACCATATCGCAAAGCTGAATGCCCTCAGGAAAAATTACGGCTGTAGTTTCCCCTTGCCTTCAGCCGTTGGCAGTACCACCATAGCAAGGCCGTTTTGGTTAATGTTAAAAGGGCAGATCAGTCAATTATCCAGACTGTCGCCCCTGAAACTGCTGAAAAGGCTGTGCCCCTCTTCAGGAAACACACAGTTGTCTGGCCTCTCAACAGATACCCAATCATTGTGGTGGCACCTACGGTATGGCCATGTATGTAGCTGAGGCACGCAAGGCTCCCCGCCAACGGTAAGGTCCATGGTTTATGAGGGGGACCATAGGCGTATGGACTTCATACACTCATTGTGACACACTGCAAGGTAATAGAATGATAGGCAGATACTTATTTCTGAAGGAGAAAAGCAGCATCCAACAATTAGGAAATAAAGAAGTGGGTACAGATTTTATGGGACGTTGTCAGTATGTGGGTGTCATGTTGAGAAGTTGCGCACCAGATTGATCTGACAAGTACCCTTTGGCTCCTGCAAGAAGCAATTCCCACCCCACACTAACACAAAAGTCAGACAGACGCTCCTAACGTACGATACCAAAAATGCCTGAAAAACTTTCAGCAATAAATATCTTCTGGAGTTGTCCACTTTAAGGAAAAGACACAAAAATATTCTATTTTCTTACGTAACTAGTGGGATACTTGGGTACTGGAGTATAGCCAGTTAATGTAAGAAAAACATTAAACGGATGGAATATATTATTTATTGCAAAATCTGAGAAAATCAAATGAAACCTTTATTTATAATATGATACACGAATTTCCGGGTTCTTTTCGGAATAGGAGGTTACCTATTATGGATAGGAATCCTCTTAATGAAATTTATATACAAAGTGTGGAAAAGCTCTTTTGTCCCTTTTCTGTAAGAATGTTATTTACTCAGCAGAATGGCTGAAAGCTGCATCAATCAACTTGAATAATTATTTGACTGAATCTTTCTAAGTACAGTCGAGGATGTCGTGTGAGAAATGTAATGAAGTGATGTGAATGAAGAATGTTATTTCTAATGGAGGAAAGATGGGTCTCGCATATGCTGTAGTACACAATACCTGTGAGCTGTAACGACTGCTGCCTGCGTCTTTTGACGCTGAAAAATAACAACACTATCTCTTTCTATCTGGATTGACTTTCGACAATCGAACTCTCACTATGCCTGGATGAAGTCAAGGACTCCTATCTGCCCCTAATCTAACTATTGGCGTGGTACACCGGTCAGATAACCAGTCCACTGCGATGCCAGTCAATGTTCGCTCGCAGGCGCTAACTAATACTCTGTGTTCACACCGCACATTAAGTGTCGCGGCCAACACAGTGAACAAATGCTTAATCGTGAGTGACTCAATATAGAGTATCACTCCCATTCACTAGTGACAAAGGTGCTCTCCCAGTGCAGTACTCAGTAGGTACTTTGTTCCCCACTCTCTGCATACACGCACTAGCGTATTCACTCCCGCTACGTGTTCCCGCTTCAAGAGCGTCACCGGAACGACCCCTGTCCATTCAAAAAGCGAAAGGGTATAACATCCACTGTCTTTCCCTCACTCCTCTGGCTCACTGCATCAGAAATAGTCCGCCAATCACCGCTGCTCTTACAAACGGGAGAATGGCGCTCCGTTTAAGGCGACAAGTCCGGAAATATATAGCATCTGCGTTAGGCATTTACTGTCCACCTGTGAGAACTCTGAAACAGCACACTAGGCCCATAAAAAAAAATGCGTATGCTGGGGCACTCCCAAACAATACAATGGGTTTTGCTTCTAAGGTGAACACGCAGGCCATTATCCCTTTTCGATGGCAAAAACTGTTTTGGTCTCTTGGCGGTCGGCCGGCCGTCGCAGCTGATTGCCAACTCACTCTTCTACGGACTTTCCTGCAGGCTGGTTGCCTCCGCCGAACAAAAACTCCTGTAGAGGTCGTGGCTTGAATGTTTGTTTACGCCAGCCTCGACTTTTTAATCTTGGTGCGCACTTGCAATTTATTTATTAGATTTGCATATCGACTAAATGGAAATATGTAAAATTGACTGTACCCTATTGAGTTTGGGCTCGGACGGAACATCTTGATACGCAGAATACGATGGTGAGGTCGGAATATGTAAGAAATGAAGGTCAGGAGATCTTGCTACCTTACAACGCAAAAAATGAATCGAATAATTTATACATTTATTCCATTATTTGTAGTATTTTTATGGAACTTCACCGTTTTCCAAGCCAATGTAAACCTAACAAGACCAAAATATGTGTTGTCCTTTTTTTTTCAATGAATTTTATATATTCTTGTTTCTAGTTTGGTGGCATTGTACATTGGTTTATATTGCGATAACGTGACAACATAAGAATTCCACGCTCTGAATAGAACTGAAACAACTGGGTCTATCTGAATACCAACATACAAAAGGGTCCAGAACGGAAGGTCACAGTATAGGATGGAATGAAACACATACACATGCAAATTAATTGTGGACGTGTACAAATGGAACAAAAATGAATCAGAATCAATTACTGTGCTTCAAAATAGTCTCCAAAAGCATACACACAGCGTTAAAAGCGATGGGAAAGCCGCTGAATGCCATCGGAATTTCCATTACTGTGTGCTACCTGTCTCAGAAATGCCAGGAGGACGTTCAACACTGTTCGTATAGAAACTCTCCCACAGTGGTTTCCTAAGTTGTGGAATGAAATATAAATCGCATGGACTGAGGTCTGGTGAACAGGGTGGGCGTTGGAGGATCTATCTTGTAGCATGCTGTATGTTTCAGGCGCCGGTATACTGTTTGCCGTTGGCTCTCGAATGTATTTACGACGATTAAGGCGATGTCACACGTTCGTACGCTACACCGTAGTTGGTGTGAGTTACGGAATGACCCTCGCAGAAAGTAGGTGAAACACTGTGTAGAGACCGATGATTAAGAGTGTTTCTGACAGCTTGGTACGTGTCTTAACAGACATACTCGGGTGGGACAAGAATAGGATAACACCGCTATAAATGCTTGCTTGAATATCAACACAGGTAAGCTTGCTGGTTGTGCAGTTGTATTTGACGGCACCTTTGCAATGTTGTGATCAGGACCGTGTTCTACGTAGTTGTGAATGCATTAGGCGGAAATATGAGAATTCGAATGCAGGCAAATTCTTGATGCTCATATGGTGTGACCTTCAGTAACCGAGGCAGCTTCAGTGTCTGGTATCAGCACCGTATCGGATGTTTACACCGCAAATGTAAAAACATCATCCGCCAAGTCACAACGTGGACGAAAATGTATCCGTGGTCGTAGAAAGACGATTGTGACGAGAAGCAAAGAGGCGATATCAGCAAAAGTCGCTGCAGAGCTGAATGTCAGCACTAAAACAACACGAAGGGAGCTCGATACGCTGGGTGTTGCTCGGCGAGGTATAGTTCTAAACCCACTCACCAACAAATGACCCTAACAGGAAAACGTGGCGCCGAAGCCATTAGACGAGGATTATGGTGCAAGGAAGAAATTCCTTTGGTGAGGTGAGCCTTGTTTCACACTATTTGAAACTTCTGACCGACTTTACACTCCAAAAGTGGAACATAGCGGTGGTTCGGTGATTATTTGGGTAGTCTCATCGAGATATACCAGCGGAAACATGTTTATTTTGAACGATCGCCTGGTCAGGAATTGTGTGACCATTTCGATTGATAAGGTCCATCCCATGGAATTATGTTTATTTACTCAGCTCGCATCGTCTAGGCCTCGTTTTATGAGGATGAATTGTACCATCTCCCTGGCCACTACATTCAGCACAACGGCTTTCTTGTCTCATATCCACTTTAATCGGAATACTGTTTTGTTAGCCTCCTATTCCTGTAGCTCCATTTTGATTCTTGTAAATATTGTATATTATCCGTTATTATTTAGAGGTTACACGTATTTTCCTGGGATTTTTAACATCTTGCATTTTACAATTTGATCGTTTTTTCTAGGTCGACAGACCCTGTGAAAATACGTCGAATTCTGGTAACTTGCTTGCACTACCAAGTGTAATGTCATAATGCTTCTCAGACGGCCTTACGTTTCCTAAAAAGAAACTGATCGTCAATTTATTTCTGTTCTTTTGTACTCACGTCCTGTCAAAAACTTGCAATCATGAAATTTGAAGCCGTTTTCTTACTTAGCTGCCATTGCTGTTTTTGGAACTGTGTTGAAGGCATTTTTCTTAAAGTCAAATGTCGCCCGTCTTACAAATTCTGTCTCCCCTGTAAATGATATAAAATCATTTTACAAGTCTGTGATCATTGTCATGAGTCAGTATGTTTGCCTTAATCGCTATTTTCCTTTTACACCAGTTGCATTTCAACTTAACGCCTTTACAATCTCGATACACTGTATCGTTTCAGTTCTCATGTAGGCTTATATATAAATAGCTATCAAGACGGACATTTGTATTGACATAAATTCTACATACAAACTGGCATGGTCGTTTGATTTCCACTTATGTCAATGATTTTTGAAATTCCGAATCATATTATCTGATCCTTCTGCAGAACTTAATCACATGTGTTGCAAAGATCTGTTAAATTCGAATTCTAATGTTGTATCCCCTGTTTGTAAAATGCTACATATATTGAAACTATTAGTGTAGTGTGTGGACTATTAAACCATATTTCGTCGGGCGTGCACAGTCTTATACCTAGAAGTAGAAGAGTGACATCCACTGTGGAACATCTTATATTTGATAATGAACCGAGTTTCTTTATTGCATTAACAATTTTACCTCTTTCGGAAATAGAAATTTGTGTTTGTTTTTATAGTTTCTGTTTCTGAAAGTATGTAACTTGTGAATGGTTTTTGAGAACAATTCAGCTATTTTGATATGATCTGTTGATTGTTTGCGTTATGTAGAGTAAAAATGAAATAGAGATACTTGTAAATACACCACTGACAATATTTTCTCGATTGCAAAACTTTTAAATTACAATATAACATTTGTTCCTTGGCATATGACCTAGTTGTACGTTGGAAGCTTTTTCACATTTCGGAGAACGTTACCTTACCAGAGTAATCTTTGTAATTTCAGAAAAAGACTGCAACACACGAAAAGTGAATGCTCTCATTTGAAAATGTTATAACAAAATGTATTACACTTATTTTACAAAGTTGGCTAGAGCTGAAAGTCTGTAGGGCATTCCATATCCCCTTGGCTTTCTTGTATTTCCTGTTTATTTCGTTACTAAGTGACTGACATTGTTGTGTTTCTGTCTCTCTCGGTGAACATTTTGCACATTTCTGAAAATTTTCGTTGTTCACTTGATCTGTTCTGTTACTCGAGGTTTCTTCGCGGTTATCTTTGTTCTACCTATGTTTCTGTGTCCAAATACTGTGATTACCCTTTTTAGATGTGTCCTTTCAACACAACTGCCAAATGCGATATTTACTGTCGTAGTATCAACAGTATCATAGTATCAACAGTAATTGCTATTGCATCTCATAAATCGTCAGATCCGATTCTATAATTGCTACTAGGTACTCTGCATAGGGAACTATCTTATTTCTGTGTCTCACCAGGATACAGCATAGCACGAATCTTTCCGTGTCTCATGGCCTTTTTCCATGTATGCCCCTCCCTTTTGAACCGTGTGTTCGCTTTTGCAAGCAGAAATTTATTGCAGAACACGGTCTGGGAGTACGATTTGGTCCACGTGTAGCAGGATTGTTATCCTCGCCGTTACAAGCAGTCGTGACAGTCTGTCCGCAGATGTACAAAGCAATTCAACTACGCTGCGTGCGCTCTATGCTTTTATACTGCGACATTGTGAGTATTCATTTTCAGTTTTGCTGCTTAGAAACTCTATTATATACTGTGAAAGAAACTTTTCGCGGATTTCAGACGGCGGAGCACCTATTTGCACCAGCTGGTGGCAAGCAGTGGCGAGGAAGTGAAAGGCGCCAGGTGCATGCTGCGTGTCGGAACTTCTGGCGTCTCCCCTGGGAGGCCAGTGTGGGATCGATCCGGTCCGGCTAGGTGTCCTCACAGCACAGTGACGTTCACGGATGCCGTGCGGACCAGTCAGGCGGAAGCAGGAGAGCCCCTATCCCCTTCGTACTTGGCTGCACGTGGCAGTCACAGGTCACAGTCGCACAGAACATCTAGCAGGTACAACAAACAAACCACACCCCCTGCACAGGCAGATGTTTTCTGTGACACGTGTAGAATAGCAAATTGTTAACCAGTAAAGTATTCATACAAATAGGTTCAATATAAACATGCCGAAAGAAAGTCATGCACAACCGTTGTAGAGCTGTATTGTTTTGATCGGAAACGTCATCCTTAAAACTCTTCTGACCACAAGAATTCTGCACACAGGGCATCTGGTACAACGGAGGTAAGAGTAAATCTACATTCATTTTCAGTCTATTAGAGCTTACAGGGTCCTCAGCTATGAAAGGGACTGGGTCGAATATGTGCACTGTTTCTCGAAGTTTAAACCTTAAAATGTTAACATAAGAAGGTCAGTCAGTATGGGAAGATATCCGCCAAATTACTGTGCACCACAGAAACGATATTCGAAGATTCTATTGATATCGTATACTATTTCTGATCTGTCTATTAGGGGTCGCCAGCAGTCAAAGCCACCTCATGGCTGCTGTCTACAAGTTGTGGCTCAGAGATAGCCTGAGGAGTATGCAACAGCACTGTGCAGATAATTTTACGACGCCCGACGGGAGTCAAAGTATCGAAACCGATAGTTAATAACGATTTATTTGATAATCAGATCTTGTCAGCTCTGAAATAAGAATTTTCTTTTGCTACGGATGAGAAAACTAAAATCGTTCTGTGCCTGTGTAGGACTGTTGGCAGTCCATTATCGCGTGCACTTAAAATTTCGGAAGTAAGTGCCTAGAAAGAAGTGCGGATGCTATGAAAACTAACTAATGAAATATTTTGGAATGTAGTATGAGCGAGATATGCTCAAAGAAGAAGAAGACTCAGCACACAGAACATGAACAAGCTTTACATTCCTCCAGAAAAGGATTACGATGATAATTTTCACTTCCCACTGGGGGTGAAACCCGGAAGTTATGAGAACTGTGGTGCAACAGTAGAACATCACAGAAACTCGATACGGTGATGTTTTACTGTGTACGAAAGCAAGCAAATTTATTTGAATTGCTACAGTGAAAAATAGGTCTGTAACCAAATAAAATTAGTGTGGGGAGGGTATAAAAGTACGAAATTCCATGCTTACTTTGCTAAGAAAGAGTCCACAACTTTCTTCAGCTGTGCTGTATGCAACTGAAACCATTTGATTACTGTCGTCACAAATAAATGAAAACACTTAGAGCCGTCCTTATGATTTTATTTTATTTTGACGCTGCCAGTTTAAACGCTTCAGTGCGTTATCTTCAGGCTTTTTTTGATGCGATACAAGTTGATATGATCCCCATGTATAACACACCAGTTATCAGCATTACTGGATACGAAGATAATGTGTCAGCACTCCAGTTATCAACTGCTTTATTACTGGATCAAAAATCGTTAAAGTCACAGTCTCTATATTGTTGTGCTCTGATTCTCGCGCTGTTAATATGAAGTAAGAAAACGGCTGAGGCTGCTTCGTGTTCCGTAGTGAAACATACGTGCGCAAAACGGTTATAAAGTGTCGAAGAATAGGCAGTTCTTAATGTTTTTCATACATTTACAGAAACAAATTGATTTTGAAATTTTCCGAGGTACTGTGCTTAATAGAAGTTGAGATAAAAACATACATTGGATGTATACCGTAATCGGTAGCGTAGTAGCAATTCATGGATCGCTGGTTGAAGTCTCGTCTTAGTCATCTTTCCTTTTTCGTTCAATCTGATTTACCTACATCTCGTAAGCGTAAAATGCTTCATCATTTTTTATGAATGATGCACGTCGTCCTGTTCCTAATTACATATTGCACTCGAAATTCCGGTTTTCATTTTCAATTAAATTCTTAACTATCGATGTTTTATGAAAGATTGTCAATAAAGGTTGCTTAAATTAAGAAAACATAACAATTTAATTTTTAGGGCAAAAATGAAAAACCAAATACTCTTTATTTCGACTATGTGCATTGCTTTATACCACAGACGTAGTCTCACACGAACCAGACTGATAGGTGTCGTAGAAACATGAAAAATAAGCATTTTCACAGCATCGAGCTCACCATACAAATGCAGCATTTGTACATTTGTCACTATACCATTACAGTTTGAAACCAACATAAATGATCAGGAGCCAAGCTGAGGGATTTGGACCAAGAAACAACGAGACTGTTAAGCTGCCAGGCGCACCGGAAGTAAATCACGTAGCTTTTTCACACGTCACTGACGAACGCTGGCGGATATGGAACAGTTCGTCTTAAAAAGGAGGAGACAATGCGGCGCGTGTGTGGCTCCGTGGATTCTATTGTTCATCGACGCGTTATCAACGTAGCAGATGACAGTTCCAGAACTGAAATGTTTTTCTCGGATTCGGATAAGGAAGAAGCTATGAGATTACCAGAGGACTAACTGTAATTAATAGCTTCAGTGGCTTCAGTATTCAACAGTACTGTGAAATCCCAGCAGTATGCTTATGCATCACACAAATCTCGCTCAGAAAAATTACCCTGTGTTTAAACAAGGAGCCGGCAGCTTTGGCCGAGCGGTTCTAGGCGCTTAAGTCTGGAACCGTGCGACCGCTACGGTCGCAGTTTCGAATCCTACCTCTGGCATGGATGTGTGTGATGTCCTTAGGTTAGTTAGGTTTAAGCAATTGTAAGTTCCAGGGAACTGATGACCTCAGATGTTAAGTCCCATAGTGCTCAGAGCCATTTTTAAATTAGGAGTTTTCATCACTCTTGTTTGTAATTGGAGTACTAAGTTAGGTCCGAATGAGAGCGACTGGTTACCTGAGAAGCGTGGGGCAGTGCTGAAGTTTTACCGAATATTATTTCATTCATTTTAAAAATTAAATGACATTCGAAGCTATATTGTTTCTTTGATTGCATCATTTTACGTCTGTACTGCAATAGTTGTACCAGCTGGCTTGCCAGTGCTGTCCAGCTTAAATGCACCGGTGCAACTGTTGTCCTGCATTATCGTTCACTCTATGTGTGTGTAACACAGCATAAAAAGTATCCTTATGATCATACTTGACTGTAGTGGACACAGCTTGGCTTCCACTCAACGCCAAACGAAATCCACTGTGATTCATGTAAACGTGGAAGAATATCTGGAGTAATGTTTGCATCAGGTTTATTCTTACGATGAATGAGTATACGCTCTGTTCATATGAGGTAGACAGGATTGTCAACACTGCGTTATATTTCCCTCTGTCATCGTACTGTCTCCTTTGGGCACAGTAGCATACAGTTATCATGGAGCTCTGTGCTGCGGTCTCCCTGCTGGCAGATCACCGACTCGATCCGGCGTTGATGAAACAAACCCACTAATGAACGGTGAATTTAACCTCCAACAACGCTGTCACTGCTCTGCTCGGATACGCACATTTGAACGACATCTCCATACAGGCACGATGACGCTTACAAGAACTACGTAGGTTTAAGGCGTAGCATAGTGACCAGCAGAGAAAGTTTCATTCAGAGTGTTGAGCCGTTTGTTCTTTGGCAGTTTGTCGCAATCGAGTGGCGTCTTATTTCTCCCAGAGTTACTACCATAACGAGTTGCTGACTTGCCTCGGTCAGTGGCAGCAGCAGCGCTTATCGATACTAGTACTGCTGTATCATCTTTGGTGTGACCGCTATATTTCCCTCTACACCTACATGATTACTCTGCAATTCACATTTAAGTGCTTGGCAGAGGGTTCATCGAACCACAATCATACTATCTCTCCACCATTCCACTCCCGAACAGTGCGCGGGAAAAACGAACACCTAAACCATTCTGTTCGAGCTCTGATTTCTCTTATTTTATTTTGATGATCATTCCCACCTACGTAGGCTGGGCTCAACAAAATATTTTCGCATTCCGAAGAGAAAGTTGGTGACTGAAATTTCGTAAATAGATCTCGCCGCACGAAAAACGTCTTTGCTTTAATGACTTCCATCCCGACTCGCGTATCTTATCTGCCACACTCTCTCCCTTATTGTGTGATAATACAAAACGTGCTGCCCTTTTTTGCACCCTCTCGATGTTCTCCGTCAATCCCACCTGGTAAGGATCCCACTCCGCGCAGCAATATTCTAACAGAGGACGAAAGAGTGTAGTGTAAGCTGTCTCTTTAGTGGACTTGTTGCATCTTCTAAGTGTCCTGCCAATGAAACGCAACCTTTGGCTCGCCTTCCCCACAATATTATCTATGTGGTCTTTCCAACTGAAGTTGTTCGTAATTTTAACACCCAGGTACTTAGTTGAATTGATAGCCTTGAGAGTTGTACTATTTATCGAGTAATCGAATTCCAACGGATTTCTTTTGGAACTCATGTGGATCACCTCACACTTTTCGTTATTTAGCGTCAACTGCCACCTGCCACACCATACGGCAATCTTTTCTAAATCGCTTTGCAACTGATACTGGTCTTCGGATGACCTTACTAGACGGTAAATTACAGCATTATCTGTGTACAACCTAAGAGAATTGCTCAGATTGTCACCCAGGTCATTTATATAGATCAGGAACAGCAGACGTCCCAGGACGCTTCCCTGGGGAACACCTGATATCACTTCAGTTTTACTCGATGATTTGCCGTCTATTACTATGAACTGCGACCTCCCTCACAGGAAATCACGAATCCAGTCGCACAACTGAGACGATACCCCATAGGCCCGCAGCTTGATTAGAAGTCGCTTGAGAGGAACGGTGTCAAAAGCTTTCCGGCAGTGGGTCGGTTGGGACAGAACAGCGAGGAAGTCTTCGCGGCACGGAGTCAGGCCGGGACCGCTAGCAGCATGCACGCGCGGTCGGTTTGTGAGGCGCTAGTTGTGAGAGCTACAAAGTTTGTTGCCCACCGAACCTGGACACTGAAGCTGAGCGATCAGTTAACCTCTTATGAAACCTCAGCTGCCGTGACATGTTGCTTCCTAGGCCGTTCCAGCCGTTCCGGCTAGCAGCAAGTCGTGTTGAAGTGGCGAAATTTTGCAGCCATCTTCCTGTGTAGTCTTAACTATTAAATTGATTGTTACTTATCAGTGATGTGCACCAGCGCTATTTTCTGCCTTGTGGCTGTTAACGCCCCAGTTACCTACCCTGGTCGTTAGTGTAGTTTTCCGGCAGTGTGTTTTTCCGCGGCGTGTTGATGCTGCCCGTCACAGCGTGTATTTCGACAGCCTTTTAGTTGTTTGTTCATATTTTTTTCTTAAGAGTGGTTATTGTGCCTTGGATGCTCTTAGACGCCAATTTTTAAGACGTAGTGGGGCTGGTATCTTCGTCCTCGGCTGATATTTTCCGTTGTCCTATCGTTGGTCGGGAAGGAGGGAATTGATTAGGTTGTTGGTCGGTCCTTCAGTCGTCCGTGGGTCGGGTTGCCATCCGATTATTTAACCTTACTCTTGACTGCCTGTTTCACCTCACCTTAAGATAGAGCTACCTCCTCAGGCTGACCCTTGGAACACTTCTGAGCACCAGTGCTCTGTTGGTTTTCGATTGTGATTTTCATTTTAGTCTGATGTGCTGGGCGAAGCCTTCAGCCATCTATTAATTTAGTGTAAGGTAAGGCGTTCAGGAGACTTAAATTAAAGTTTGAAGATTGGTTTGTTTAATAACTAAAATTTTGAAAGTTTGTTCTATATGGAATTCTTGTTATCCATGGCCTAAGTCCTGAGTTGTTCAATGTCCAGCGTGTGGCCTTCAGCCGAGCATTTACGTGAAATATTTTTAAGATAAGGTCTTCAGCCAACTTTAATTAACATTTTGAAAACTGATTTGTTTGAAACTAATTTAATTTTAAAAAGATTGCTCTATCTGAATTTCTTGTTATCCAGACCCTAGGCCATGAGTTGTTCAACGTCTTGTGTATTGGCCTTGAGCCGAGTATTTACGTGAAATATCTTTTTTTACAAAGGCCTTCAGCCGCGTGTATTCTTTAAAGCAATTTTTATAACTTCAGGCCTTAAGCCGTTCTTGTTTTTTTTTGCGGTTTTGGGCCTTCAGCCCAGGAGGTATCGGAAGTTTTCTTAACTAGGCTTTCAGCCATATTGTTTTAATTTGATCCTTTTAAGGCAATGTGTAATTAAGCGATTCTTAGAAAAATAAGTCTGTGTGTTTTGTGCCACTAACAGTAACTGATTACGGCCCCCTCCACAACCATAACCTGATCCGCTCTGTCCTGCGAAACCATATTTCGGAATAACAACAAAATACCTAGTGGATCAGTAAGGCGTAGTTCCAATGGTCTCTCGAAAGCTTGAACAATGCTGTATATTACCAATGCTAAAGAAGGTGAACTAAGGTGAATAGAGCAGTCAGAACGATTAATAACTCCCTTAATATTATTGATCATCCACAGAAAGTTTATTCTTGAAACTGTTCTTATTTACACAGAAGATCGTACCAATGCGAACTTGGGGCCAGCGAAATGTGCTGACTGGAGGGGTAAACGAATTACAGACGCTCTCCACTTTTCATGGCTGCTTCCTCCACTGTCGCCCCTTACTCCTATCCACATTCGGTAAAAATCTAAATCCTTCGGTCAAATGCCAAACTTGCTTCAGCACGCACTCGCTGACATTTGACGGCCTACAACATCATAGGAGTCTGTAAGGGGTGGGGAAGGAGTCCGCAAGGGGCGGGGGTGAGGGAGCCAAGAGGTGTATTTGCTCTCTCCTCGCATCTGGTTATAGTCTTGTTATTCATTACAGAATTCCGTCGGAGTTCTAATAATCATTGTCTGCGACTTCACTGAACTGCTGGCGTAACACTGCCGACCGTGACGAGAAATACTGCAGCTTTAGCAAACCTTGTGTTTTTCTCCTGTGGAAATTAATCCGATTCCTTGTTGCAGCTGTGGATTCTGCAGCCAAGATGGACACGAACCTTTATAGAAATAGTCAAAATATTTCCTTCAGTGTCTTGCTTTCTCGTTGAGCCCTTACCGAGCTGCAGGATGGATCCGGTCTAACACACTAGAGGGCTGTTCCGTCATCGATTCTCAACACACAAGCATAGCAGTAGTATATGTGCCAGTCAACTGCCCCAGTTGCAATAAGGACGCCTCTCCCCTTGATGTTATGAAGGAATCGCGACAATACTTCACCTTTTATCTGTGAGAAACGAAAACTTCCGGTTGCTTTCATATCTTGCATTCAGGTTATATGACAAAGCTATCGGAGTACAAATGACGGAAGACAGCAGGTATGTACATCGATACATAATCCCAATTTTCTTTTTTGTTTTCTGAAGTACCATATCCTGAGCTAGAAGCGAAAATCCTAAAATTTAAAGGCTGAAAGACTATGCTCCCCAGGATTGGGACTTTCTCAAAGTCTATGGGAGCAACACACCTCCACATGCATTCACAGAGGTTTTACATTTCACTTGGCGTGTCGCACTATAATGTTACAAACTGGAAGGACGGAAATCAGCTTGGTGCAGTACTAAGCTGCTAAATATTGATCCTACTGACCCTTTCAACCATGGTTCCCCACATTCGTGTATTCGTACTGTACGTCGATCCCGGGCTACACATTAACCAAATGACGGAAAAATATGACTTTCAGAGAACATTTATCCAACTTCAATTAGGCCAGTAAAAACAAAAAAACAGAAATAATGAGAGTTATTGTTGTTGTTGTTGTTGTTGTGGTCTTCAGTCCACAGACTGGTTTGATGCACCACTCTATACTACTGTATCCTGTGCAAGCTTCTTCATCTCCCAGCTCCTACGGCAACCTACATACTTCTGAATCTGCTTAGTGTATTCATCTCTTGGTCTCATTCTGCGATTTTTACCCTCTACGCTCCCCTCCAATACTAAATTGGTGATCCCTTGATGCCTCAGAACGTGTCCTACCACCAGATCTTTTCTTCTGGTCAAGTTGTGCCACAAATTTCTCTTCTCCCCAATTCTGTTCAATACCTCCTCATTCGTTATGTGATCTTCCCATATAATCTTCAGCATTCTTCTGTAGCACCACATTTCGAAAGCTTCTATTCTCTTCATGTCCAAACTATTTATTGTCCATGTTTTACTTCCATAAATGGCTACACTCCATACAAATACTTTCAGAAACGACTTCCTGACACTAAATTCTATATTCGATGTTAACAAATTTCTTCAGAAATGCTTTCCTTGTCTTTGCCAGTCTACATTTTGTATCCTCTCCGACCATCATCAGTTGTTTTGCTCCCCAAATAGCAAAACTCCTTCTCTACTTTAAATGTCTCATTTCCTAATCTAATCCCCTCAGCATCACCCGACTTAATTAGACTACATTCCATTATCCTCGTTTTGCTTTTGTTAATGTTCATCTTATACCCTCCTTTCAAGACACTGTCCATTCCGTTCAACTGCTCTTCCAAGTCCTTTGCTGTCTCTGACAGAATTACAATGCCATCGACGAACCTCAAAGTTTTTATTTCTTCTCCATGGATTTTAATACCTACTCCGAACTTTTCTTTTGTTTCCGTTACTGCTTGCTCAAGATACAGATTGAATAGCATCTGGGAAAGGCTACAACCCTGTCTCACCCCCTTCCCAACCACTGCTTCCCTTTCATGTCCCTCGACGCTTATAACTGCATTCCGGTTTCTGTACAAATTGTAGGAGGCCTTTCGCATCCTATATTTTACCCCTGCCACTTTCAGAATTTGAAAGAGAGTATACCAGTCAAAACAGAATCAAAAGCTTTCTCTAAGTCTACAAATGCTAGAAACGTAGGTTTGCCTTTCCTTTATCTAAGATAAGTCGTAGGGTCACTATTGCCTCACGTGTTCCAATATTTCTACGACATCGAAACTAATCTTCTCCGAGGTCGGTTTCTGCCAGTTTTTACATTCGTCTGTAAATAATTCGTGTTAGTATTTTGCAGCCGTAATTTATTAAATTGATAGTTTGGTAATTTTCACATCTGTCAACACCTTCTTTCTATGGGATTGGAATTATTATATTCTTCTTTTAGTCTTAGGGTATTTCACCTGTCTCCCACTTCATCTTCACCTACATACTCTTCCATTTCCATAATATTGTCCTCAAGTACATCGCCCTTGTATAGACCCTCTGTATAATCCTTCCACCTTTCTGCTTTCCCTTTTTGCTTAGAACTGGGTTTCCATCTGAGCTCTTGATATTCATAGAAGTGGTTCTACTTTCTCCAAAGGTTTCTTTAATATTCCTGTAGGCAGTATCTATCTTACCCCTAGTGATATATGCCTATACATCCTTATATTTGTCCTCTAGCAATCCCTGTTTAGCCATTTTGCACTTCCTGTCGATCTCATTTTGAGACGTTTGTGTTACTTTTTGCCCACTTCATTTATTATATTCTTATATTTTCTTCTTTCATCAATTAAATTCAATATTTCTTCTGTTACCCAAGGATTTCTAGCCCTCGTCTTTTTACCTACATGATCCACTGCTGCCTTCACTACTTCATCCCTCAAAGCTATCCATTATTCTTCTACTCTCTTTCTTTCCCCCATTCCTGTCAATCGTTCCCTAATGCTCTGCTTGAAACACTGCACTACCTCTGGTTTAGTCAGTTCATCCAGGTCCCATTTCCTTAAATTCCTAAGTAGTGCAATAAATCCATTAAAATGAACAAATGTGAATTTTTCAGAGCACACCATTATAGCTAGCGTCAAATTGGAATAAGACTTTTCAAAGTTTATTCCCTGTTTCTTTTACTATGAGAGGAGTGACGCTTTTGTTGCTATGCAACAGCATATTCTCAATCACTCTAGCTTTCTTTTCTATTCGAGATTTTTAATTTTCAGCGTCAATCTACAATGCTGGGAGCACGAATGAATTATTTTTGCAAATATTTTCTAGCTTTATTTCGTAACTTTTTGAATACCACGGATTAAATCGTATGACGATGTAATTTCCGATCGTCGTACCAAATAGATGGCATCGATGCTCGTATTAACAATAAAAAAGATGTGCTTTGCGTATATTACTGAAATATACTTGCCATTTTCTACAAAAATAATTTACTTCAAAAACAAAAAGTAATTGACTATCAGTATTCCGAGATGTAGGAAGTTTTGTGTACTTAATGTCTGTTTTAGTCCTCTGGGCACGAAACGTTTCCAAACTCATAGAATCAGTTACTGTCGAGACTCGGAAGTTTTGAGTCCTGCCTTGTCTTGGGATAACTTTCTGCGGACGTCCATGTACAATACCGTGACAAACCAGCAGCAAGAAGTCGGTTGTTGAATATGAGCGAGCTGTGCAGGCAGCAGCCGTGTGCACCAAGTGCACTGTGGACACAAAAAATATATCTGGGAAACATGGCTGATAGGTAGTGGAGTTGTCTTTAAAATGCTATTTGGACGAAATGACACTGCAGAAATGACGCTATGACAACTTGCGTTTGCAGTTGCTGTGCGACGAAAATGGCTTCTTTTCGGAGGCAGGAGATGTGAAAACGAGAATAGAGGAACTCACATACCACTCCTTTTATTCCTTACACACTCTTTCTTTCTTGCTTTCTTTTCAGTCACTTTTTGCACCTCTCCTTGCACACATGGCGGAAGCTTGCCTCACCATGGTCTCGGCACGGCACTAGTCAGAATCAAGTATATGTGAGGCAGAGAAGAGACGAGAAGAGAAGGAATTGCGCGCTCTGACTGACAGACTTCGTTGCATTAGGGGTACAAGGGGTCAGCTTATAAAATGACTTTTTTTCTAATAATTTGAATATTTATGTATGTGTTTGCAGAGAGAGAGAGAGAGAGAGAGAGAGATTGATCTTTGATTGAGATTTTTACTTTAAGTCGTAACTGGTACCTGAATTTTGGTTGCTGCCTCCTTGAATGATCAGCTTCTGCACCAGTTGATGACGTATTACAATTTGGAGGAAGTTATTGTTCTTTAAGGTTTAAAATAGTACTCTGTTAGTTACTTAAGAGTATTGCAGATAGCTTTGAGCTCGTAGCTTTTCATACCTAAGGGACTACTCTTGTAAATAAATAAGATCAAACAGCAATCTGCTTTTCGTGAGAAAAGGAGATTGCTTGGAACACAGACTTCCTTCAAACTACACGTCCTGCTACATCGAAATTGGTCAGTGGAGTTCAGCACCATACTATCGTATAACAACATAATACAATTACTGTAATTAAGAAATTATGAGAGGTTGTTACTTATTGAATGAAAACTATAGAGAATTCATTTCTTTTCCTGTATTTTAGTGAACTTTGTACACTTACAATACTGTTGATTGACAGACGGCGACCACAATGAAGTTCACCTCCTTTTCCAAAAACAAGATGTTTCTATTCTTAAATTCCAGAAGATTTGTAGGGGAGACTGGGGCACGTTGGCCATATTTTTTTTAATTTATATTAATTTTTTTACATATTTACATTTATGAAATTATTACTAAATATTTAGAGCAGTCTTACTGAATCTGGATCACAATTATTAACCTTGAAAATATGAGTTAAAAAGTTTTAAAAAAATAAATTACTAGACATATGTCAAGTGGGCCAATCTACCCCTACCTCGGGGTAAGTGGACCCAGAGGCTGGGTCATGTTGACCTATACAATATTTTGATAAGTTAAACTATTATAACTTTAGGATATCAAAATAAAACGAATAGTTATCAAGAAACATACTTTAATGTACATCAAATCAAGTTGAATATTGATTTAAATGCTTAACATTTTATTATGACAATGGGAAAGCTTGAAATTATTAGGAATTATAGTGTCTTAACACAAAGCAATCAACTTTAATCACTGTCGACATCCAAAGGATCAGCACAGTTATAACACTCATAAAATAGTCAACGGATTTCACTTTTCACGCATGTCTGATGAGCCCAATGCTTGCAGTTTGTGCACTGAATCCATTGTGCTCCAGGCAGACTGTTTGAAAAAGGCTTGAGACACCTTAGGCGCAGTGAATCTTTATCTTCCTCATCGTCATCATCATCTTCACCATCGTCATGTTCCATTGGCTTCTTCTTGCGTTTTATGCCTACTGCAGTTGATTTAATTAATTTCATTCTACCACTGCTCCTGCTTTCTTTTTGAAAAAGTGCTTTTTTAGCCTGTGTTTTAAGTTTTCTTTCCAATGCTTTCGCCTCCTTTTCTTTTGCACCTTTTTGTTCTTCCTTGAGGGCTTTTTTTACTGGAGTGTGTCACTATGACAGAAACTCTTTTCCTTTTCCCTGCTCCCATACTTTTTGTGGGCTCTGCTTTTTCAAAAGGTCTGACCTATTCTGGAGTTGGAAACGGTCTTACGTTTATCTCAGCTCGAATTGATGGATTGTTTTCAGTGTTTGGGTCTGGCCTATCCGAAGTGTAGGAAGGCATAAAATCACTGTCAGTAAAAATATTTTTGTTAAAGGGATTGATCCCAGTTACCTTGAATCCACTGGTTATATTATTGGGAGTTGCAGCATTTGGAAGTGCTATTCGCACTATAGACGGGATGTCGTAAATGGTCATAGGCCGTTTATTATTGGTAACCCAAGCATCACATGCTGAGTTCATGAACTTTTTAAAAGGCCCATAAACATTTCTGTCTAAAGGCTTCAGCTTGTGGCTACAATGCGCCGGAAAAGATAGGAAGGTGATTACATTATCTTTACAATAATCAAGAAATTCAAAGTCGAGATGTGAACTGTGATTATCAGTCAAAACCAAGCAAGGGCGTTCTTTTGAGCAGCGAGTGTGTAGAACAAAATGTTTCATATAGTTTGCAAAGTTTGTCTCCGTCATCCATCCCGAAGCCAATCGGGCCGTCAAGGATAAAATGAGGCTTGAAGTTGACCCTCGGGAAGATGAAGAATGGAGGCACACTATTCCCCAACGCACTAACTGCAAAAGCGGTCGTAACAAGTGACCTTCTCTCGGCCGATGTCACTCGCCCTATTTGGCGAAAACCTCTTCGAGCGACTAGACGATCAGGACGCTGGACGGTAGTTACTCCAGTTTCGTCAATGTTCCAGATGTCCGCAGGGGTCACTTTTAATCTCTTTAAAACTATGTCGAGATTATTAAAAAACAATTCTACATTATGCTTGTGGAAATCGGTGCACCGGGCTAAACTAGTTGATTGAGGAGTCCGAATGGAGAGTTGAGGATTCCTCTTCAAGAATCCTGTGAATCAATCACTTCTCGCCATTTCGGTCTCGGCCCAAGTTTGGGGTATTTTATTGTTGCATGCAATAGCATATCTACACGCAAACCACCTGACTTCTTTCGGGTAAAGACCATAATATATGTCACTTGCCTTCATGAGGTATTGTTCAAGCATAACTTCTTGTTCCGAATTAAACATCTGAAAATAAACAACTCTAGTTAAGTTACCCATAGAGGCACAGTTTTTCTTTTCATGTGTGTGTGCATGTGTGAGTGTGGGTGTTTGTGTGTGTGTATGTGTGTGTGTATGTGTGTGAGAGATAGAGAGAGAGAGAGAGAGAGAGAAATCAGTAGGTCTACAGTGCACAAGACGGCGTAGAGATAGACACAATAACAATGGCAGGGATAGAGAAAAACATTAGAAATTGAAAAATAGCTTTGCAATAAAAATAATTTTAGTTAGCAACATTTCATACCTGAAATCTTTTATCATAGCCAAATTTATCCCAAGGCTTCTTTTGGTCATTAAGTATTTGTAGGACTCCTCCAGGCTGAAGGTTTTGGTCCATTGGCGTGGGTAGAGGTTCAGTTTCAGTTCCCTGAAGTTCAGTTGACTGTGTAGGCTGACATGAGGTCTGTTTGTACTTAGCACAGTATCTCCCCAAAGTTTTTCTGGGAATCCCAAATACATTCCTAGTAGCCCTCACAGATCTTCCCTTTTCTTTTACTTCTGAAACTGCTTTTAGCATCGTATCTTCAGAAATCATTCCTTCACGTTTTCTTTTATAATTTCGCACCATTTTTAAGTTCCTATAGATAAAACAAATGGTTTAAACTAAGGCCGTTACTCTGATGTTCTAAAACCAAAGAAATGAACCAGATTCTGACTACACAGGTAGCTGTTTAAGATTATAACAAAATTTACAGGTTGGTATTTTCTTTTTAAAACGCTTTTTATCTCGTGAATATGACGATCCTTTGATCTCTGAAACGTATCAAAATATGTTTACCTTCGAAAATTATGTTAATAATCTTATAAACTCGACGTATTATAAATATTATTATCATTAAAAATAACAAATCTTTCATCGCGTTAAGAAAATATATAGGACGGGGCAGGTTGGCCCGGGTGGCCATTGTGCCCCGTCGTCTCTGGGCCAACCTGCCCCATCGCCATGTTTACAATAAATTCTCTTAGTCACAAAACCCACTGAAGCAATTTAGATTGTATGCCATATAGAAATAATCGTTAAACTACGACGTTTAATTATGCTACTCACCTCTTGCGCCTAAAGTAAGCAAACTTTACGTAACACACATTTAACCGACGAGTAGAATTTTACTCACACACGCACAAAAACAGTTAATCAACACAACTTGTCCAAAACTGCTCCGCCGGCCATATTGCTCTTGTAAATGGATTGGGACAGTGCTACCAACCTGCTGATATATTCCCAGCACGATCTTGCATCTATTCTATGAATTAACTCGACTGGGCCATCCTGCCCCTATGGCCAATGTGCCCCGGTCTTTCCTATACATAAATTGTATGGCAACTGTTACACATACTTTACTCGGTTTTATTACTAAAATATTAATTTTCATTAAATGTAACAATACGTCCTGAGCGACGGCCTAGCAGCACATCCTCTTTCCACAAGATACAGATTAACAGTTCTCTTTTTTTTAATAAATCAATTGTTTTTTTTTAGTCCATACTCAAAGATTCACAACCACTATCGTTGCAGGGACTGCGCGCTAAAGAGTCTGTTGCTATCCAGCTGCGCTTCACTTCACTACTACAAGTACTTTTTGAATCAAATTTACATTTACGGTGTTTACATATATTACCGAGCTTCTCAGAATAAAATAAGACACAAATTAGTTTTAAAAAGAAGCAGTGAGGCACTCATAACATTACAAGCTGCCTCCTCACTGTCATAACTTACTATTATTACAGTGAAGATGAGAGTAGCAGAGTGTGTCAATCCAAAAACAGTCTTCCCTGACGCATCAAATGATTGCACCCAAAGTTCTGGATCGGTCAGTTCGAAGACGCGTGGAAAATGTCTTGGACTCATGCCCTGAAGATTAACGTTGTATGTCTACAGCTGTGTGAAGAAGTCATGGATCGCATACATGTGATTGTGATAGGTTGCGACACCTGTAATGGATTAAGGCACCCGTTTCACGATAGTTATTGGTGTAAGACGAACCAAGACCAAGCGAAATCAGGAATTCATATGGTGGTAATACACCGAGAGTTCACGGTCCTATACAGTATTTTAAGGAAATGGCCTATAACGACCGATGGTGGTAATATACCGAGAGTACGGTCCTATGCAGTATTTAAGGAAATGGCCTATAACAACTGATGCACGGACATAACACCGGGGCTTATACGAATGTATCATATGAAGTTACCATATAGACTTGGGTGAAAAATTACAAAAGTGAGGGGAAGCATGCACGATGTGATAGTTTTTTTTTTAATTTGCTATGATCGTGATGCAGAGGCACTTGTGTAAACAAAACTGTTCAGTAGAAAGGCGAGAATCTAACGCCCACAGCTGAAGAGATAAATACTCACCGAGTTAAAAAAGAATACAATGGAAAGACATACGCAAACAGGCCGCTGGTCACCCCCTACAGACGAGCAGTGGTAGAATGGAGGAAGGAACGAAGGTCGATTTCGAGAGAGAGCAGAAATATTCCAGACTTGTACCCTAATCCACAGTATAAGACACATAACGGTGAGGAGAATGGCGTGTTGAGAAGCTGACTACGAGTAGTGACATCAACTCCAGTCATGGTCAAGGAAAACATAACTCTAACAGAAGCCTAGATTATTGACTTCTGTGAATTTCAGCAAACACGATCATACGAAGACAGTAAAGAGGAGACCATTATCTATCCTATAATTAATATGAGTGCTAGCCTAGTACTGTGTGTCCTGGATGCAGATAGTCAGGTCTCGATGCCTAACGTGAGGCATGCGACAATGAGAAGCGATAGCCGATATTTAAAATTCATGGAATGAGAGTGTACAATTCTGTGAGTGGCCAAAGTACAGAAGTAGAAAGCAAGCTTGGATTGATTTGTCTGCTAGGATCTCATTACGGCACTTTTTGCACGCCTTGGTACATGACTGCGTGTAATAAACCCTTTCTTGTAAGAACGTTGGACAGTTCCCGCCTATAACCCATCAAATTACTAATCTTTGCAAATGGTAAAAAGAAGCAGTTAGTCATCATTTCCGTTCTAACTTTATTATAGCAGATCCAGATTTCGGCTAGTAAGAAGCTATTACGTATGCAGTATTTTGGGATTGTTATACGTGCTCTAGTGCGCCTATATCTGACGCTCAGGCTCTTGTCACAGTTCATTAAGTTATATCAGAGCCGTGGCGTGCATTCCACTATCCTAATGGAAGGTAATTTGATGAAATACCTCATCTTCATTCAAGGTGCATCTATAGAAACGATCGAACAGAAAACATCGAGTTTGCTTTTCTGGCACGTCTCCATGTCGACAGAGCTTACTCCAATCATTTCAGACAACCAAACGGCACATACACACCTCTTCACTGTCATTATTTAGATCGGAACTGGTGGGTTACATGATCACCGTGTATCATTTCTACAACATGCTTTTTTAGTTTATTTAGTTATTTTTCTTTTTGGGTAATCAGACTTCTGTCAGGCGAGATGCCGCCGACAACGAAACCTTATCCCATGCCAAACGCTTAATCTCAGAGAAGCATTTACGCCCGAGGTCAATTATTTTTGGGATTCGTACTAAACACTGTTTCATACCACGGTTTTTCATGTTCCGCAGTAAAATGTAGGCTATACTGAGAGATGGTAATACTCACTTAGGATTTAAAGGTTGGCTACAGCGCCCATCCACAAGCTCTGGAATCTAAGATATTGTTGTCGCGCTTCGCAGCGCACAGATTAATTAGTGGCAGTTTGGAAGCCACTGTAGGAGCCCACCAGCTGTAGCGCGCACGTGTGTTGGGCGAGAGGTCGTCGCCGAGCTGCCGTACTGCCGTGTCTGAAAGCAGCGACACAGGATTTGGTATTGAGTTGATATTTTTTAAAATTTGCAGCACGCTTATTAATTTAAAGAAAATGGTTTGTGTATGTGCGTTGCAGCAGACGGTAATTTTGATAATGATACGAGTTGAATTCTTAAGGAAAACCATTGTTAGGCGAATAGATTAAGTATTGATTTTAGTCATTGATTTCTTTTGTAATTGTCAGGGAATTGTTTCACTATGTATTTAATTGAGAAGAATTTTAGTCTGTCTCAAGAGTTTGATTAATTTGGAGTATTGCTTTAATGCCACTGGAGGCAGATTTACATACGAAGCGATTGTTCCAAGAGCTTCTAGCGTTTTGTTAATTGAATGAGAAAGAATCGCTTTCAGAATATAATTTTTGAAACAAGGAATTACTTGTTTGGGTTATCGTTTATCGATTTTAGATTTGACCAAACCCTTTCTCTTGAATTATATGTAGTTGTAGTAAGCAGCAGCAGCCGCAGCAACTGCAGGAGCCACCATACAGAACATACATTGCACTCAGCATGAATAATAGTTTTTTAATGCTTTTGTTGAATACTGGAATGCAGCAGGTCAAGCAGTGGCAGCAGAAAGTCCATAATTGTCTATGACCAAGACAATTATGTCGTGTATTAAACGATTTCTTTTCTCTTTCGAGAGTGAATGAATCTTACAACAAGAGGCGTCATTATCTGTCATACGAGTATTTTATGAATGTGTAAATAGTAGTCTAAGATAAGTCAATTTAATATTTATCTTGTGTTTTTCTATTTCACGATTGTCATTTAGTGATGCAGTGCCGAATTCAGCACGAGGTTAATTGGAAGGTGATGATTTTTCTCTTCATGTCATAAATTTATTTCTTGTCACCTTGATGAATAAACCATTTCTTTCAGTTTCTACTGAAGAGATGGAGGGTTTTTTTGTGTTGTATTTTGTGAATAATCTATTTTTTTATTATGTGCTTTGTAGGTTGTTTCTTTTTCTTGTTCTTTGTGACCATCCAAGGTATGGCCACACAGATTCATACAAAGACTAGGGAAGCCTCCAGAGACAATACTCCATATAAAAACGATTGAGATGCTATACCACAGGCACTGACGTTTGACATAAGAAATATTGACAGTCATTACAGACTGATAATTATAAATTTGGTGTAACTTAGTAATTAGAGTGTAAAAAATTCTGACGCAAAGTCGCGTAATTATTCACTAAATTTTGTACATATTCATGAATTGATTTGGCAAGCCGTTGGCTAGACTTTTTCTAAATGATACTGTAACTTTTACTATATATAATAGCATCATTATGGAATTACTTTTCTATTTGTAGGATTATTTAAATATTTTATAACCAAACTGTACTTAACAATTATTGTAACAAATATTGTAACATTCTTTTTCAGCATCACTAGTAATGTAAAATTGTAGGTAATTAGAGTTCGATGGCACAGGATTTATGCCTTGAAATTAAAATAATATGTTTTGTGTGGTGCCACATTTGTAATGATTCGTGGTCACAGTCAAAACTTTGCTACTGTTACTGATCAAACTAATCGTAAGAAAATTAACTTGCCACTGTGTGGTGAGCCTAATATTATGACTGAATTGAAAAATACATGCCACAAATCTATGATTGCTGTGGCGAGAAATTTCAAGAAAATTGACTCTGCCACCATGTGGTGAGCCTCACATTATTCATGACTCATGTGCCATAACTTTGTAATTGCTGTGGCAATAGGGTTAAAGATAACATTTAAATGAGCTCAAAGCTCACATGCCTGTTTATATGATATAATATTATTCCTTGCTTAATTTCTCTCATTAGGTTAGAAATATCGTATTTTAAAGGGAGAATCTATTTTCTATAAAATGTGACGTTTCCAGTATTATGAAATAATCGACCGAGACTTGTACTACATAAGTTATGCAATAACGCAGTGACGTGTGGTTTGTCAGTGGACATGAGGTCCCTGAGTCTGCCAACACTGTCAAACTGTGTCATCCTGGGAGAATGGACGTTACGTATGGTGGTCAGTGGATATGAAGTCCCTGAGTCTGCCTACGCCTTAAACTAACTGACGATGGAAAACTGGTGTGGTTGTCAGTGGATACGAAGTCACTGAGTCTGCTTACACCGTAAATTAACTGATGTTGGAATATTAGTGTGGTTGTCAGTGGATATGAAGTCCCAGAGTCTGCTGCACTTAAAACATGTAGACCTGGTTTCTTTTGAACAGAGGGAACTGCGAGCATAAAAACATAAAATATGACGTAGTCAGACCACTACTGATTAATGTCATGGAAACATGAGTGTCCAAATGCACAAAATAAAATATTATTTTTACTGGCTGTTAGGTTACGTTAGCTTATTGAAGACTATTCAATGCTTAAGTTGTTATTGCTACACATCTGTTAAATCCTGTATGATCTTTTTTATCTACTTACGTAAGAAACCTGTTATATTTCCTTTGATGTTTTCTTATTACATACATGCTAGGCTAGCAAAATTTTCATATTATTTTTGTAAAAGGAGCCATGTTTTCTCCTTTCCAATCAATTAGTCAAGCAACATTTCTGCCATTTTGTATAAAATTTTAACATTTTTCTCTTGCCTATATGCCATGCAAGAAAATTGTCGTAATTTTGTAAAACAATTTTACTTAGATGCTAAGCATGAAATACTTTTAGTCATTGGATATAAATTGTAACATTTTTTCTCTTTGCCTAATTTTTTCTTCGTTTTGTAAAAAAATTTACTGTTCGTTACTTGCCAATATGTTAGGCAAGAATCACCATGCAAAATTTTAAAAATGAGATTGGGGGTTATGAGAGTTGGCAATAGTCTCTTAGGATTTAAAGGTTGGCTACAGTGCGCATCCACAAGCTCTGGAATCTATGATATTGTTGTCGCTCTTCGCAGCGCACGGATTACTTAGTGGCAGTTTGTAAGCCAGTGTAGCAGCCCGCCTGCTGTGGTGCGCACGTCTGTTGGGCAGGGGGCATCGCCGAGCTGCCGAGCTGCCGTACTGCCGTGTCTGCCAGCAGCGACACAGGATTTGGTACTGATCAGATATTTTTTATAATTTGCAGCACGCTTATTAATTTAAAGAAAAGGGTTTGTGTATGTGCGTTGCAGCAGACGGTAATTTTGATAATGATGGGAGTTGAATTTTTAAGGAAAACCATTGCTAGGCGAATAGATTTTTGTCATTTATTTCTTTTGTAATTGTCAGGGAATGGTTCACTATGTATTTAATTGAGAAATATTTCAGTCTGTCTCAAGAGTTGAGTAATTAGGAATATTGCATTAATGCCACTGGAGGCAGATTTACTTACGAAGCGATTGTTCAAAGAGCTTCTAGCGTTTTGTTAATTGAATGAGAAAGAATCGCATTCAGAATATAATTTTTGAAAAAAGGAATTACTTGTTTGCGTTATCATTCATCGAGTTTAGATTTGACCAAACCCTTTCTCTTGAACTATACGTAGTTGTAGTAAGCAGCAGCAACCGCAGCAACTGCAGGAGCCATCATACAGAACATGCATTGCACTCAGCATGAATAATAGTTTTTTAATGTTTTTGTTAAATAATGGAATGCAGCAGAACAAGCGGTGGCAGCAGGAAGTCCAAGTAAGTTATCTGTTGCGCACATAACCAAATAAAAAAAAGTTTAGGCGATCTCTGTAATAGTAAAGTTAACAAGAGTACAAGCACGAGCTTTTCAGTAGAAAACAGGAGATAAGAAGTTAGAGCTCGCGACTTTCAATACCTTGATTTCTTAACCCGAGTCTCACCATCAAATACGGTAATCCCCCTCAACATTTTCCATATGTCGTCGATTCTGTAAACCTCCATTTTTAAAAATTATTTCTTGGATATTTTCTAACATCTGCCTTCCACTACAGAGTTAACAATTTTGAGCCACCTCTAGTACCACGGTAGTTAATTCCAGATGTCTTAACACATGTCTCCTCTTCTTTTTTAGTATTTGCCATACGTTCTTCACTTTTCCAATTCTGTGGAGAACCTCCTCATTGTTTATCAGTTGTCTCAACATTTACATCCTTCTGTTGCACCATATCTCGAACGCTTCAATCCTGTTCTGTTCAAGTTTCTCCGCAGTCCATGAATTGCTACCAAACAATGAGGTGACAAAAGCCCTGGGACACCTCCTAATTTCGTGTCGGATTTCCATTTGCCGGGTGTAGTGCAGCAATTCCATACGGCTTGGCCTCAACAAGTCGTTGTGCGTCTCCTGCAGAAATATTGAGTCACACAGTCTCTATAACCGTCAACAATTGCGAGGTTTTTACCGATGCAGGATTTTCTGCACGAACTGACTTCTCGATTATGTCCCATAAATGTTCATTGGGATTCATGTCGGTCGATCTGGATACTCAAATAATTCTCTTGAATTGTCCATGACGTTCTTCAAAGCAATCACGAATAGTTGTGGCCCCGTGTCACTGCGCATCGTTGCTTGGGAACATGAAGTCCATGAATGGCTGAAGATGGTTTCCAGGTAGCCGAACACAACCATTTACAGTCCCACATAAACACAGCCGATACCATTATTTAGTCATCTCCAGCTTCTACTGCGTCTTTTTGACGAATTGGATGTCCATGGCTTCGTGGGATCTGTGCCACACTCGAACCCTACCATCAGCTCTTACCAACTGGAATCGGGACTCATCGGACCAAGCCATGGTTTTCCCGACGTTTAGGGTCCAACCGATACGGTAACGTGCCCAGGAGTGGCACTGCAGGCGATGTTGTCTGTTACAAGGTCATTCGCTTCAGTTGCAGCATCCATAGGCCATTAACGCCAAATTTCGCCTCACTGTCTTAACGGATACGTTCGCTGTTCGTTCCACATTGATTTCTACTGTTACTGTGGTGTCACCGCCAGACACCACACTTGCTAGGTGGTAGCCTTTAAATCGGCAGCGGTCCGTTAGTATACGTCGGACCCGCGTGTCGCCACTATCAGTGATTACAGACCGAGCGCCGCCACACGGCAGGTCTAGAGACACTTCCTAGCACTCGCCCCAGTTGTACAGCCGACTTTGCTAGCGATGGTTCACTGACAAATTACGCTCTCATTTGCCGAGACGATAGTTAGCATAGCCTTCAGCTACGTCATTTGCTACGACCTAGCAAGGCGCCATTATCAACTGCTGTTTATCTTGTGATGCATGTACCGTCAGACCGATGTTCACCAATTATGGATTAAAGTTAAGTATTCCAGAAGCTACGTATTATTTTTGCTACTATAAAGACCTTGTCATTTTCCAGACCTCACGCCATCCTGCGTGAGCTTAAACGCGTGCCCTTCGGCTTCCTGTCATAGTGGATTAGCTGCCTTGCCAGTCCACAAAAGTTATATCGCCCAGTGTTGCTTGCCTGTTAGATCTGACAACTCCACGCAAATGCCACTGCTCTCGATCATTAATTGTCGGGCATCAGCTAATGCGTTGTCCGTTGTGAGAGGTAATGGCTGAAATTTGGTATTCTCGGCACACTCTTAACGCTGTGGATCTCGCAATATTGAATCCCTTAACGATTTCCGAAAGAGAAAATCCCATGCCTGTAGCTACGTCTACCACTCCGTGTTCAAAGTTTGTTAATTGACGTCGTGCGGCCATAATCACCTCTGTAACCTTTTCACACGAATCACTTGAGTACGACTGACAGGTCTGCGACACCACCGCCCTTTTGTATCTTGTGTACGCTATACTATCGCCATCTGCGTCTGTGTTATGGCCATTCATTTTCTTCTTTTCTTGTCCTGAGTGTACATTGTCGTGCTTCGAACGAATGTTCCCATAAATCTCTTTTTCTTATTGAAGCAAGTATTTGATACTCGGCGACTGCTCTTGGCCAGTAAAGCTCTCTCTCCTGATATAGTATGTTTTTTACGTCCTCCTTCGTTCGTCCGTCATGTGTTATTTTGCTTCTAAGATAGCAGGTTTCCTTGAGTTCGTCTGCTCGGTGACAGCCAATTTCGTCTATCTACGTTTTACACTCAATACGTATCGTGTACTCAATCAATAATGGTACAAATGGCTCTGAGGTGAACAGTCTCCTAGAACTTAGAACTACTTAAACCTAACTAATCTAAGAACATCACACACTTCCATGCTCGAGATAGGATTCGAACCTGCGATCGTATCAGTCGAGCGGTTCCGGATTGAAGCGCCTAGAAACGCTCGGCCACTGCAGCCGGCTATCGTGTACTCAGTAGGGGCCACATTCCAATCAGTATTTTGTGCAGTTCTACCTCGTTCGACTGAGGACAGCAGTGTCAACAGTGAATATTATCTGTTACATCTCTTTACCCTGAATTTAATCACAATTTTAAATTTTCATTTATTTCACCATTGACACCACGGTATTAGTATTTAACAGCGTGAGTGTAAGATTGCATCATTGTCTTACACCTTTTTAATAGGTGCACTTGGTTCTTGGTTTTCCTAACTTAATGTTACCTCTTGGTTTTTGCACTTATTCTGAATAATCTGTCTTTCACTATAGTTTCCTGCTATGTTACTCAGAATTTCTGAAATCTTGCACGGCTTAGAAACTGGAATGCTTTCTCTACGTTGAAAATTTATACGAGCGTGTCTTGAGTCTTTTTCAGTCCCCCAGTGATATTACATACTCCGATGGAATATTCTAGTATCTATCGCTTGTGACTTATCTGATCTGCAGTCTTCCAGAGCTTTTTTTTTAAAAAAAAATTCTGGCTCTAGTACTGGATCCTCTGTTTCTTCCATAACCTCTCCATATTCCTCTACTGGCATGATATACAAATTCTCCCTTTCATAGAGACTTTCGTATAATCTTCCAACCCATTCGCTCCCTCCGTTACGTTTAACAGTGGAATTGCCATTGCACTCTTAATGCAACCATCCTGCTTTTGAGTTCACCAATGGTTGTTTTGGCTTTTATACATGCTGAACCAGTTCTCTCGCAATCATTTCTTTTATGATTATTCCACATTTTTCCTACAGCCATTTTGCCTTGGCCATAACTGAGACGATATTCCATAAGTAAGCAGTTTCACTACAAGTCACTTGTGTAGTACAGTGTCAAAAACCTTTCAATTTGAAGTCCCTCGTCAATAACACTCAGCACCTCGTGTGTTTAAAGAGCTAGTTGTGTTTCACAAGAACGATGTTTTTTAAATCCGTCGAACGCAATTTAAATTCCAAAGTCCTGCTGCATATCGATGTCAGTAATTTAGTGGATCATTCCTACTACTTTTCTTGAATATTGGTGTGACCCGTGGAGCTTTCCAGTCTTTGGGTACGGATCTTTTGTCGAACGAGTGGTTGTATATTAGTGTTACGTATGGACCTATCGGATCAGCATACTGGAATCTAATTGATACACAGTCTGGACCAGAAGACTTGCTTTCATTAACTGATTTAAGGTGCTGCACTAATAAAAGGATATCTACTTCTAAGTTACTCATGTTGGCAGTCGTTCTTGATTCGAATTCTGGAATATTTAATTCGCCGTCTTTGGTGAAGGAATTTCTAAAGGCTGTGTTTGGTAACCCTGCTTTCGCAGCACTGTCGTCGATGTTATTTCCATTGCGATCGCGTAGACAGGGCATTGACTGTGTCTTGACGCTAGCATACTTAACATACGTCCAGAATCTCTTTGATTTTTTCCCATGTTCCGAGATGAAGTTTGGCTTGGAAACTATTATAAGTATCTCACATTGATGTCCGCGCTAAATTTATAGCTTCTGTAAAAGACGGCCAATGTTGGAGATATTGTATTCGTTTGAATTTGGCACGCTTTTTTCGTTGTTTCTGCAACACCGTTCTCACCCATTTTGTCCAACAGGGTGCTCCGTCGTTTTTTAATTTATTTGGTATCAATCTCTAAGTTGCTGTCGATTTTATTTCTCCGAATTCAAGCAGCATCTGATATAACGTGCATTGTTAATGTGGAAGGAGTGGAGATTGTCTCTCAGGAAGGCGTCAAGTGAATTTTTATCTTCTTTATTGAATAGGTAAATTTCTTGTTTATTTTAGGAGGGTTTGGGGGTCACAATATTCACTCTCGCTAGACTGACCTGTGTTCACTAATGCCTGTATCTGATTAGATGCTCCCTATTACCTCAAGATTCTTTTCTATTAAGCGATCAAGCGTATTTTTCACAATCGTTTAGTATTCCTGTGGGCTGATGAACTAGATACTCGAAATAATTTTCAAAGAACGCATTTAGCACAATTCCGGATTATGTTTCCTGCGTACCTCCGGATTTAAACATGTGCTTTCGCCAACAAATTGGACCTAAGTTAAAGCACCACTAACTATAATTGTATGAGTCGGGCCTTTGTCTGAAATTAAATTCAAGTTTTCTTTGAACCTCTCAGCAATTGTATCATCTAAGTTGTGAGGTCAGTAAGAGGATAAAATTATTGTTTTATTCCGTTTGCCAAGAATGACCTCTACACCTAGTTACTCACAAGAACTATCTTGTTCAATTTCACTACAAGATAAACTACTTCTGACAGCAAGAAACACGCCACTGCCAACTGCGTTAGCCTGTCCTTTCGGAATATCGTTAAGTTCTTCGAAAAAATTTCGGCTGAACTTGTCTCCGGCTGTGCTCACCCTTCAGTGCCTAGAACGATTTGAGCATCAGTGCTTTCTATTAGTGCTTGCAGCTCTGGTATTTTCCCAACACAGCTACGACAATTTACAACTGTTGCACAGATTGTTCCTGTATCTACGTTCTTCCTATGTTCGAATTACACCCTTTGAGACTGAAGCCTTTTTTTGTATTGCCCCGATATTTAAACCTAAAAAAAAACACCCAGTACTCGCCATACTGTCTTTGCTACTATTGAGGTAGATGGCTGGCATCAGCAGACATCTTCTGACAATGAATGGTCTCTTTTTTTGCTCTAATCTGTTTTCTATACCCTCTTTGTGCCTTGTGGTATTTTTCTTCTAAAGGTAGCAGAATTCCTTCGTCTGGATTGTGGTCCACAATTTAGATGTTTTGTTTATAGCCTATCTAATTTCTGCTAATCCACACTACTTTCGTTTTTCTTCGGTTTCCTCTGAATTCATAGGGTGTGCTCATTGGATTCTCCACTCTTCTTAACTGGTCACGCAATTCTTCTTCACTCTCACTAATGGTAGCGTACCGGCGTAGCATCAAGCGCCGGCACGTCGGCCTGGAACGTTACCGCAGAAAGGGCTGTGAGACGACGTCAGCTAACAGTACACAGACTAAGATGACTCCACGACAGGAGCGGCATCCCACGAAGAGAATAAGAGCGACGCTCGCGCCCAACCGCGGCTGCACTTAAAGACGAGCTTTCATTCAAACTCTTTAGCCATGACTTATGAAGTGCTGTGTTTTGCTTGGATTGAAATTGTTTATTCCAAAGGGCATTTATTATTTTCATGTCGTCAATTGCTTGCGACGCAAAGTTAAGTATTCTCAATTTAACTTGCTGTCATAAACTGTATTAATTATATTTGTTTTAATTGTTGTCTACCTGCCGCGCCTGTATTCCCACGTCCCGCCCGGTCTCCATCTCTCCACTCTCCTTACCCTCTCCCACAGTGGCTCCCGCCAGCTCCCCCTCCCTGATGATGCCCTCCTTCCCTCCATCTACCCCTCCTATCAACTTTGGTCCTGCCCCCCCCCCTACTTCCGGTGTCCTTTCCTTTAGGCACCCTCCCTCCCTTCTCTCTCCTTTTCCCCCCATCCCTCTTCCTCCATCCCTCTTACCCCCGGGCTTCCACTCCCCCTTCCTCCTTTTATCTCCTCTGCCCATGGCATCTCCGCTCTCCCCTCTCCCTCTCCCACCCCCCCTCCTCCTCTTTTGGCAGGTCCCCGTACTCGCACACGCTACGTGGACTTTCGCGCGCTGGAGATCATCGCCATCAGTGTCTCGTGTGTGTGCCTTCGTTTGCGTTTAATGTTTGTTCGCCGTCACGCCACCACTGTTCACGTGTACCGTCGCCATCATCCCTGTTATGTGCGCCATGTCAACTAGTGCTAGTGGTGTTTCTCGTCCAGCGTGAACGGCTCCATGTTTTTTGTTTTTTAAGTGCCTACATTTTTTGCCCACTGTTTTGATTGTATTCTCTGTGCCACCTATATGTATTACTTATTGTAAAACTCAAGGCTGAAGAGCGGCGTACTCTGCTGCTGCCAGCCCACCTTGTGTAAGGTGATCAAAATCACAATAAAGAAAAAAAGAATTTTTTTTGTCTTGCATCTCCGGCGGTACATTGGTATGAATACCATCCGTAGATTGTGAGTTTTGTCATTAATTGAAGCGTTAGGGTTATGCAGGTGCCAGCTAGCCAGCGAGCCAGCAAACCAGCCAGTAGCAGCGGTCCAGCCAGCCAGCAGCGGTCCAGCCAGTAGCAGCAGCAGCAGTAGCGGTCCAGCCAGCAGCGGTCCAGCCAGCCAGCCAGCCAGCCAGCCAGCAGCAGCAGCAGCAGCGGTCCAGCCCACGGCAGCAGCAGCTGCGGCGTTCCTGCCAGCCAGCGTTCCTGCCAGCCAGCCAGCATTCCAGCCAGCGGTCGCCACCCGCCAGCGACAGCGGAGTGGGACTTTGGCCCCAGTTGGCGTCCAACCGGTCTTCATCCATCTTTGTCCGTCCCCTGCTTTCCTCCATACTTTTCGTCCTGTCCTGTCTATGTTCCTCCTCATCATCATGTCAACCCTCACCACCATCACCACCACCACCACCATCACTACCACTACCACTACCACCACCACTGCCATTGTATACACTTCGCCCTCCACTGCCACCACCACTATTACATGGTGTCCCCAGTCGACCCCCCCTCATTCCATCCCTCCTCTTCTCACTCTCCCTTCGCCCACGCTCTTCATTTCCCCCTCCCCATCTTCTTCCACCTCCACCACCACCTCTGATCCCTTCCCTCCACTCCCTCAGCCTGTTACTGCAGCTCCCAGTAAGGTGGTGGCCCGGAGGGCCACTTCCCATACCCAGCTCTCACCCTCGCCTTCACCATCGCCGTCATCTACGTCATCACCGTCGCCTTCACCATCGCCATCCCCATCTCCGGCGCCGGCTCCAGCGTCCACGCTGGGACCTTCCACTTCCCGCCACCTCCCTGTTGCACCTGTCCCAGATGTTTCCTCTCACCCATCCGTCGCTATCAATCGCCCTAGTGGCACCACTGCCTCCTCTTCTTCCAAAAAGTCTCCTCCCCATCCTCCTTCCCCCCCCCCCCAGATGCCGTGGATGTCTCCACACCTGGCCCTGCTCCCTCCGCCTCCGCCTCCTCCTCCTCCTCCTCCCCCATCTTCCTACAAATACCTCCTCTCTCGTCCCTATCCTTCCCTCCTCGAGGCTTGGAACCTCTCACTCCTCCTCCGCCAACACTTTCCTGGAGCCCCCATCACCCTCCTCACACCCCGAAGAGACTCCGTTCTCATCTCCTCCCCCAGCCCCACCCTTTACACTG
Source organism: Schistocerca piceifrons (assembly GCF_021461385.2). Taxonomy (NCBI): domain Eukaryota; kingdom Metazoa; phylum Arthropoda; class Insecta; order Orthoptera; family Acrididae; genus Schistocerca; species Schistocerca piceifrons. Next base: position 165,040,007 of record NC_060140.1, read on the forward strand.
ACATCCTTTCCTGAATCCCCATCACCCAATGCCTCCCTCACCCCTGTTCCTTCCCCATCCCCCAGCCACCAACACCAACCACCCGCATCGCCTGCCGAACCTCACCACTGTGATCACTCGGCTTAGTCCGACAATCATGGAGGAGGAGGTGTTGGCAGAGCTCAAGGCGCATCCCCCACTGGAAATACGGGCAGTTCGCTGCATTTTCAACTCGGATGGCCCCACCCACCTTATTCGGGTTTTTTCAGATCACGCCCCCTCCATTGACCATCTCCTGATGGAGGGTGCCCTCCTCTTCAACACTACAAAGTCGACCCCTCCCATTCTCCTCCTCAATCCCTCCACTGCCAAAGATGTCTGCGCTATAATGCACATACACCATCTGAGTGCCGCTAGGCCTCCAACTGCCCGCACAGTAAGCAAGTGCATTTCCTCTGGCAGTGCCCCAACCTTCAGTCCCCTCCCTCCTGTAACACCTATAATCTCCCACATTCCACGTACTCCCAACCCCCTCCCACCACTCCAGAACTCATCGTCCCTGTCCAACCTCTGGATGCCCCCATCCCTCCTTGCAATTCCCTTCATCGTCACACCACCACTGAGGACATCATCAGGTTCCTCACCGTCGTTCTCCAAAATGTCCACCCTTTCCAGCGCCCTCACACCCTCCAGTAGATATCCCTCACTGCCCATTCCATCTTCCAGCTCAAAATGTATGCCACCTACTCCCACAACCAGGCCCATTTTACCTTCTCCCGTCTTGACACCCTCGTCTAAATGTGTCATGGTGCGACAGCACCGTATCCTGTTCAACAACATCCGTTCCCTTGTGGCTAACAAGAACCTCTTCATGCACACCCTCGCCACCCACTGCGTGGATGCCTTGCTCCTCAATGAAACCTTTCTTCAGCCCCACCACACCATACAAACATCGCCCTACCTCCTTCACCGCTCCGACAATCCCAGATAGTGCATGGCAGAGTTGCCATTGGTCACCTCCACCAGATCCCAGTTCGGTTCCCACCTCTCCTTCCCGACCCCACCGAACACCTGATCCTTAGTCTCTTCTACCCTGGCCTTACCATCACCTGCGCCACCATCTATGTCCACCCTAACGCCTCTATTCCTTTTGACTTCCTCTTCCACACTGACCGGACCTTCTCTTCCTACACGATCGCTGCTGACCTAAACATACATAGTTGTACCGCCATCCAGTTACGGCGGTGGCATCGGTTCCTCTCCTCCCTCCAAGGCGACCTCGTCCCCATTCCCCAGCACACCCACCCTGAATCCAACTCCACTCCTGATGTCGTCCTTTCCTCCCTTAACCTCCTTGCCCGCATAGCGGTGGATGTCCTGTACCCCATTGGTAGTGACCATCTCCCTGTACTCCTCACTGCTTCAGACGGTCATCGCCCCTGCCCTGACCCTCGTAATGAACCTCCCCCAAGGTTGTACATGATTATTCCCTAGCTGACTGGAATGCCTACCCGGATACCCTATCTACCCAGGTTGATGGCCACCCCTCCACATACCGCCACCCTGATGATATTACCCATGCTGCCTCCTTTCTCTAGCAGACCTTGTCTAAGGCCAGGGAGGCCCACGTCCCTTCTGTCGCCAACCACCCCCACCACCCTACCTTACCCCCACAGGCCGTCCTCCTCCTCTGTGAATCCCACTGTCTCTACCGTGCCTTTCTCCACACGAGTGACCCAAACCCACTACGACGCCACCGGCAACTCCAGAGACACATCTGTAACTTGCTCTTGGCTAAGAAACGCCAGGACTGGCGACAGACATGCACTCATTTAAATGCTACACTTCCTATAAACTCGTCCAAGTTCTGGTCAGCCTTCCGCCACCTTACCGGATCTAAACCCCCCCCCCTTGCTGCTATCTTCATGATAACCAACCCTTCCCTTACAACCTTAGTAAGGCCTATCACTTTGCCTCCTACCTCTCTGATGTCTTTACCATCCCCAGTTCGATTACTCCCTCTTCCCGGATGTCTGTGATCGAACTGACTCCTCTGTCCCTCCCATCGCACCTGGTTTCCAGTACTTGCTCAACATTGCACACACCGAACTCAATGCCTGTATCACTACACGGGATCTCATCGCTACACTCCGCACGAAACACAACACCGCTCCTGGTCACAATTGTGTTACCTATTGCCACCTTCGTGAAGCTCCTGTCTCCTTCCTCTCCACCCTGTCCAGGCTCTACAATGTAGTCCTGTCCACCAGCTACTACCCCAACCTGTGGAAAACCTCCTGTATCCTGATGTTCCTTAAACCTGGTAAACCGCTGTCCGCTGTCTCCTCCTACCATCCCATCAGCCTTACCTCGGTCTTCAGGAAGGTCCTGGAATCCATCCTAACCTATGCATCCACCAGCATCTCTGCCATCACTGCCTCCTTCGCGTTACCCAGTGTGGCTTTCAGCCGTCCTTCTCTTCTGATGACCTTCTCCTTCACCTCACTCATCTCCTCACCGAACAGCTTAATTCCCGTCGCTCCGCTATCTTCCTCTCCCTTGACCTTGAACGAGCCTATGACTGAGTGTGGCAATCTGGTCTCCTCTTCAAGCTCCAAACCTTCACCCTTCCTATTAACTACGTCCGTCTGATCGGCTCCTTTCTCTCCCAACGTCCTTCCTACATCACCATCCACAACACGGAGTCGTACACCTTTTTCCCCTCTGCCAGTGTGCTCCAAGTTTCCGTCCTCTCCCCTCTTCTGTACCTTTTGTATACGGCGGACATGCCGCCGCCTTCACCCCCCATCCACCTTCTCCAGTATGCCAATGACACTGCCTTCCTTGCCCTAGCCCCCACCCTTCAGTGCTCCCAATCCCATCTTCACCAGTTCACCACTTGGTGCAACAAGTTGTTGCTTAAGGTCAATCCTTCCAAAACCCAGGCGATCATTGTAGGCAAAACCACCCCATCCTTCCGCCTCCTCGATTTCCATATCACCATCTATGGCTGTCCTATCGCCCTCACCCCCACCCTTAAGTACCTTGGTGTCACCCTCGACCGTCACCTCTCCGGGACCCCCCACCTCCAGACAATCCAAGCCAAGGCACACTCCCGACTCTGTCTCCTCAAGCTCATTTTGCTGGCTATACATGGGGTCTGGACCCCTCCACCATCCTCCATACCTATAAATCCCTCATTCGCCCTATCCTTTGCTATGCCCACCCTGCCTGGATCTCCGCTCCCCCTACCTTTTTACAAATCCCTTCAGATCCTAGAACACCATGCTCTTCGTCTCGCCTATCACATCTGTCTCCCCTCCCCCACGAAATACAATAAAGGAAAAAAATTGTTATGTAGCTGTCCGAGAAAGCAGCTTTCCTAGGCGCCCTACATTAGACGAGTGGGCAGGATACCACAGATAGCATGCAGTTGCAGCAGTGTAAAGCGACCAGTGTTTCGATGCGATCGTTAATTTTAGTTGTATGAGCATATTTTTGCCGGGCTTTAGACTGGAATAACAGCCTAAATAACATGTAAAAACGATCTGTTTACCGACTAAAACTAGTAAGAATTATTTGAAAGTTTTCTGTTGTCAGAAAAGACTGTGATTGAATGATATTCATTTTCTTTAATGACCCTCGGAGCATAGAGAACTCAGCATTTGTAGAAGTAAGTTGTACCTTATGCCTCAAGACGAAAGCGAATATTTCGCTACTGTCACACCCAGAACAAGCTGCGCACACACTGAAAGGAAGCTGTGTTAACTGGAGGCTAGCGCATTGGTTGCACTGTGGAGTGCGCCGCTATCGCGGAGGCGTGTCCGCCCTTCTACAGTATGTGCCATTGTGCAGACTCCCACACTGTCGAGCGTCCCACCCCGCAGCAGCAGGTGGTAATGTCGTGGGCGGGCCGGCCGCTGTGTCTCTCCCTCTGGAACATTACGGACTGCGCTGCGCGTGTGGACGGCCTGGAATTGCCGCCGGCGACGATGCGACGCCGTATCTCCACAACTGTCTACCTGCTCACGGCAGGCGGATCTCAATTAGAGCGCTGATCCTGGAACCCCTGCTGCCGCAGGCAGAACTGCTTTGTTATCGGAGTACGGACGGCAACGCCCTGAGGCACAGCGACCGAAACCCGCATCGCGCTCTTTGTACTGTACTCGTCCCCTAGACTCTAATTATAGCATACACAGACAAATAACATAAATTATGTGTGCTTGAAGCGAAAGAACGTTTTCTTTATTTTCTGAAACGATATATGATCTAGATGCAGACTGTTTTCAGCAAAGCGTTCCCTTACGGTTATGTACCATAATATAAAATCTCATTTGGCCAACTACTCGCCAATCGTCGTCGATAACTTGAAACAGGAATACACGAGTCACTGGACCGCTGTGAATGCTTTGAATTAGTTTCTGGCGGTGGTACACGGTTACGGTATGTGTTGTGAAACCGTCGTACAACTGTCTTATGAATCAGTACAGAGAATGAAAAACGTTATCTTGTGATTACAGAAGTTTTATTTACCCACAAAACAATCGGTAGGTATATACATAACTACGAGGGTTGAATGAAAAGTAACGTCTCCACCTTCGTTAAATGGGTTTGGATGGGAATATTATAATAAATCAAACGCAGAAATAATCCTTAGAATCTGGTCTTTAATTACCAATATTCACTTTTCCACATAATCACCAGCCGATTGCATAAGTTTCTGCCAACGACGAAAAAGTTTTCTGAAGTCGTCACGGAAGAAGTCGACAATATGGCACTTGACCACTCTTGAGGACTGTGCAGGCTCCGAACCACACAGTAGGCTGAACGTCATGGCCCACGCAAGCCAGCGAGGGCGAAGGGAGCGGCCAGCCGTAGTGACTCTCAGCTGAGGCAGCCCAGGTGTGGGAGACCCCCCACCGCAACAGAACTGGGCCCCGGCCAACTGACGCGCCTACGTCACACAGCACGGCTGTCTACCAGTATACGTGGTATGTCTCACAAGCAAGGGCAGAGAGTGGGACGCCATCACAAACCGGTCGCCACCCACTAGCGGCCGACGACCCGCCAGACCGCTATTCGATGGACGAGTCAGTCACGTGGAACCACAACACCACAGTCGAAATGCGCACCAGGCCTAACCGACTCATCGGGATGCCGAGAGGGACGTGTCCTGTCGACGAAAATCAAACTAAGCTAATGTCCTGCGCCGGCAGGTGCATTCCGATGTAGAGGTGATTAGGGAGAGCAGGGCTGCCCCACGTCCCACTAACGCTGAATGGGTTTCTATGCCATGGGGCGGGCTGCACATCAAATGAAACGCTGTCACACAATAGACGATGGCTGACTGCTGCCTGACCAGGATGGCGCCAAGGGTCCAGCTGCGGTCCGTAAGCTGCAAAAAAGCAGGTTGCTTCCCAGACACCAGATGCGGCGAGACGACAGGGAAAGCCAGAGATGTCTGCTGCCACTTCTGCCAAGCCATGTGCTGGGTGAGAGGCCATTCCACTTGGGCGAAAATTGCTGTTCTTCAGTCCTACCAGTCACAGCTTGCGTGAGTGTATAATGGCTGTGTTTCCAATTCGTGTCTGCAGCTAGGGTAAATCGTAAAATAGTGCCGACGTGTTTCCAATGTCTGCAACGGGTGTAACTGAGGCGGAACGTGGGGACCAGCCCAGTATTCACCTAGCAGGATGTGGAAAACGGCCTAAAAAGCACATCCAAGCTGGCCGGCACACCCGCCCTCGTCGTTAATCCGCCGGGCGGATTCGATTCGGGGCCGGCACCCCTACCCGAGCCCAAGACGCAGCGCGTTAGCGCGCTCGGCTAACCTGGCGGGTTGTTATGCTTATCTCTCTGTGTAATTTTTACCTCTATACTGTGCAGTATGGAGATATGCAAACTAAGGATATCTATCACTATATTAATGAACCTATTTGAAAGGGTAGCCCTGTCACTTCTAAATATCTCCGTTGTGGGAGATGTTTAGAGCACAATACTATACAAAAAAATATTCAATCAACGTGGAGATTAAACATGTTACAAAACGTCCAACGAACACATAAAAACATGAAGTGACCGCAATAAACTAATATTTGTTACCTTCTGCACAGTTCTGCCCAGTTGTGAAAAACACGAACTGAGAGTCTCTGCACGGGATTACTGACTTCACTTCCGTACGGGATCACTGACTACCAAGTAGAAGAATCTTGGAGAAATTTCGAAACTTTCACCGTTTCAGACAGCGTGCTGGCGGAGTCCAGTGACTACTTTGGAAATATGCTTGCGCTGTGAACCGGGCGTCACTGCGCTGAAAGCTAGATCCTCAAACAGCAGACTACTGTCCAGAAACAGTTAAGTTCAAACTATGTCTAAATCGCTTCAATCCCAACAACAAACGTAAGACGAGAGCTCCTAGCCAAAGGCGGAATCCAGGAACCTCTTAAGCGCAAGTGTATAACAGAGAAAGAGCTCCCCAGGTATCTGTATGCCAGGCACAAGACGAGAACTCCGAGCCTAAAGAAGTGAATTTCAGAATCGTCTTAAGCGAACAGGAAAGTTCAGTATACTAGCTAACGCCTGCAACAGAAGTTCTACCTAACCCTTCAGCTCTGAGAGAAGTCCTCCCAGTTTGGGAGTAGTTCTCTAGAACTACTGGCTCTCCAGCTCACCCCTGATTACTCCAACCATAGGTAAGGGTGGGCAAATCATACGTAATCTCACTGCCCCATGTTCGTGCTCCCACTCTCTTTACTCTAGAAAGCTCCACCCAGCCATAAACGCAAGTTTGCTTTCTCCCATTGAATCTCCTAGGTCATGGCGATACTTCTTTTCACACAAATAAATGCACCAACCTGAAACGTCTGTTTTAAAATCGCGGGAAATAGGCTGCCTGACGTGCCAGCGTGCCGCCCGTGCCCGACGCATTCCAGGCTGTTTCTACATTGTTTAAATCCGCAGTCCTGCAAACCTGGCGCCAACCGACCACTGGCAGTCCTTGTGTGGCTCAAGCCCTCGTATTTCCTTACGGCTGTATCCTCGTGGAAGTTCGTATCTTCAGTGGTACCTGAGTCGGTAGCCGCTCGCCCACAATAGCAGCGATGTCGCTGCGTGTCCTTAGAGATCCCCCGGTCTTTGTGTTCCTCGGCAGAAATAGCTTTTAAGCGTGCCGCCGCCGTCCAGCTGCCCAATGTGTTTCCTTTTTCCCCAATGACTGGTCGGGAAATCAGTGTCTCGTTTCTGCACTGAGTTCTACACAGCCACGCAGACTAAATTCCATCACCAAACATAAAAGTAAAATTCAATTGTTAGTACTAAAGTGTATTGACAGAGTTAGCTATTTTCTATTTCCATGATAAAATGGCACCAAACCTGACAAATTATATCAAAATACAATCTAAGTATGTACACTGGTGTTCAGAATTGAAGCAGTGAAATGAAATTTCGCAAGGCTGGATTTATTTTGCCACAAAACAGTGTAAACAGGTGATAGTGAAGTAGAAATAATGTAAAGAATACAGAATGTAAAATTTTTCTTGCTTTTTTTTCACTTAATGGATATGCGCACATGGTCTGACAAGTGATTAATGCACTTATTATGGGGTGTGACCACCTCTGGTATCAATAAAGGCCTGGAAACAACAGGGCATGCTGGGAATGGCGTCATCAATCTCATGTTGAAGGAATAACGCCCATTCCTCCTACTCGTACACTCGCAAGTCTTGGAGAGTGGTTGGTGGATGCTGACTTGATGCAAACCGTCTCCTTAGTGCATCCCAGACATGCTTTATGGGATTCAAATCGGGAGAGTGAGGAGGCCACTTCATGCACCCGTATCTTTTGTTTCCACGAAAACATCAACCACCCGTGCTCTACGAGGTCGAGCATTATCGTCCATCAGTACAAAGTCTGGGCCCACAACCGCACAGGAAGTCCCAACATCTCTTCACGATACCTGAAAGCAGATAACTTTGCCGATTCACCCGTAAAATTTCATGAAGGCGTGTTCTACTGGTCAACATAATTCCTGCTCACACTATTAGAGAGCATCCTCAACATGTGTCCCTTTCCACAACGTTTGGGTCCCGAGGTCGTGTTCTACATTCCCTCCAGATGCGAATCCGTCAAGATTCACTCTCCAAACCAAATCGAGACTCGTATGTCAAAAGAACATTGTCCAGCGTTCGATGGTCCAGGTGGCATGTCAATAACTTTCTTTCTGTGAAGACGGGTCAGAGGTACACATACAGCAGCTCTCCGAGAACAAAAGCCTTCTGTACACCGTTTGCCTCGACACAACACGTCCAGCGAATGCTGCGAGCTCACATGCCGGTTGCTATGCAGTGCTCAGGCGGCACCACCGTGCCCTTACAGCCAAATAACGGTCCTCTCATCCTGATCTCACAAGTGATCGGCCCTGTCGTGATCTTAGATCTCCATAAATTGTCGCCACATCCGAGAAACAACATCGGCATACATCAGCTAGGGACTACCATGCTTCCATTCTTCCTAAGGCCCTCCACCGCAGAATGTCTGGTAGGGGTCTTCTCTGTGGCATAATTCACCGTCTGTGACTGTGTACTCAGCGATTGTGAATCGGAACTACACGGCAAACACTACCCTGTGTTGTAGGTGCCCAGACGTCATTGTTGGCATGGTTGTCCGGGACCGAAATGCCATCTTCCGTGCAGAAAACGATCGTAGGGACATCAGTTGACAGTCTCTATATCGTGAATTAGACACATGACGGGAAAATAGAAGTTTGTAGCTTTAGTTTGGAACACCAGATGGCTCTGAGCACTATGGGACTCAACTGCTGAGGTCATTAGTCCCCTAGAACTTAGAACTAGTTAAACCTAACTAACCTAAGGACATCACAAAAATCCATGCCCGAGGCAGGATTCGAACCTGCGACCGTAGCGGTCTTGCGGTTCCAGACTGCAGCACCTTTAACCGCACGGCCACTTCGGCCGGCTGGAACACCAGAGTATAACACTGTAGATCTAAATCACTGTAAGCAACAAAATCTTACAACCTTGCAAGTTTATGAGGTAGTGTACAGTTGACAATATGAGGACAACCCCCGTTGTTTCGAGAGAGGTATTGTGTAGTTATCCTCTCATGTCAGAAGAATTAAATGGAATGGACCTGCAGAATTGTACATGGAGTTAAGACAATATTGCTGACTGGCCGACATCCTTCAAGAAAGGGAACCAAAGTTTTTCTAAATATAATCTTTATCTAATATTCTGTTAAATATAATAAATACAAACTAAAGGATATACTCAGACGCTAAATCTCACGTATGTAAAGAAGAAGAAAGAATTTTTTTTAAGGAATACTTGTGTCATTATCGAGTGAGAAGCGTTTCGAGGTGAAAATTCAAGGATAAGGGGGATGAAGACTAGCAGAAACACTCACTTGGATCGTCTTTTATATGGAAAAGAAACTCAATAGCTACCGGAAAATTAAGATGACTCACAATGGGGAGTACAGTTGTTAGATGAGATTTGTGAGGAGTACCGCAACAGAATTACAGAAAATAAGACAAAGTCAGTAGCTTTTAAAGAAAAACATGCAGCAGCGAACACAAAATGGTATTTAATAATAGATCAGGTCAGACCTTTTTTATAGATACGTTTGTCAGGTCAGACCTTTTTTATAAATAGTTTGTGACATTATATACGATTACGACGAAGACATGGAGAAGAGATTAGCAAAGTTTCGGAATATATGGGAAACAACAAAAATAAAAAATTAAAGCGGGAAAGACACAAGTTTGAAATTATATAAGACAACAGCGGTCTCAATACTTGTTTACCGAAGTGAATCGTTGGTTATACAAGGGTGTGCTGAAAAGTAGTGCCTCCGAATGTTTTATGTGAAAATTGTTGAAGATTTTTAATTAAAACATAATATATTAAGATCCTCCATCTTTATTCTTCATGTCTACATATTTATTTCGCAACATATTCGTTGTGGCGACGAACACATTCCTCCTAACGAGAGAGCAGTTTATTGACACTATCACTGTAAATATTTGTCTTTATTGACGGAGCCACGTTTTGAAAGCAGATGAAAATCAGATCGGACCAAATTTCAACTGTGTGGATGATGATCGACGACAGTGAACGTAAGGCGTCGGACTGTTGCAGATGTCGCAGCGCTCGTGTGTGGTCTGACACCGTCATGCTGAAGGAAAAGGTGCAGTATATAAGGAGGAACTCTTCGAATTCGAAAATCTGTTACAGCACGATGTTTTTCACTTACCAACAGTGTTACGTTACACTCCGCCATGTTGTAGGTTTCAATTCGGAGCTTTCTAGCGGAAGAGGAGTTCGAATATGTAGACACGAAGAACGAAGATGTAGAATTTTAATAAGTTTGTTTTATTATTAGCCTTGGGAAGTTTCACATAATTCTAAGGCATTACTTTTCATCATGTTGAGACAGAGATGAGATTTATAAGAGCAATAGAGGGAGCTGGCATAAGTTCAGAATATAGGAAAATACTGCACATAGATTCAATATCAATAAACTAGGACGAACTGGAACGAACATCTCCAAAGAATGATTGAAAAAAAGATAAGAAATCAAGAAAAACAGAGGATTCATTGGCAGCGAGACAAGCACAAGACAAGGCATAATGCTGTAAAAAGTGAAGATGATGGTTTACTATATAAAGAATTATTTTGGAACAAATGTTTCAAATGGATCTGAGAACTATGGGACTTAACTTCTGAGGTCATCAGTCCCCTAGAACTTAGAACTACTTAAACCTAACTAACCTAAGGACATCACATACATCCATGCCCGAGACAGGATTCGAACCTGCGACCGTAGCGGTCGCGCAGTTCCTACATTGGAACAAATAAGCCCTAGGTCACAAATATTGTCAAAATTGACATGGTTTCGACGCTACTATGAGCGTCGTCTTCAGAATTAGACTAACTGTACTAAAACATACCGAGCGAGGTGGCGCAGTGGTTAGCACACTGGACTAGCATTCGGGAGGACGACGGTTCAATCCCGCGTCCCGCCATCCCGATTTAGGTTTTCGGTGATTTCCCTAAATCGCTCCAGGCAAATGCCGGGATGGTTCCTTTGAAAGGGCACGGCCGACATCCTTCCCCATCCTTCCATAAACCGGTGAGACCGAAGACCTCGCTGTCTGGTCTCCTTCCCCAAAACAACCCAACCCCAACTAAAACATATTAGGTATATAGTACATTAATAAAATTAAAGTTTGCACTGACTCGAAAAGATGCGGTACTTGTTGCAACCCTTGTTCACAGTTCGAGCAGCCTTTAGCGGCTCGCCATCTCACAACTGTTCATGACGTCGCCTTTCCGCCTTAGATCTTTTTTAATATGTGACTTGTAAGTACTGCGTCTATTCGAGTCAGTACAAATTTTAATTTTATTAGTGTACTATGCACTTAATATGTTTTATTTCAGTTAGTCTAATTCTGAAGACGACGCTCATAGTAGCGTCGAAACCAGGTCAATTTTGACTTAATATTTGTGACTGAGGGCTTATTTGTTCCAATATAATTCTGACACGGTCACTGAACCTTAGCAGCTATGTTCAGAGTTTTATATAAATAATGTTTTCACGTTAACGAAATCAGACACGGCAATTTACAGTTGTTGGACCTGACACACAGCTGGAACGCGTGAAAAGTGAACAGCAGGCACGGCGCTAAGCAGTTCGCCGTACGATGCAACCGTAGCGAGTGAAACAGGCGTAAACTCTGGTCGGGGGTTCCAGGTAGCGGTCGCTGCCCGGCGGTTTACACTGAGGGCCTGCGCCTGTATACTGGCGCTTACAGGGCGCTCTGTAACCGCAGCTCCTAGCAGTGCTGTTCAACGTTGAGGGCTGTGCAGTGCACAGTAGTGCTGCGGCTGCGGTCGCTAAGCCAGCCGTCTGGACAGGCCGGGTTAATCCGCGTGGCGCGGCTACGGCTGAAACTCTCTGCGGTCCGCCGTAGCGATACCTCTAAAGCTGGTTGTTTGTCCACATTTCGCCTCTGTATATCGTTCCTTAGCAAAAATTTGTGTGCGGCGTTTTTTGTCTGTGAGGTCACGCTATGCTCATAGCGTGGACAGGGAGACAATTTCTTCCTGTGATATTGCTTGTACCTACAGTGATCAGCCAGAACATTATGAACACCGACCTACTATCTACACTCATGCTCATAAATTAACGATAACTGCAGAATGTGGTGCCACACAACTTGGCACTACACAAAACTGTCTGTAATGGCATAGACACATAGGGAACACACACGACACAGATCTGTAACTCCACAGTATTGGTGATAAGTTGAGAAAACCGTCCCGAAACACGTGCTACAAAACGCTACTGTTTCCTCCTGTGGTGTGCGTACTGTGAGACCTTAAGTACACACACCATCAGATTATTTGACTTGTCGCTCTAACGAAGTAGGTGAGTGTCAGCAATATGTCTCGTGGTCTTATCGTGGCGTGTTTATCTTCTGCCGTTAGGTCAGACGATAGAAATGCCACTTGCACGCCTCCTGTGGTGTGCGTACTGTGACACCTTCAGTACACACACCATCAGATTATTTGACTTGTCGCTCTAACGAAGTAGGCAAGTGCCAGCAATATGTCTCGTGGTCTTATCGTGGCGCGTTTATCTTCTGCTGTTAGGTCAGATGATAGAAATGGCACTTGCACGCTTAGAGTAGCCGATTGATGGTGACCAACTTTAAACAGAACTTGATTAATTTTCACACACATTTATTAAAATAATAACAAGCATAAAAATTACTTAACTTGGTTCTGGATGCTATTTACAATTGACAATCTGAAGTTTCTTTGGTATTGGTACGTTAATCTTATTCTCACATACATCTCTGATACGTGACAAAAGTGTCTATACATTTATTTTCATGGCTATGTAGAGGAATATGGTAATCTTACTAGGCGCAGACGGAAACTTGACCATAGACTTGTACACTAATGCACACTGGTACAGACTGGTGCAGACAAATGCAGACTGACTAATCGGAGGTCTGTACACTCCTTATAATACCTCGTGCATTCATGCATCACTGAGCAAGTGTGATCCGCGAGGAGAAAAGGTTCTACGTTAGCAGCAGTCTCATTGGCTGCGTTACTTATTAATACGTGGATCGGCGGAAGCAGAATTTGGTCCGTCTCTATGGCAGCGCCATCTCGTAGTGTGGAGACGGACGAGCGTTGCCCCTGCGCTGTTATGCTTAGTGGGGCGCGCTCTAGTGGGAAAGTTTTGTACATGCTGACTACACGGAACTATGTGCACAACACCTCTGCAATTACCTCGACATCAATATGGTATATGATCACCATGCACACGTACACAGGCCGCACAATGGGTTGTCATACTCAGGATCAGGTGGTCTAGCAGCTGCAGGGGTATAGCCTCCTGCTCTTACACCAGTGCCTGTTGGAGTTCCTGAAGTGTCCTAGGGGTTTGAAGACCTGCAGCGATATGTCGACCGAGAGCATTCCAGACGTGCTCGATGGGATTTATGTCTGGAGAGCGGCATGCCACTCCATTCGCCTGATATCTTCTGTTTCAAGGTACTCCTCCAAGACGGCAGCTCTGTGGGGCCGTGCATTATCATCCTTCAGGAGGAAGGGTGAGACCCGCTGCACTCCTGGAAAGGCGGACATACTGGTGCAAAATGAAGTCCCGATACACCTGACCCTTTACAGTTCCTCTGTCAAAGACACGCAGGGATGTACGTGCACCAATCATAATCCCACCCCCCACCTGAAACCACGACCTCCACACAGGCCACTTTCATGGACATTAAGGTATTGGTATCTGGTTCACGCCAGATAAAAACCCGGCGAGAACCACTGTTCAGACTATACCTGGACTCGTCTATGAACATAACCTGGGATCACTGTTCCAATGACCATGTATTGTGTTCTTGACACCAGACTTTACGGGCTCTCCTGTGACCAGGGGTCAGTGGAATGTACTTTACAAGTGTCCAGGTGAATAAACCAGGTCTGTTCAGTCATCTATAAACTGTGTGTCTGGAGACAACTGTTTCAGTGGCTGCGGTAAGGCGCTGAGCAAGGCTACCTACAGAACACCATGGCCGTCTGAGGGCACTGATGGTGGGATATTGGTCTTCTTGTGGACGTCCCGTACTGTGGCACCTGGAATCGTTGCCATAATCTTGAGATCACACTTTGTGGCACACAGAGGGCCCGTGCTACGACGTTCTGTGTTTGACCAGCCTCCAGTCGCCCTAGTATTCTACCCCTCATAGCTTCATCAATATGTGTTCTTTGAGCCACTTTCAACACACAGTTACCATTAGCACGTCTGAAGACATTTTGTACACTTTCTCGCTGCACCGTACTCTGATGTGCATCAACAAACCTCTGCGTATGTGGACTGCTGCCAGCGCCACCGTGCGACGACTGCAGGTCAAATGCGCCGCATGGTCACACCCTGAGGTGATTTAAATCCGCAAACCGCCCACCACAGCATTGTTCCACCATGTATCAGCATTATCCTTAATTTATGAGCATGAGTGTGTATAAACCCGTCCAGGCGATAGCAGCGTCACCTAGCGAGGAATGACTGCTAGTCAGATACACGAACATTGCATGTAGTGTAAGTGAGAGTTCTGTGCGTGTGTAAAATGGAGAATGCGCGTGACTGAGTCTCACCCATGGCAGATTGTGATGGCTCACAGACTCAGCACGAGTATTTCGGAAGCTACACGACTTGTTGGGTGTTTCAGGAGTGCTATGGTGAACGTCTTTAGACGTGAAGAAACAAAGGGGAAACCAATTGTAGACGTCGTGTGGTGAGTGGCCAACCCTCATTACAGATGTCTGACGTCGTAGTCTGGGCAGACTGGTAAAACTGAAAAAGCGACGAGCTGTAGCCTAACCAAGATCAGACTTTAATGCGGGGCAGAGTATAAGTGTGTATAAACACATTGCGCACCGAAAACGACCCACGCCTGTGCCAGTGTTAACACCACAACATCGGCAACTTAGACTAAAATTGGCACGTGATCACTGGCACTGCACATTGGACTGTGGCAGAGCGTTGCATGGTCTGATGAATCTCGATACCTTCTTTATCATGACGATGGGTTGTGGAATCCTTCGTCTTCCAGGGGAATAACTCCTTGACACCTGCGATGGGGGACGGAGACCATGATGCGACGGCCGGATTACGCCCTGTGGAACATTAACATGGGAATCCATAGGCCCAGTGGAGCTCGTGCTCGGCACCATGACGGCCTAGGCGTATCGTACACTCGTTGCAAAGCACGTACTCCCCATCATGATGATCATGTTTCCCGACGGCAGCGGCATTTTTCGACAAGATAATGCTCCACGTCACGAGGAGTCGTTAGAAGAACACAGTGGCAAGTTCCAATTGTTGCGCTGGCCATTCAGCTCCTCGGATCTCAACCCGAACCAACACCTCTGGGATATTCAACGTGGCATCAGAGCTCACCGCCCCTACCCCGGAATATATGGGAATTAGGAGAATTGTGTGTGCAGATATGGTTCCAGATCCCTCCAGCGACCTACCAAAGCCTCATTTCTTCCATGTTACGATGCGTCATCTCTATTATCAGCGCCAAAGGTGGACATTCCGGGTATTGGATAGGTTGTCATAATTTTTTGACTGATCAATGCATCTATGAGTTTTCATATGCTGTGGCTGAATGTCTGATTATACTTCTACATATGAAAAACCATAACATTTCGATTAAGAACTGATGAGCCCTATCCGTGCGTTATGGAAGTACAAGGCGTGGACAGGTGTACGGAAACTCCAAAACTAAAACCCATTACCGTGCCCAGTATGTCGTAGGAATTCCGTTGACACTCAGGAGAGCTTATAGTCATCAGCAGTGGACAAATACAAGTCCTGAATCTTTGTCAAGGAAATCATATAGCATTTTTTCTGCAAAAAAGCCGCAAGTTCAGGTAACAAATATGGAGTTGTATAACAATCGCGCACCCTTCTCTCTACAGCAGACCACAACGACTCAACAATACTGAGATCTGGTGACTGTGGCAGCCAGGTGAGATGTGACTGTTCATCCCCGTGTCCACAGTACCATCCACGACTCGAGCTGTGTGAACAGCAGTCTTGTCGTGTTGGAACACAGCATCACCATTGGGGAACAAACGTGGGTGGACCATACCAGCCGAAATGGTCCGTTCGCTCATGGTTCACGTTTTTTGGTTTCTGCACCACTTTCTCCTGTTACGAAGATTTGCTTCACTACTGAGTTGTACTGGAATTCCAGTTCACCCTACAATTCTCTGCTTACGGAGCTCCCTTCGTGTTGTTTTGTTGTTGCCAGGCTAAGATAGTGCGGCATTCAGTTCCGCGGCGACTTCTTCAGCTCTCGTCCTCTTATTTTTGTCACAATCAACTTAAATGACCGTCTGTCACGATCACTGAATACATTTTTCTCTTGTATGTGGTATAAATCATCGATGCGGTGTCTCTTACAACACCAAACACTTCGGTTGCCACGGTGACGGAAGAACCCACCATACGAGCACCAATAATCTGCCACGATCGAATCCACTTACCTTCGACATAACCCACTCAAAACTACAAGGAATATTGTTCTGACCACGACTGACAGTTGTAAAAGTACTGAGGACATTGTACATGTGCCGTTTCTGGTCAAATTCAAAAAGCGAACTGCAGCCTTGTATGGCATCTGCATTCTTGTATAAGGGCGTATTACTCGCGGTGTTTTCATACTCTTATGCAAAACCGGTATGTAAGTATGTACCCTTCACCAGATTTAGAGGGGAGGGGGGAGGATTTTAAAGGCTACCGACTCCATGCGCACAACTCATGGCACGATATTTATAGGTAGCGAGATTCCAGTACGAGACTCGTAAAATGCAGACATACCTGAATATAAGGGGAAAATAGCAATATTTCCGAAAAATGCGCAAGACTTAAAAGACTTATTTTTTAAATTATCAACTTCTCAGTGTATAAATTTTGACAGCAAACAGCTTACCGTCAGAATGCTCATCAGTATGGTCCACTATGTATGTCCACTACATAAAAAGAAAACAGATCCTAAAAATTATAAACGGATCTTCCTCTTACCAATGAAGTATAAGATGTCGTCCATTGTACTTTAGAAGAGAGGTGAAGGAATACTCGACCATCAGCCAGAAAATTATAAGTATGATTTAAGAAGGGATTGTGTTGTGTCAACCAAATATTAATTCTAAAGGAACAATATCAATGAGGAAGACTGATAAACTTGAGATATTTAATAAATTTTCTAGGTTTTAAAAAGGTCTATGATTCAATTGATCGAAATGCACTAATCAACACTATAAAGGAACTAGGAGTCCACAATAATATAACTTAAATAATTAAACGAACTTTAACGAACACAATATGGGCATTTAAAGTTATGGAGGAACTGTCAAATCCTTTTGAAATAAAGTCAGCAGTAACACGAGGAGAGGGTCTTTCACTTCTGCTTTTCATTTGCTTATTTCCGTATTGGAGAAGACAGAGAGAGACTCAGGGAAATCCATTAATACTATAGGTGCTCAAGTAGGAAATATTCAAAATAAAATCACTATAGATTGTCTAGAATTTGCAAATGATATGGCATTTAATTACTGTCTCACTGGATAGTGCCAAAGAATAAATCACAAAACCGAGAAAAGAAGGTAGACGAAACATGATGAAAAATATCATTTGAAAAAGAACAGTTCGTGAAAAATATCACTGATGTCTCCCAAAATCTTAAAATTCGTAACAACACGGTACCAAAAACAAGGCGTTTCAAATACCTAGAAGAACAGATAACGAGCAATACGAAAGCGATATGCAGCAGAAACACTTAAACTTACAGGATCTAAAAACTCTAGAAAACGTTGAAACATGAATTCTAAGGGAAGAACTGGGACTCAAAAGCAATAGTAATGCTGAATACAAATTAAGATCAAACAGAGAGCTCTATTTGAAACAGAAAAACTAAGTGATGGCACGTGGAGAAGTAGAATGCTGTTTATGGACACATGTACCGAATGGATAATTACAGACTAACCAACTTACTAAAAGGCTACAAATCCAAACCCTCGTGGTTCACTGGCACTGACAAAGATATGAAAGCGCTGGAACCAGAATTGATGTAATAAGCAACAGTATACATGATAGAGGACCAATACAAAACGCAGGATTTCGGTAAGGTAAGATGCCCTGAAATGGAAGGAAGTGAACCTGAGAAGAAAAGGAACATCACTCTCAAAGAATGATGGAAGTCTGGTTGCAAGAGAAATTAAAAGCAAAGAAGCAAACCCGAAGTTGATACATCATAAGCTCCAAAAAGAATCATTCGAGTGAATAAATAACGGATGTTGTCAGGGGTATTACATAGTGAATAATAAGAAAGAGGTTAACTGATCTCAAAATAGTGGATACGGAAAGCTTTATAGTAACTACAGCCGTTTTCATGTAAAATCGAATGCACACCCAGCCATAGACCGCAGCGTAGAGGAGGACACACTGGGCGCAGCAATACTGGTATAGCCGAAGGGATGTTTGAGTTTGCGATAGCTGCGACGGCCGCCTACGTGCGTGGCTGGCGACCACCAATCACCTCCTACTGATGAATCGCGCTTCCAATTCGCTCCTACCACATTCGGCAATCACGCGAACCTAGTACACACACACCCATTGATCATTCTAAATTGCATGGTCCGACTATTTAATTACACGGTCCAAAACTGTGCGGAACCAAAGCTATTAAGACCAGCGCCAGGGCAGGAATAAATTTAGTTGACGAACACTCGCGTGAGATTACGCTGACTTAATACCTTGCCTTGTCACCACCCATATTTTGTTAATAAAGTGTTACTGATTTTTTTTAAGCATAAGTTAGTACATCACCAACATATATATTTAAAGCTTCATCGTTTCCTTCTCGATGTTGTTATTAAGTCTTCAGCGCTAATACATGTGAGATGCTACTCTCTGCATCAACCTATTGCTGTGCAGTCATGTGCATAGCTATTCCAACCTACACTCCCTCTCATTTCAATCAACCCTTGATATCCCTCTACAAATTTTACCTACCACAGTTCTCCTCATTGTCGAAGAATTACTCCTTCTTGCCTCTGTATACGTTCTGTTAAACATTACCTTTTATTAACTGTTCCACAATTTTCTTTCCTCACAAGTTCGACTCAGTACCTCTTGGACAGTTGACCTGTTTACCCATCTAATCCTACAATCTTTAGTAGCAGTACATTTCAAAAGCTTATATTTTTTACCGTACGTCGCCTAAGTTTTATTGTCTTACCAGGGTACACTCCACACAAATACTCTCAGGGAATGGTAGTGGGCTTATTTACTACCTGGAGCCCCGGTCATAAAGTTATAATAATCATATAGAAGAAAAGCAGGAGACATGAGCGATGGACTTAAACATTACGTAATCATGCTTTTCTGCACTCAACTGCCCTCCTCCCTCCCACAACACCCCTCCCCCCTCCCGTTTTCCCGACCCTCTCCAGTCAATCACAGTATACTATTAAATCGAGACAGTGTTGATATTTTAGTATTTTAGTGGCCATAGAAAATGAAAAACTTTATCACAATATAGTAATCGCGACCGTGCACAAAATTACTCTAAAGCTTAGAACGTTTCTCTCACCATATTCAAAAGTATTTTTCCAAAAACGTACATGACAGGTTTAACTTGCATTAACTTCGGTTGAGCTCAAAAGTATCAAAATACTCTGAAGTTTTTTGCACCATATCCAGAATACTTATCAAGAGATTAAGTAAAGCAGCCCCTGCGTAGTACACATATAGTTCGAACGAAGTCTCAGATTAATTATTTTCCAAATCTAAATTGTAAGATGCTTCTCATGTGCGTACACATATAGTTCGAACGAAGTCTCAGATTAATTATTTTCCAAATCTAAAATGTAAGATGCTTCTCATGTGGCACGCAGGCAGTGCGAAGACCGAACTCTCTGATTCAACATTGTCCTTGTTTTGACAAGTCTTGTCTTACTGATATCCAGTGCATTTGACCCTCAGCTCTGCATGATATGAATGACACTGCTTATTGTACAGCTTAATTCGCACTTGTCAATACTATACGCCAATTTTTCAAAACGTGAAATTTATCTACTGATTGTCGTTACCGACAGTTAGCTGCACTTTTATATGCTTACAGTTAGATTAATATACCATAGTGTAAGGCGCAACAGAGCCAAAAACCAGTTATATTCACACCTGGCATGGTAGTCAAGTGTCGCAAAGATCAATCCAAGCATAAAATCTCTGAAAAAATACGCCAGCAGCACAAATCATTTAAGTGTTACAATGGTACGGGTACAGGCGTTGGCATGTAAGTCTGAGGGCCATTTTTGCTAGTTTAAAGAACGAACTGACATCACATGGTAATCCTCCATCAACATAGAGGACATACGGACAGTGCATTACTAGAAATACATAATCTGTGCTTAATATTGCTTTTGAACCAGCCATAGCATAGGTTAAACACGAAACAAGGCGCTGTACTATTTGCCAGTCGGAATAACGCTCTGTAAACCGCTTTAACTGCAGTTCCTATACTCAAGTATTAAATAACCACAAAGACCTAAGGAAATTACGCAGTATAAAGCACCATACGCACACACACACACACACACACACATACACACACACGAAGGCGAGCGCATGCGTGCGTGCGAATTAAACATGAACAAATGGAAAACAAAAGCATTTCTGGAAGGAACAAGGTGTTTAACGATTTCATTCCGTTGTGTCAAGTAAACTGGAGAACATTTGCTTTGTTTACACATAAAACGACCCAACTCAGCGACATTGGTGTAATACTTACAAAGGAAACAGAAAGTAAATTATCTTTGATAACTTGATTTATCATTTATACAGTACAGGAGAACAAAATTAGTTTGCTTATTGTGTTACGTAAGTATATTTACAAATCTGGAGAGTTCAAACTTTACGTCAAAATGTAAATGTATTATTTTTCAAAATACGTAAGATTTCGAATTCAGAACGGACTTTGCAACCACAATGGACCTTAAAAAGTAAAAGTTGCCACATCTAAATTGTCTGTATTACTTATTAAAACACACACAGCTTGCTTATTCTAACTACTGATACAGAATTTTAAGGTTAACCAGCACTTATTAATGATGACACTTTGATTGCTACACCGTACATTGCAGGCACATTTGACCCTGAAATGATACATTTTCATATAAAAATTGTCTGTGTAAGTTGTTAATGTACACACAGATCTGTTAGTACAACTTCATTTAATTATACGTTGATTGACTATCATAGATCGAACATTTAATCTCACATTAAATACATTTAACAACGTAAAAACTGATTGCAAATTATACATATGAGAATTACTGCTGACCCAGGTAACAGCTTAAAGTGCACTTATCAATAAGAGTTACCAAAGAAAACGATGTTGTTCCTACATCTCTAAAACGAATGGATCGATGTTCCTACGACACTTCTCAAGCACAGTGGACCTTCAAATTAGGGGAGAATCCTACAGTATGGATTGTCTTACATACTGTCTTTCGCCAGTCCTCGCTTCTCGTACTGGGTGATAGCACATACAATGGATGAGCCGAAAGACACCGTGATTCCACTCGTGATACTCCAGGTATTTTGTCCTGCGTTGAGTTGTTTATGAGTTGTGAGCGTTTAATGTTGTTTGAGAGGAGCGCGCAAGAAGTTAGTTTCAAGACTTTAGTACAGTTTTATGAGATGAGTAAGTGCATTTATTTTACATTTATTTTAACTGTATTGTTTAAGGATACTGCAGCCTTAAAACGTTCAAACAATCGTGTATTAAACAATACGTAGTAGGTATTGTTTTTACTGTGTGATCGTCGTAAAGCACCGGCTGGCCAGTTGTCTTCCAATACCGACTAGTCAGAACGTTACAGAAAAATACTAATAAGTTTCTCTTTTCTCTTTTCATATTTAAATGGCTGACAGTGAGGGTAAAAAGAAATGATAATGGACTGAAGAAAGTATGAGGATACCAATGAAGTAATATCGGGAACAATGACAGAAATGCAGGTGCTGTGTCTTTTCAGGTCCTGAGGAGCTCTTTAGATAACCCAATAAAAGTTGTTAGAACAGGTGCATCTGTGAATCTAACCCCTCAGATGGGCAGGTCTAAGAGGACATTCAACAATGGTATGGAAACATAGTTAGTTCTATACATGATAGGTTTAGATAACAGGTTCATGTCACATAGTAAGAAAGAATTTGAGGTTAGCATTTGCACCATCACCTATTCAATAATGAAAAGAAAACTCTCGGCATGCTGTATCATTATAACTTTATCTGTACGACAGCCAGAACAGCCCCTTAGAAATCTTAATCGACTAACTTTCGCAGGGCTTTGGGACCCAATAGACATCTGTATGAGCTCTTCTTTACGAAATACGAAGAGCTAATTTCCAAATAGAGTTTCTCTGCAAGTAGAATTCATAACGCCGACGGCACTGGAATTTCAGTACTTCATGCGAATGATATGAACGTCAGTACTCTAGAGGAGGAAAACAAGTCAGCCAAATCAGGTCAGGAGAGAGAAGAAGGAACGTAGTCGTCCTCCCACGCATGAATTCTGCTGGAGGTATTTTTGTTCCTCCTCTTTCCGTCTTTCCCAGCAAGTACTGAAAAAGGATGCTCCCCCAGGAAGTATTTTCGCACCTTAAGCAAATGGATGAATGTCTGCCAAATCATTTCTGAAGTGGTTAATGTTGTTTGTCAAAAGGAAAAATTGTACTAAAGATGAACCAGCGCTTTCCATAGTGGATGGGCACGCAAGCCACAAAGATGTCGACATAGTATTGTATGCAAGAAAACATCGTGTACACATGATCAGCTGGGCCTTCTCACACAACGCATAAGTTACAGCGGATAGATCGAACAATAATGTGACCATTTAAAGCAGCATACAATCAAGCCTAGATTATGTGGGTGAGAAAATACTAATCGTTGAAAATCTTCGGGAAAGACGTTGCTGGGCTGGTGAACACTGCAGACACTTCTGCTGCAGAATGAATCTAGCGCAGTCTGCATTGACTTGCACACGTCATTGGCCCTTGAACGCAAGTGTTGTTCTCTGATTTCGATTTTATTGCTGCTGAACCTTTTAAGGAACCTGTGCTTATGAATGATCAGAACTTCAGCTCTTTTGGCTCTGAACCAGGACCTTCATCAGCTACCCCTTCCAAACCTTGGCATACGTCCGGTAACACATGCAAACTAGGAACTTCAGCAACTACTTCAACTGATTAATAGCCTCAGAGTTTTGAACCAGAATATTCCGGAACCACTCTCATCTTACAGTCATGTAGCAACCACTCCTCTGTCAACTGTGGACACTCCTATTTGTTCTAGTTCAGTATCTCGACATTTCTTGAATGTAGTTGAGAAAATCTCTCCTACAACAAACCACTCAGAAGTCAAAGTACAAAAAACAAGGCGACGGACACACAGCAGTGAAGTTTTTACTTCTTCACCCTATAAGCAGCAGTTGGAGGAAGAAAATAAATTAACGAAGATGAAAGAAAAAGAGCAGAGAAAAGGAAGTCATAAAGAGGACTGAAGTCAGGTCAAGCGCTCAACAGACGAACGTCACATGCATCTAACAGAAACAAACTAGTAAATAATCCAAATAGAGATGCAACAAACAGAAAGCGTCCAAATATCCTGGAATTTGGTAGGGACACTTCAACAACTGATGAGAGCACAATATGTGGTATACGCTGTTAAGTGTATGAAAAAGAATGCGTACAGTGCACTGTACATATGGAATGGGCCTCTGCTGGTTGTGTAGAGCAAGAAAGTATATTGTATTTTATTTTTGATCATTGCAATAAGTTAACAATGGATTTTGAAATTACTTAATTTTGTTCATATAATAATGTGCTCAATAGCCGTCTGTATTTGTGTAGCGTTATCAATAAAGCCTGAAAATCTTCCTATAGAGGCACTGGCTGGTACTGGAAGATAATTTTTTTACTCACTGAAAAACCACCTGATTTTACCTCTACATGACCCGCCACTTTACTAAAATGTCAGGGAAACCATACATATACATCCATAAGGAACGAAATTAAGTACCAGACTACTGTATTAAATTCCCAAATTTTTAGATATTCCACATTTTACAGGTGAAAAGGTTAAGGTGGTGGGTGCTGTAGGACTCTCCCCTAAATATATGTGAGTTAAAGTTGCCGGTATAACTTGGTTATATATACGCACTCCATCAACTGAACCGGATAATACCAATAATATTCGCCATGCATTCGGTCACCATGTGGGATAATGGTTGTCACCGTTGCGTTAATGGCAGTCACCACTGGCGGTAAACACGGTACTGGCAGTTACCGTTTACGGTAAGGGAGCCAAAATGTGTGTTAATGGCAGGCACCATGTTCGCTTGGGGTAATGGTACTCACCATGTTTGTGGTAACCGGCAGTCACCACTACTGTTCAGTATGTTGTTTCATCAAAGTACCATTTAGTTTCCTTCGTCTAACGATTTACCATTATTTGCAGAAGATAACAAACGCAGCGTGGAGTCACTGTAAATTTCGCTGCCTCTGAAAGCATAGAATCCCTCGTTTCTTACCAATAAATAATTCTGATGCTATGTTTCAGTATGCTAGCCCATTCAATTATCACGTGATTTTCATTGTGCGACTGGTGAAGACGACAGAAGTTCTGCGCTGCAATATCAAGCAAATGCTTTAAAATTAGGTCCCTATAATGGTTTTACAGGTCTCCATCATGACCTATACTGTTCGGCTGACTTTGATATTAGATAAAATTTTTACTTTGGCATATTATTGTTTACCGTACTAAATCTCGCCAAGAAATGCACTTTTGTCTGTAAATTAAATTTGCAGTAGTGCTCATGTGTGTTTCGCGGGTACCTCGTATGTGTTCAGATAATATTGCTGTGCACCTCAAGATATATGTCAGTTGTTGCTAGAGTATGACGTTGTCATTTTATTCATTTGGATTAATTAAATGTTCTCAGTAAGCGAGTTGTATGTATGTTAAAAAATTATACAGACAATTTAGATGCGGAAGTATTTAATTTGAAGGTCCATCACGCTTGAGAAATGTCGTAGGGACATCGAACATACTGTTTTAGAGACGTGGGAAGAACGTTGTCTGTTTTGGTAACTATCGTTGACGCTACACTTTAAGCTATAGGTTATACCACCAGAAGTGTTAGCATGTATGTCTTGCAATTGATTTTTACATACTTTGGTGGATTTGTTATGTGGAACAATAATCGAACCTTGGTCGTCTACTTAACTATAATATATTTAAGTACAGCCAATAAGTAAGTATGTACTTTAACTAGTTTTACAGACGATACTGATGTTCGTACTAATTTACGGAAAGTCATCGAGTTAAACTAAAGTTATTTCTGGCGTTCCCCAAGAAAGTGTTATAGGACCTCTGCTCACCCTTTTAGAACGATTTAGAAGACAATCTGTGCAGCTGCCTTAGATTGTTTGTAGATGATGCTGTTCTACATCTACATCTACATTGATACTCCGCAAGCCACCCAACGGTGTGTGGCGGAGGGCACTTTACGTGCCACTGCCATTACCTCCCTTTCCTGTTCCAGTCGCGTATGGTTCGCGGGAAGAACGACTGTCTGAAAGCCTCCGTGCGCGCTCTAATCTCTCTAATTTTACATTCGTGATCTCCGCGGGAGGTATAAGTAGGGGGAAGCAATATATTCGATACCTCATCCAGAAACGCACCCTCTCGAAACCTGGCGAGCAAGTTACACCGCGATGCAGAGCGCCTCTCTTGCAGAGTCTGCCACTTGAGTTTATTAAACATCTCCGTAACGCTATCACGGTTACCAAATAACCCGGTAACGAAACGCACCGCTCTTCTTTGGATCTTCTCAATCTCTTCCGTCAACCCGACCTGGTACGGATCCCACACTGATGAGCAATACTCAAGTATAGGTCGAACGAGTGTTTTGTAAGCCACCTCCTTTGTTGATGGACTACATTTTCTAAGCACTCTCCCAATGAATCTCAACCTGGTACCCGCCTTACCAACAATTAATTTTATATGATCATTCCACTTCAAATCGTTCCGCACGCATACTCCCAGATATTTTACAGAAGTAACTGCTACCAGTGTTTGTTCCGCTATCATATAATCATACAATAAAGGATCCTTCTTTCTATGTATTCGCAATACATTACATTTGTCTGTGTTAAGGGTCAGTTGCCACTCCCTGCACCAAGTGCCTATCCGCTGCAGATCTTCCTGCATTTCGCTACAATTTTCTAATGCTGCAACTTGTCTGTATACTACAGCATCATCCGCGAAAAGCCGCATGGAACTTCCGACACTATCTACTAAGTCATTTATATATATTGTGAAAAGCAATGGTCCCATAACACTCCCCTGTGGCACGCCAGAGGTTACTTTAACGTCTGTAGACGTCTCTCCATTGATAACAACATGCTGTGTTCCGTTTGCTAAAAACTCTTCAATCCAGCCACACAGCTGGTCTGATATTCCGTAGGCTCTTACTTTGTTTATCAGGCGACAGTGCTGAACTGTATCGAACGCCTTCCGGAAGTCAAGAAAAATAGCATCTACCTGGGAGCCTGTATCTAATATTTTCAGGGTCTCATGAACAAATAAGGCGAGTTGGGTCTCACACGATCGCTGTTTCCGGAATCCATGTTGATTCCTACATAGTAGATTCTGGGTTTCCAGAAATGACATGATACGCGAGCAAACAACATGTTCTAAAATTCTACAAGAGATCAACGTAAGAGATATAGGTCTATAGTTTTGCGCATCTGCTCGACGACCCTTCTTGAAGACTGGGACTATCTGTGCTCTTTTCCAATCATTTGGAACCCTCCGATCCTCTAGAGACTTGCGGTACACGGCTGTTAGAAGGGGGGCAAGTTCTTTCGCGTACTCTGTGTAGAATCGAATTGGTATCCCGTCAGGTCCAGTGGACTTTCCTCTATTGAGTGATTCCAGTTGCTTTTCTATTCCTTGGACACTTATTTCGATGTCAGCCATTTTTTCGTTTGTGCGAGGATTTAGAGAAGGAACTGCAGTGCGGTCTTCCTCTGTGAAACAGCTTTGGAAAAAGGTGTTTAGTATTTCAGCTTTACGCGTGTCATCCTCTGTTTCAATGCCATCATCATCCCGTAGTGTCTGCATATGCTGTTTCGAGCCACTTATTGATTTAACGTAAGACCAGAACTTCCTAGGATTTTCTGTCAAGTCGGTACATAGAATTTTACTTTCGAATTCAATGAACGCTTCACGCATAGCCCTCCTTACGCTAACTTTGACATCGTTTAGCTTCTGTTTGTCTGAGAGGTTTTTGCTGCGTTTAAACTTGGAGTGGAGCTCTCTTTGCTTTCGCAGTAGTTTCCTAACTTTGTTGTTGTACCACGGTGGGTTTTTCCCGTCCCTCACAGTTTTACTCGGCACGTACCTGTCTAAAACGCATTTTACGATTGCCTTGAACTTTTTCCATAAACACTCAACATTGTCAGTGTCGGAACAGAAATTTTCGTTTTGATCTGTTAGGTAGTCTGAAATCTGCCTTCTATTACTCTTGCTAAACAGATAAACCTTCCTCCCTTTTTTTATATTCCTATTAACTTCCATATTCAGGGATGCTGCAACGGCCTTATGATCACTGATTCCCTGTTCTGTACGTACAGAGTCGAAAAGTTCGGGTCTGTTTGTTACCAGTAGGTCCAAGATGTTATCTCCACGAGTCGGTTCTCTGTTTAATTGCTCGAGGTAATTTTCGGATAGTGCACTCAGTATAATGTCACTCGATGCTCTGTCCCTACCACCCGTCCTAAACATCTGAGTGTCCCAGTCTATATCTGGTAAATTGAAATCTCCACCTAAGACTATAACATGCTGAGAAAATTTATGTGAAATGTATTCCAAATTTTCTCTCAGTTGTTCTGCCACTAATGCTGCTGAGTCGGGAGGTCGGTAAATGGAGCCAATTATTAACCTAGTTCGGTTGTATAGTGTAACCTCCACCCATAATAATTCACAGGAACTATCCACTTCTACTTCACTACAGGATAAACTACTACTAACAGCGACGAACACTCCACCACCGGTTGCATGCAATCTATCCTTTCTAAACACCGTCTGTACCTTTGTAAAAATTTCGGCAGAATTTATCTCTGGCTTAAGCCAACTTTCTGTACCTATAACGATTTCAGCTTCGGTGCTTTCTATCAGCGCTTGAAGTTCCGGTACATTACCAACGCAGCTTCGACAGTTGACAATTACAATACCGATTGCTGCTTGGTCCCCGCATGTCCTGACTTTGCCCCGCACCCGTTGAGGCTGTTGCCCTTTCTGTACTTGCCCAAGGCCATCTAACCCAAAAAACCGCCCAGCCCACGCCACACAACCCCTGCTACCCGTGTAGCCGCTTGTTGCGTGTAGTGGACTCCTGACCTATCCAGCGGAACCCGAAACCCCACCACCCTATGGCGCAAGTCGAGGAATCCGCAGCCCACATGGTCGCAGAACCGTCTCAGCCTCTGATTCAGACCCTCCACTCGGCTCTGTGCCAAAGGTCCGCAGTCAGTCCTGTCGACGATGCTGCAGATGGTGAGCTCTGCTTTCATCCCGCTAGCGAGACTGGCAGTCTTCACCAAATCAGATAGCCGCCGGAAGCCAGAGAGGATTTCCTCCGATCCATAGCGACACACTTCATTGGTGCCGACATGAGCGACCACCTGCAGATGGGTGCACCCTGTACCCTTCATGGCATCCGGAAGGACCCTTTCCACATCTGGAATGACTCCCCCCGGTATGCACACGGAGTGCACATTGGTTTTCTTCCCCTCTCTTGCTGCCATTTCCCTAAGGGGCCCCATTACGCGCCTGACGTTGGAGCTCCCAACTACCAGTAAGCCCACCCTCTGCAACTGCCCGGATCTTGCAGACTGAGGGGCAACCTCTGGAACAGGACAAGCAGCCATGTCAGGCCGAAGATCAGTATCAGCCTGAGACAGAGCCTGAAACCGGTTCGTCAGACAAACTGGAGAGGCTTTCCGTTCAGCCCTCCGGAATGTCTTTCGCCCCCTGCCACACCTTGAAACGACCTCCCACTCTACCACAGGTGAGGGATCAGCCTCAATGCGGGCAGTATCCCGGGCAACCACAGTCGTAGTCCGATCAGGGAATGCGTGGGACGAGCTGGCCGTCCCCGACAAACCCCCATCCGGACCCCCACAGTGATGCCCATTGGCAACAGCCTCATGCTGTGTGACCGAAGCCAACACTGCCTGAAGCTGGGAGCGAAGGGATGCCAACTCAGCCTGGATCCGAACACAGCAGTTGCAGTCCCTATCCATGCTAAAAACTGTTTTACAAAGAACTTCTGAACTAATCTACAGAGAGCGCAAACAAATCGACAAAATTTAAACGGTTATTAAAATACAAGATTGCCTAGTAAATGCAGTAATGCTGCTACTTGCGCACTGCTGACACTGCTCGGCGGCGGAAGGAGACTAAGCGAAATTACACTATTCAGGTACTAAGACGCGATACTACACTCTCAAATACTATAATACGCCCGAAATTTATGAATTAAACAATGCAAGTACCAAAAACACGCAAAGAAATTAAGAAATAAACTATGTAACAAACGAGTGAGCTAGGAGTATACGACTTGCTGCTCAGCTGCTTATCCAACGGCGGCAGGGAGCACACTGACTGTGACCAACCGACACTGGCCGTTCAAAACAAAAACAGTAGACAAACGACTACGCGAATTTACACTATTCAGGTACTAAAACGCGATGCTACAACTCTCAAATACTATAATACGCCCGAAATTTATGAATTAAACAATGCAAGTACCAAAAACACGCAAAGAAATTAAGAATTAAGCTATGTAACAAACGAGTGAGCTAGGAGTATACGACTTGCTGCTCAGCTGCTTATCCAACGGCGGCAGGGAGCACACTGACTGTGACCAACCGACACTGGTCGTTCAAAACATAAACAGTAGACAAACGACTACGCGAATTTACACTATTCAGGTACTAAAACGCGATGCTACAACTCTCAAATACTATAATACGCCCGAAATTTATGAATTAAACAATGCAAGTACCAAAAACACGCAAAGAAATTAAGAATTAAGCTATGTAACAAACGAGTGAGCTGGGAGTATACGACTTGCTGCCCAGCTGCTTATCCAACGGCGGCAGGGAGCACACTGACTGTGACCAACCGACACTGGCCGTTCAAAACAAAAACAGTAGACAAACGACTACGCGAATTTACACTATTCAGGTATGTAGCATCTAGTAAATTCAGAAGATCAGAACCAATTGCTAAATGATTTACGAAAGATATCTGTATGGTGTGAAAATTGGCAATTGGCCCTAAATAGTAGAAAGTGTGAGCTTATCCACGTGACTGCTAAGAGGGCTCTGAGCACTATGGAACTTAACATCTGAGGTCATCAGTCCTCTAGACTTAGAAGTAAGTAGACCTAACTAACCTAAGGACATCACACACATCCATGCCCGAGGCAGAATTCGAACCTGCCACTGTAGCAGCCGCGTTGTTCCAGACTGAAGCGCCTAGAACCGCTCGGCCACCGCGGCTGGCTAAATGACTCATAATTAAAGACCGTAAATTCAAATAACTACCCAGGAATTAAAATTACGAGCAATCTAAATCGGAAAGAACAAATAGAAAATGTCGTGGAGAAAGCGAACCAATGACTGCATTTTGTTGGCAGCACACTTAGAAGATGCAGCAAATCTACTAAAGAGACGGCCTACCCTACGCTTGTCCGTCCACTTTTGGAGTGCTTTTGAGATCATTACGAAATAGGATTAATGGAATACATCGAGAAAGGACAGCACGTTTTGCATTACCGGGAAATAAGGGATGTAGTATCACGGACAAGGTACAAGATTTGGGATCTAAATCGTTAAAACAAGGGCGTTTCTCGTTGCGGCGGGATCTTCTCACATTTCAATCACCAATTCTCTCCTCTGCATGCGAAAATATTTTTTGACGCCGATCTACATAGGGAGAAACGACCATAATAAAATAAAGGAGTCAATGCTCGCACGGAAAGATATAGGTTTTCTTTTTCTCCGCACATTGTTCTAGAGTGGAAAACTAAAGAATTAACGTGATGGCGGTTCGATTACACATCTGACGTGCCGGGCACCTATGCATGATTTGCAAACCATGCAGATGTATATGCAGATGTGAAAATATTTAATTTGGGGGTCCATTGTGCTTTAAATGTGTGGTACAGCAATAATTTTCGTCGTTAACTAGTTTTGTTTAATGCAAAGCTTTTATCAGTAGTGACAATATCCAAACTGCGTGTATTTTTATAAGTAACGCAGACAGTTGAGATGTGGAAATATTTACTTGGAAAGGTCCACAGTGCTTGCAAAGAGTGACCTGTCATGGAAATCTTAAATATTCAGAAAAACAATGCAGTTTTATGTTGGTGCTAAGATCGAATTTTTGAGATCAGTAATTATACTTACTTATTACAATGAGCAACCTACAATTGGTTTTCTGTACTCGGTAAATGACAAATAATTTTATCACAGATGTTACTTTCGAGATATTGGCTCTGCTTTCTTGCACCAATTTCTCTGCCAATATCACACCTATGCTACAACCTTTGGTCTTTGTCTGCCAATATTGCTAGTAACAAATGTCAACACATTCTTGTACGTATTTAAATAGCGTTGTAACTCTCCACAAAGTTAAGGCTTGATAAGGTTAGGAATTTGTTTTGTTACTGTTACAAAGATAATTGTGTGATTGGTTAATGTGGCCCTGTTTACATGTCTTGGTGACTATAGAAATATATATTTTGCTTTATTGTGATTAGTTTACAATTTTGTTAATTGAAGTTTGGATACTTTTTGAAATAATTGTTAAACTGAGCCCCATGATCCACAACCACCAGCTTGAAACACCGTGCACTTAAATAATGCGTATATTTGACCCAGGCGCCTATTCGTATGAAGGTTACGCGGTATTCTATTGCAAATCTTCGGACTTGGACTTATTTTTATGCACGTGACTGCCTCATTTTAATACTACGCTGAGATTGACTAGAGTGGTCGAGAGGGGCGCTGGACGGGGTTGGGGGTGGAAACCACCACTGGGCTAGTTCTACGATCTTACATTTTGATTGGCAGCCTCACTTTATTACTACGCTGCGAAATGTTGAGGCCAATGAGTAGCGTAGAGGAGTGGGTAGAGGAGAAGAGAAGGAATATTTATACTTTCTTATTAAAATCTCAGACTATTTCACCTTTTTCTTACACCTTGCACACTATCTGGATTAATTTTTATCATGGTTGTATCCACTGAGTTTATTTCCCGCAGTTCCTCTGGCACCGTGAGTTAGTAAGTGAAATATCAATCAGAAAATTAGTTATTTGAAACGAAGTATGAAGCTCCAGTGTGTGTAATGAAATGAGATTGACTGAAAATTAGGTGGAATAAACAGACGCCATTTAAATGCCATTTGAGGATAGTGTTGTGCTACTGGGTGTGAAGCCTCACGTGGATGCCGGAGGAGTCGTATCGGTCATATAGCGAAGAGATACCGCACATAATATTATGTCTGCATGTGACAGGGAATATGTGGCGTTGCCATTACCATCTCAGACCTTTCTCCTAACTTTCATACTGTTCATCGGCAGCTCTTTTTCCCTGTTGTGCGTTTGTTATACAGTAAGTATACAGTAAGTATATTGTATGACATTCTCGTTTCAGTCTTATAATCTGTAACGTAGTATCCATACCAGTAACGTGTCCACGGTATCAGATTAGATGTATCGCAGAGGTCAGTGTCCATAGCAACAGCTTCTATTTTTAAATATTTTTCATTGAGTGGGGTTGGTAGTGGGAGGGGGAGAGAGATTGTTGTTCCTTGGAACACATATCAGACATTCGCCTCTAGCCAGCTAATGATATCTTTGACTTTATGCATGCTGCTATCTTCTTCTGATTTTGTGGAAACTACTCTGGAAAAGTATGGTTTTTCTAAATACCAAACAATTTCCAAGGTGTAAAATAGCCAAATTCCTAGGACCAAAAATTCTATCGTAATTAAATGTTCTACAGTCGAAAAACAGCTTGTCAAGACTATATTTAAAATTATACATGTTACATTAGTACTCTACTACACAGCAATAATCAGTAAACGAAATTATTTAAAGTAAAGTATTATTAGAAACTAGTTACATGTTTAATAAATTTAGAAATAGAATCTATTGAAAACTTACACATATTTCCCTTTTACAGAGAGATATAATTGTTGAGACATAGCAAATATCTCATATGCTGTGGCAGAACATCTTCTTAAATGATTTTTATTCCAGTCTTTTATCACAATATGAATTCTGTACACAATGACCGGATTAAGTCCGTAATGACCATCCTCAGATCTTTTTTACACCATGCCCTAAAGTGATAGGACCACAATGGCATAATGTCTTTATGGTCTTATCACTTTTGGACATGCTGTAAAAAAGATTTGGGGATGATTATTACGGACTGAAACCGGTACCGTCTAAAGAATTCATATTGTGATCAAAGACTGAAATAAAAACATTTGACAGTATTGGATCACTGATTGTATAAGCGACCATGTCGCAGTTGGTGAAGATCTTCTTTCCCTCAATGGTACAGGATGGTGTACGACTAACAAGACATAGCTTAAACCTACACTAACAAAAGTCGTGGGATACATGCTAATACCGTGATGGACCTCATTTTGCCGGCGAAGTGCAGCAATTCGACGTGGCATGGACTCAGTCGTTGGAAGTTTCCTGCAGAAACATTGAGCCATGCTGCCTCTATAGCATCCGTAATTGCGAAAATGTTGTCGGTGCAGGATTTTGTGGACGAACTGACCTGTCAATTATGTTCGATGGAACTCATGTCGGGCAATCTGCGTGGTTAAATCAATCGCTTGAATTGTCCAGAATGTTCTTCACACCAATCCCGAATAGTTGTGGCTGATGACATGGCACATTATCATCCATAAGAATTCAATCATTGATTGGCTGCAAAAGATGTCCCAGTAGCCGAACATTATCAGTTAATGATCCGTTCAGTTTCATGTTAACACAGCACCCAATATTATGGAACCACCACCAGCTTCACAGTGCCTTCGTTGGGCCTGCGCCACACTCGAATCCTCCTGTTAGCTCTTACCAAAAGAAAACGGCCTTCCAGTTGTATAGGGTCCTACCGAAAAGGTCACGAGCTCAGGAAGGCGCTGCAGACGGTTTAGTGCTGCTAACAAAGGCACTCGCGTCGGCCATCTGCCGCCATAGCCATTAACGCCAGATTTCGCCGCACTGTCCTAAAATGGATACGTTCGTCGCACGTCCCACATTGATTTCTGCAGTTATTTCACCCAGTGATGTTACCGCTGACAATTCTACGCAGACGCCAGTGCACTGGGTTGTTAAGTCAAAGCCGTCGGCCACTGGATTCTCCGCGGTGAGAGGTAATGCATGAAATGTGGTATCCTCCGCACGCTCTTGATCCTGTGGACCTCAGATTATTGAATTCTCTGACGATTTCCGGAACAGAATGTGCCATGCACGTAGATACAATTACCACACCGCCTCCAAAGCTTGTAAGTTTCCATCGGGCGTTCATAATGAAGCCGGAAACATTTTCACCTTAATCACCTGAATACAAACGACAGCCAGCGCACTGCCTCTTTATATCTTGTGTAAATGATACTACCGCCATCTCTAGACGTGCATATCGGTATCCCATGACTTTTGTCACCTCAATGGGTAGCTAGTTTTCAAAATAAATATAGTTTTATTCAGACTAAAATTCTGTAACTTTAGTATCAACAATATCTTCCTAATACCTTTAATTGTAACACAGCATTAATCTGTAGAATTTAAAATATTTTCCAAAGCTATGTGAGACGTAACCATATTTCTCACAACAAAAGCAGTGGAATATGCCGAAACCTACTCATTACGGTCTCTGGTGCGCTCTCCTTCATATGATTCGAAATAAGGCCAACAACGAAACACGACGTGCTCTTAGGTACTCTATCCTCAACGTACACAGTCTGAGGATGTAGTAGCCATTTGAACAACGTTAGAAATATGTTTCTCAAATTTGTTTACGATGGACGAAACTAGCGTTCTCCCATCTCTACACCGGCAGTATAAAATGGCAACGTCTGATCCGTTAAATAATAGCTAGCTTGTAAACGAATATAAATAGGGACAGGTAGAGGAACAGTATGTAGTGGTTGATCACTTTACCATTCCGCGGTCTACAGAATAGACACTTTAGCGCTCAATAGCTCTACAATTTCTTTACGAACTCCATTTTTCTCCATACAATATGAAAATGTCATAGTTTGTTCGCACAGCAACGCGCAGAAGTTTGTTAGTAGTGATTAACGAGTAATGAATTGCCATCGGTGGCATTATTAAACCATAGGAAGTGGTTTATAATAATGCATCGTTTCAGTTACGTTTTTGTATTGTGGTTTACAGCGCTGCAAAGATGTGGAAGTAACGTGGCTCAGATGCTATACTGTAGATCTGTATGACACCGATGAACATTGTATAAGAAATTTTCTTTGGAAAGTAAAAGAAGGGGTATTGATAGTAGTAAATGTACGAGGGTGGGTCTTCAGTAGTGTTTGCATGGCTTTGTCGGTAGAGCTTCGTCTGGGAAATGCAGAGGTCCCCAGTTCGAGTCCTGACCCGGCACGTGGTTCAGGAAGCTGCACTGCCAAAAAGTGTTGTGTTGTGTTACTGAGGACTTGCGAACGCCTCAGGCCTCAAGATGCACGTTTTCAGCAGGAAGCTGGTTGAGTCGTGTTTTGATAGGATATCGCGTACACATGTGGGGCGTGTCTCATCACTACCAAAGGCAGTCTGAGGAGCAGTGTACGGAGAGAATCCGATAGCCTATTGTCTGGCCCTCCAATCAACATTTTGGCAATGCGCTCGTCTTGAAAGGTCTTGAAAGGATAAGGCGTTCATCACACTGTAATGGACATGAAGTTGAGGCTTGGTCACCGTCCAATCCCTTGTTACGACCCTTATCTGTGGGATGGTGGAGGACACCGACCGATCAAAGAGGGACCCCACTCCACCATTTGGCAGTTACTGTGGTAAACAAGAATTCTCCTTAGAAGGGACAATTCGATGCTTCCGCGGGGCCACTGAGAAATGGACGATATGAAGTTTCTAAGGGGATTTGGAAATGGCGCTTGTTGTGGGTCCCATTTAGCGTTATTTTCCTGCCAAGAGATGAGTGAGAACGGTCGCACTGATATGGAACAAGATTATAATAGAGAAAGTGGAGGCAGCAAATTGAAAGATCACAGGGTAGCTGTCCATAACTGGCGACATTTGAGTTTGCTCAGTGAATAAATTCCACCCGTAATGATATCTGCTTGCAGTCGTCTAGCCGAGGGCATTTTGCGCGGCGCAGGGCGTTTAACAAGGACGTAAACAATAATTTGACAGATAGGACAAGAATAAAATCCAGTAAATTGAGTGTATTGTCGCGCGCATGAACATAGCTCGGAAAGACGCAAAGGTGTTGACGAGGCAGGGAGGAAGACACTCATGATTGGGACACTTACTGCGACACTTCCTGATAGGCGTGTTAGATGAAAATCCAGCACCAATAGCTGCCAAAGGCTTGCACTGTCCGTCCCATACGCTCCACGAGCACACGAGAGATGGGGACAGCTGACTCCAAAGCGCCTGGTCGCTACCTCCAGGCGCCGCTAACCGACCGTAGGCAACATCTTCTCGGTTTCCTGGCGAACCGAGAGTTTCAGCGGCAGCGGAATGATCACCACCTAGTAAACTGCACTACATCTATCTGTATCTCTCTCTTTCTCTATCATCTAATTCCACATCCGAGTTCCGTTTCTCTCGCCGCAACCAGCAGTATAACACCACGTTAACAAAGCTAATTCTTTTGAAATTGGTAATAGGCAAATTATTATTTCCTTGTCTTAAGAATAAATTCATTTCGATAACTGTGGTCCAAAGCTATTTTGCTTCTACAGTTAAATATTTACGACTAATATTAAATTCTCTCTCCTGACGCTCCTAATCATTTTCACTGAAAATGCAAAGCCGCACTCCAGTGCAAATTAGGGTAGGCTGATTATTCTGATTTAATACACTAGTACCGCACTCAAGACCAATTTAATAATGTTAAAAGTTAGTCTTACGAAATTAACATTTAATTGGGAAAAGGGTAAATAACTTATAGAAATGTTTGATACAGCACTGAATGCAGAAGACCTTCAAGTTTTATTCTCGCCTAACACTTTTACTTCCCTAAGTCCCCGCTACGTGGCATGCTCAAATGAGTTATTCCACCGGCCGTAGTGGCAGAGCAGTTCTAGGCGCTTAAGTCTGGAACCGCGCGACCGCTACGGTCGCAGGTTGGAATCCTGCCTTGGGCACGGATGTGTGTGATGTCCTTAGGTTAGTTAGGTTTCAGTAGTTCTAAGTTCTAGTGGACTGATGACCTCAGACGTTAAGACCCATAGTGCTCAGAGCCATTTGAACCATTTCAGTTATTCCGTCAATCGTCATGGTGTCGTATAATGGTGCCGAGTGCGCACAGTGCTCATTATCATTTCATGAATACAAATCCGCTACTATAGACAATTGGGGACTATATATCACTAGCTGCCACGTCATACACAAACTTGTTATTAATTGGTACAATCTTATAACCAAAACTGGGTGTATATCACATGGGACGCCGTACATTAAGATTTGAACCATAGGCTTTTACACGGAATTCATTCCAGATGGGACATTGGTCGTGTTACAAAACGTACCCACATTGATCATTTTTAAATAACACTTGAAGATATACTGCATTCAGTGACGTTTCAATCATTTCTGTAAGCTATTTACCTTTTGCAAAGTTAAAGATCGTTTAAGTAAAAGATGAGGGAGTAAGGAAAGGATAGGAAAGGGCCCACGACCGACAGCTGCATCGGGACTTCATGAGGAATCAGCGGCAATGTGTGAAAATGTGTACCAGACCGGGATTCGAACTTAGCACAGGCTTACAAGGCAGCTGCGTTAACGGCACAGTGTTTATCGCAATTGCGCGGACCGTCTCGGCACGCCTTCCCGTCGAACGACATTTCCTCCTGGTGGCACCTAGTTTCAGTCCCCATCCACATTCTCCTGCCGCTACTTTGAAATTCCCACAGAAGGTTGAACGTTACTGTGCATCAGCACTGAAGGGGTGGTTTCATTGCTC
Source organism: Schistocerca piceifrons (assembly GCF_021461385.2). NCBI lineage: Eukaryota > Metazoa > Arthropoda > Insecta > Orthoptera > Acrididae > Schistocerca > Schistocerca piceifrons. The sequence goes on from NC_060140.1 coordinate 165,078,419, forward strand.
ATTAACGCAAATTAGCTATATGAATGCGTCGTGTCTGTTCTTTCAGACATATCTGTAAGAACAAATGGTTCAAATGGCTCTGAGCACTATGGGACTTAACTTCTGAGGTCATCAGTCCCCTAGAACTTAGAACTACTTAAACCTAACTAACCTAAGGACATCACACACATTCATGCCCGAGGCAGGATTCGAACCTGCGACCGTAGCGGTCACGCGGTTTCAGACTGTAGCGCCTAGAACCGCTCGGCCACTCCGACTGGCTCTGTAAGAACAGACAACATTTATATAATTAGAGGTAACTTTTGTATAACTAATTTATAAACGCTCTGTATACTAATGGCCTTAAATTTTCTACCACTACAGCATGAACTATCTTCACATCCTGGATGACCTCACTAGGCCCATTTTCAAAGAGTGTAACTGAGTGGCAATGTTTCGACCACCAGATTGAGAGTTTGCCGCTAACCATGTACCGTTCATAGGCAACAGCCAGCGGCAGATTTTGATTTCACACGTGTGCGAAGATGTGCATTTTGGAAGTTATTACCTCTATTTTGAATACTTTTACGTTTTTATTTCACAGTAGAGTTATTATCCGTCTTATGCTCAACAGGATTACCTGATCATTTTTTGTTCCATTTGACTGTAATTTTTAATTTTGTTGCATTTTCATTTCACCATCAAGTTATTATTTATTTTAGTTTTAGATGGATTATTCGTTCATTATCTGCCACAGTTGAGCCAAAGCCGCCACACACATTAGAGTATGAGCTGGTGATCCTGAACGGTCTTAGAGCAGTTAACATATTTCTTATTGTCATAAATGATTATAGGGGGTAATGTCTTGAATATGGGGCAAGTATCAGGTCTACCAAATACCATCTTGCAGTGGATGGTAGTTATTGGAGTTACTCAGAAATAAAGATGATAATCTTGCAAACGGTGAGCCATAGAGGAGTGCAAAGAACAGATATCGTGATGTAATCCGAAACATTAAACTCACGGTTTGCTACCATTAAATTAGACTCGTTAATATAAACGTTTTGAGCTAAACAAAATACCTTAGGACGAGGGAAATTCCATAAATAATATAACACCTGTTTATATTGGTCAATTTACGTCGAAAAAATGAGGTATTTGTTGTGAGTGGTCTTGAAATACTCCCGCTTCAGGCCATACATTTTCATCAAGTTCCGATAGGTGGTGACACTATACGTAGGCTTCAACATAATGTCGGTAAAGGAGGTGCATTCGAAGCAGACATCAGTTAAACAGCTTCTTTTGGTGGGAAACCAGAGCATTGCTGTTATTCATAGGCGCTTGTAGAATCTCTATGCACACCTGGGAATGAACAAGGCCGTGCAAACATGTTTGATATCCCGCGTGCAGACTGGCTCCACCCAGCTGTGACTCGTGTAGTGTTGGAATTCAGCGTGTTCGTTGCCGCTAAAAACAGTCGTCTCCTTCACAAGAATTCACACAAGTCTGTCCACCGAAGCGGAGCTCACTAAACTTCATTGTACTGTTCTTCCTCATCCACACTACACGCTGTATCTCGCACCTTCCGACTTCTATCTGTATGAACCATTGAAGGAAGCACTGTGTGGGAAGCAGCACGTGTATGAGGGGTAGGTTTTTGACCCACATACAGACTATGCCATGAAGAGAGTGTAAGGCCGTCGCACTATATTGAAAAATAGGATTTCTAGCCAAATCAGGATGGAGTAATATGGTGTATTGAAATCCTAAATAAAACCAGCCAGATTTCAGGAAAAATAAGCGTTACATTACTTATTGAACGCCCCTCGTGAAATCATTTATCCACACCTACACTACTGGCCATTAAAATTGCTACATCAAGAAGATATGCAGATGATAAACGAGTATTCACTGGACAAATATATTATACTAGAACTGACTTTTGATTACAATCTGGGTGCATTGATCCTGAGATATAAGTACCCAGAACAACCACTTCTGGCCGTAATGAAGGCCTTGATACGCCGGGGCATTGAGCCAAACAGAGCTTGGATGGCGCGTACAGGTACAGCTGCCCATGCAGCTTCAACACGATACCACAGTTCATCAAGAGTAGTGACTGGCGTATTGTGACGAGCCAGTTGCTCGGCCACCATTGACCAGACGTTTTCAGTTGGTGAGAGATCTGGAGAATGCACTGGCCAGGGCAGCAGTCCAACATTTTCTGTATGCAGAAAGGCCCATATAGGACCTGCAAAATGCGGTCGTGCAATATCCTGCTCAAATGTAGGGTTTCGCAAGGATCGAATGAAGGGCAGACCCACGAGTCGTAACACATCTGAAATGTAGCGTCCACTGTTCAAAGTGCCGTCAATGCGAACAAGAAGTGACCGAGACGTGTAACCAATGGCACCTCATACCATCACGCCGAGTGATACGCTAGTATAGCGATGACGAATACAAGCTTCCAATGTGCGTTCACCGCGATGTCGCCAAACACGGATGCGACCATCATGATGCTGTAAACCGAACCTGGATTCATCCGAAAAAATGACGTTTTGCCATTCGTGCACCCAGGTTCGTCGTTGAGTACACCAGGGTAACCGCAGCCATGGTGTCCGAGCTGATAGTCCACGCTGCTGCGAACGTCGTAGAACTGTTCGTGCAGATGGTTGTTGTCTTTTAAGTGTCTCCATCTGTCAACTCAGGGATCGAAACGTGGCTGCACGATCCGCTACAGCCATGCAGATAAGATGCCTGTCATCTGGACTGCTATTGATACGAGGCTGTTGGGATCCAGCACGGCGTTCCATATTACACTCCTGAACCCAACGATTCCATTTTCTACTAACAGTTACTGGATCTCGACCAACGCGAGCAGCAATGTCGCGATACGACAGGCTAAAATCCGACCTTTATCATAGCCGGAAGAGTGATGGTACGCATTTCTCCTCCTTACACGAGGCATCACAACAACGTTTCACCAGGCAACGCCGGTCAACTGCTGTTTGTGTATGAGAAATCGGTTGGAAACTTTCTCCATGTCAGCACGTTGTAGGTGTCGCCACTGGCGCTAACCTTGTGTGAACGCTCTGAAAAGCTATTCAGTTGCATATCACAGCACCTTCTTATTGTCGGTTAAATTTCGCGTCTGTAGCACGTCATCCTCGTGGTGTAGGAATTTTAACGGCCAGTAGTGTATATAAGTTTACAAACAATATCTATCAACGCGTTTGTGACATCTTTCGGTGAGTCATGCAAGTGTTTATGGTTCAAACGGTTCAAATGGCTCTGAGCACTATGGGACTCAACATCTGAGGTCATCAGTCCCCTAGAACGTAGAACTACTTAAACCTAGCTAACCTAAGGACATCACACACATCCATGCCCGAGGCAGGATTCGAACCTGCGACCGTAGCGGTCCCGCGGTTCCAGACTATATCGCCTAGAATCGCACGGCCACATGCAAGTGTTTAGCAGCAACAAACTAATGGGGTCACAAACCGTTGGTTAACACATGTGACTAAGTGTGGCAGAAAGACACCATTTCAGCTCGCCACCAGCCAATTACTTGAACGTCCGAGGTAGGTGCGTCCGCTATTATACCAAATCCGCTCTCAGCAGTCAGTACAGCAGCTGCCTAATTGCCGGCATAGCGGCATTACTGCGGACAGCGATAGCCGAATAGCTGCAGTAATGAATGCCAGGGCACGCACAGAATGCCCATTAAAGTGGGCCAATATCTCTGCTCAGCGACAGTAGAGCTACGGAGTGTCGCTGATCCAGTAAACCCCTGATGCAACTAGGAGTTAGCAGGCTGTAGGGGCGGTGGATAAAAAAAGGGAAGGAGCAATCACTGATTTCGTCTAAAGTGAGCTAGAAATACACCTTTCAGCAAAGCCATTTACAATCATGTATATCGATAGTGTAAGAAGATGTGTTACCCTATGAGTGCAGCGTTCTGCAAATAGGAACAAGCCATTAAAATGAAAATTCGCAGATATGGGCCAAGTTTTATAGCCACTGCTCGTTGCAAACATATACATTATTAAAATTTTGCAAACGATATTACTTAGCTAGGAAAATATTTATCCTATTTTCCTGTGAGACCACTTACAGATTTTCGATGTACCATTTGTCGCGGTATCAATTAGCTATAGATAAACTGAAGATTATTATTATTATCATTATTATTATTATTATTACACTCAGGTCAAAAAGGTTATGGGATATCGATGTGCTTATACAGGGTGGTCCATTGACCGTGATTGGGCCAAATATCTGACAAAATAAGCGTCAAACGAAAAAAACTACAAAGAACGAAACTTGAAGGGGGAAACCAGATGGCGCTATGGTTGGCCCGCTAGATGACGCTGCCATAGGTCAAACGGATATCAACTGCTTTTTTTAAACAGTAACTCCCATTTTTATTACATATTCGTGTAGTACGTAAAGAAATATGAATGTTCTAGTTGGACCACTTTTTTCGTTATGTGATAGATGGCGCTGTAATAGTCACAAACATATGACTCACAATTTTACATGAACAGTTGGTAACAGTTACGTTTTTTAAATTAAAATACAGAACGTAGGTACGTTTGAACATTTTATTTCGGTTGTTCCAATGTGATATATGTACCTTTGTGAACTTATCATTTCTGAGAACGCATGCTGTTACAGCGTGATTACCTGTAAATACCACATTAATGCAATAAATCCTCAAAATGATGTTTGTCAACCTCAATGCATTTGGCAATACGTGTAACGACATTCCACTCAACAGCGAGTAGTTCGCCTTCGGTAATGTTCGCACATGAATTGACAATGCGCTGACGCATGTTGTCAGGCGTTGTCGGTGGATCACGATAGCAAACATCCTTCAACTTTCCCCACGGAAAGAAATCCAAGGACCTCAGATCCGGTGAACGTGCGGGCCATGATATGGTGCTTCGACGACCAGTCCACCTGTCATGAAATATGCTATTCAATACCGCTTCAACGGCACGCGAGCCATGTGATATCCGACATCATGGTAGAAGTACATCGATATTCTGTCATGCAGTGAAACATATTTTAGTACCATCGGTAGAACATTACGTAGGATATCAGCATACATTGCACCATTTAGATTGCCATCGATAAAATCCGGGCCAATTATCCTTCCTCCCATAATGCCGCACTGTACATTAACCCGCCAAGGTCGCTGGTGTTCCGCTTGCCGCAGCCATCGTGGATTTTCCGTTGCCCAATAGTGCATATTATGCCGGTTTTCGTTACCGCTGTTGGTGAATGACGCTTCGTCGCTAAATAGAACGCGTGCAAAAAAATCTGTTATCGTCCCGTAATTTCTCTTGTGCCCAGTGGCAGTACTGTACACTACGTTCAAAGTCGTCGCCATGAAATTCCTGGTGCATAGAAATATGGTACGGGTGCAATCGATGTTGATGTAGCATTCTCAACACCGACGTTTTTGTGATTCCCAATTCTCGCGCAATTTGTCTGCTACTGATGAGCGGATTAGCCACGACAGAAGCTAAAACACCTACTTCGGCACCATCATTTGTTGCAGGTCGTGGATGACACTTCACACGTAGCTGAACACTTCCTGTTTCCTTAAATAACGTAACTATCCGGCGAACGCTCCGGACACTTGGATGATGTCGTCCAGGATACCGAGCAGCATACAAAGCACACGCCCGTTGGGCATTTTGATCACAATAGCCATACGCCAACACGGTATCGATCTTTTCCGCAATTGGTAAACGATCCATTTTAACACGGGTAACGTACTCGAAGCAAATATCGTCCGAATTGGCTCAAATGGCTCTGAGCACTATGGGACTTAACTGCTGTAGTCATCAGTCCCCTAGAACTTAGAACTACTTAAACCTAACTAACCTAAGGACATCACACACATCGATGCCCGAGGCAGGATTCGAAACTGCGACCGGAGCAGCCGCGCGGTTCCAGAGTGTAGCGCGTAGAACCGCTCGGCCACTCCGGCCGCCCCGTCCGCATTGGCGGAATGTTGTGTGATACCACGTACTTATACGTTTGTGCCTATTACAGCGCCATCTGTCACAAAGCGAAAAAAGTGGTCCAAATAAAACATTCATATTTCTTTACGTACTACCGGAATATATAATAAAAATGGGGGTTCCTATTAAAAAAAAAACGCAGTTGATATCCGTCTGACCTATGGCAGCGCCATCTAGTGGGTCAACCATAGCGCCATCTGGTTTCCCTCCTCAAGTTGGACGAGTTCCATTTTTTGTAGTTTTTTCATTTGTCGCTTATTTCGTGGAATATTTGGCCCGGTCACTATCAATTGACCACCCTGTATACAGATAAGAGTGGTATTGTGGACACGAGGTATGAAAGGGCAGTTCATTCGTAGAATCGACATTTAGGCTTAGGTGATGTGAAACGGTTTCCGGCGTGAATATGGGCTCATGACGGGAATTAACAGACCTTGAAAGCAGAATGGTAGTTGGAGCTAGACACATAGGACATTTCATTTCGGATATCGTTTGGGGGTTCAGTATTCTGGTGTCCACAGTGCCAAGAGTGTGTTTAGAATACCAAATATCAGGCATTAGCTCCTATCACAATCAATAGAGTGGCCGATGGCCTTCACTTAAAGACCGAGAGGAAGGGCATTTACGTAGAGATGTCAGTGCTAACAGACAAGCAACACGACATGAAATAACCACACAAGACATTATGGGACGTACGGCGAATGTATCCATTAGGACAGTGCGGTGATCGTTAATTGGCTATGGCAGAAGAACACTGACACGAGCGCCGATATTAATAGCACGACATCACCTGCAGCGCCTCTCCCGGGCTCATGACCATATTGGTAGGCACTAGGCGACCGGAAAACCGTGGCTTGGTCAGATGAATCCCGATTTCAGCTGGTCGGAGCTGATGATAGTGTTTGATCGTGAAGCAGACACCACGCAGCCATGGATCTAAGTTGTCAACAGCGCACTGGGCAAGATGAATGTGTGGTCAGTGTTTACGTGGATTGGACTGGATCCTCTGGTCCAGCTGAACCGATCAGTGATATGAAATGGTTATGTTCGGCTACCTGGAGACCTTTCGCAAACGTTTATGAACACTATATTCTCAAACACTGATGGAATTTTTATGGACGATAATGCGCCATGTCACTGGACCACAGTTGTTCGTGATTGGTTTGAACAACATTCTGCACAATACGAGCGAATCATTTGGTCATACAGATCACCTGACATGAATCCCATCGAACTTTTATGCAACATAATCGGGAGGTCAGTTCGTGCTCATTATCCTGCATCCAAAACACTGTGGCAATTATGGACAGCTATAGAGGAAGCATGTATCAATATTTTTGCGGGGGCTCCGACAACTTCTTCACTCTATGCCACGAGGAACTGCTGCACTACATCCGGCTAAAGAAGGTCTGACATGATATTTGAGTTATCTCATGATCTTTGTTACATCACTGTACAATACTGCCCATTAAAATTGCCACACTAAGAAGAAATGCAGATGATAAACGGGTATTCATTGGACAAATATATTATACCAGAACTAACATTGATTACATTTTTACGCAATATGGGTGCATCGATCCTGCTAAATCAGTACCCAGAACAACCACCTCTGGCCGTAATAAAGGCCTTGATACGCCTGGGCATTGAGTCAAACAGAGCTTGGATGGCGTGTACAGGTACAGCTGCCCATGCACCTTCAACACGATACCACAGTTCATCAAGAGTAGTGACTGACTTATTGTGACGAGCCAGTTGCTCGGCCACCGTTGACCAGACGTTTTCAGTTGGTGAGAGATCTGGAGAATTTGCTGGCCAGGGCAGCAGTAGAATATTTTCTGTATCCAGAAAGGCTCATACAGCACCTGCAACATGCGGCCGTGCATTATCCTGCTGAAATGTAGGGTTTCGTACGGATCGAATGATGAGTAGAGCCACGGATCGTAACCCGTCTGAAATGTAACGTCTACTGCTCAAAGTGCCGTCAATGCGAGCAAGAGGTGACCGAGACTTGTAACCAATGGCACCCCATACCATCACGCCGGGTGTTACGCCAGTATGGCGATGACGAATACACTCTTCGAATGTGCGTTCACCGCGATGTCGCCAAACACGGATGCGACCACCATGATGCTGTAAACAGAACCTGGATTCATCCGAAAAATTGAAGTTTTGCTATTCGTGCAGGCAGGTTCGTCGCTGAGTACGCGATCGCATGCGCTCCTGTCTGTGATGCTGCGTCAAGGGTAACCGCAGCCATGGTCTCCGAGCTGATAGTCCATGCTGCTGCAAACTTCGTCGAACTGTTCGTGAAGATGGTTGTTGTCATGCAAACGTCCCCATCTGTTGACTCAAGGATCGAGACGTGGCTGCACGTTCCGTTACAGCCATGCTGATAAGATGCTTGTCATCTCGACTGCTACTGATACGAGGCCGTTGGGATCCAGCACGGCGATCCGTATTACCCTCCTGAACCCACTGATTCCATATTCTGCTAACAGTCATTTTATCTCGACCAACGCTAGCAGCAAAGTCGCGATACGATAAAACGCAATCACGAAAGGCTACAATCCGACCATTATCAAAGTCAGAAACGTGATCGTACGCATTTCTACTCCTTACACGAGGCATCGCAACAACGTTTCACCAGGCAACGCCGGTTAAATGCTTTTGTGTATGAGAAATCGGTTGGAAACCTCCCACATGTCAGCACGTTGTGGGTGTCGCCACCGGCGGCAACCTTGTGTGAATGCTCTGCAATGCCAATCATTTGCATATCACAGCATCTTCTTCCTGTCTGTCAAATTTCGCGTCTGTAGCACGTCATCTTCGTGGTGTAGCAATTTTAACGGCCAATAGTGTATTATTAATATATCTATATTACAGTCGCTGCGCATTTCTTCTCAGTGAATGAAAGGTAAGCTTAATTTCTTTTAACAAATAGAAGGCATTATAATGCATCGTTTTAGACTCCTAAAATCTCGCAAACATTTTCGAAAGTACTTTTGCTTCCCATAATTAGAGAAAAAATTCTCGCATGGCATCCTTAAAATGAATTTTACAGGCGTCTCATGAAAGTAAGAGTAGCTAAATCTCGCCTGAATCATTGCTGATCCAGGGATGTTCTTAAGTCAGCGCAAGACGCTGAATGACGTCGCCGAAGTTGCAGGCGTTGCTGAATCTCTCGTAATTATTGTCATCAGACGAATAACTTCCTCAAGCAATTCTTTAACAGCTGCGCTCAAAACATGTTGTCTACTCTATTTTGGCGCACTGGGGATGCATTGTACAGTTTCTTATGTGTTAGAAAGGGACAAGACGCACTGAGAGAGAAGGATACATAAAATTGTAGTAGGAGCTATCGGACGTTTAACATTGTCTAACGTATAGTAGAGTCAAGGGTACGACAGTTTGAATGTATAATAAACAAAAATTTCCGCCAACGAAGATAATATTCAGAAATCTGCTGCAGGATGCACGCGTGTGTGATGCATGCTCTCCCCATTCAATGATTTATACGTCATTGATATAGACCGTGCGAAGCCTTTGATTTCATAATGTAATAAAGGAAGCAACCAAATTTTCTTTTCCGCAGTTGCCATAATTAAATCAACTAGGGACTAAGGAAACCAATTGATCGAGTACTCTTTACCGTGACTCTGAGGAAACTGTTTACCACCACCCGAAACGGCTTCGAAAGTTTTCTCATCCTAAAACATCAACATCATAGGTTAAGCAACATAGCACTCCCCTGGTCCCATTTAACATACTTATTCTCATTTTAATTTCGTCTATAAGACATAGGAATCAATGGGTAGACTTAAAATTTATTAATTGAATTAAATGACGAATTATCCATTTGCTCTACATACAATTATGGAGTTTACGTTGGTTCACATAACCTGCCCGCTAGCTCCTCTAACAAGTGGAACCCGAGGAAAGAGATTCCGTTCCATGATGCCTCGGAAACACTGTGCTCGACCCTACTTAGAGGTGTCAATGAACCAGTCACCTGGTACAGTGATAAATAACGATCAACCTTGAGGACATATTGTGCATCAATTATTTATATTTGGAAACAAATATATTGCAGTGAGTTCGGAATTAAAACGCCGCACTATAACAAATCAATGGTATTAACGGGTTGTTAATCACACACATTAGCACAAATCAGCGGAATAAACTGGTTGACAATCATTTCAATTTAGAAAAGTGGTATAAGCGTGAAAATGTAGGGTAGAGTGATGGAGAGAAATTCCAACAATAAGAAATGATTGGGGAGTATATTGGAGTTTTGCTTGTCCCTTAACCATGTACTTTGACACGCTAAAAAATGCGTATTGTTATCAATATAGACCGCCAATATTGCCCGGCAACAATGCCAGCTACACCAATTTTACTGAAAATTTGAGCCACAGTTGCCTACCAATGTTTGCGGCAATACATTTTCGGGCCAAAAGTGTTTACACGTTCTGTTGTATTGCAGCAAAAGTGAGGTAGTGGAAATGAGTACTGTAGCTCTGCATCTTGCAATAAAATTTAGCAAAGGAAAGGAAAATCGGGGTTAGCAGATGCGTTCTTCTTCTAAGTAAGCTTTAACTCGTGTACACTTGTTGGAAACATATGTTTCCCAGAATACTGAAACATAATTTAGACTGCGCTTTCTCAAAATTTTGAGGATCAATACCAATACGAATTACTGTGCAACAGTTACCACTAGCCTGATGACCACCCTTCAGTTTTTGTTTACTGGTGACAGGAGTGTAACAGTTTGTATAAAAATGGAATGACACACACGTGGAAACTGTATAAGAACTCTCTTGTATAGGAAGCGAGATTGCACAGGACGGCCGAACGAGATGGATTGACAAAGGCGAAAAAAGCTTTCTTCGATAAAACAGCTCTCACTGAAAAAAAAGTAGTCGTATCGTAATGTTTGCTGTGAGACGTCGGGTGATTGTTCAGCAGCTTAATCGAAACGTTTCTCTACCTCTGCACACAATGGCCACTTGCCATGTGGCGTACGAAAGTTGTGTCTTTATGCCTATCTGTGTTGTATGGTGTCATGTTTGTGCTGTATGATGATGAAATAAGAAAGAGGATGAAAACCGACTCTAGCACCTGACCTACAACTCTCGAAGAGCTCCAATGGCACTGCGGTGCTTTAAGTCCATACCTGATGTACGTACCACTATTAACACGCCCTCACTGTACAAGACACTGAAGAAATATTTCGAAATTAATGTAGAGTGTTGTCACCAAATCTGGTGGAAATTCACGCGACCGTCTATTCCAACCCGCAAGCGAAATGATTTTGGTAAAAATGTCTGCCGTACGGGCTTAGCCATGCGGTCTAGGGCGCTGCATTCATGGACTGTGCGGCTGGTCCCGGCGGAGGTTCGAGTCCTCCCTCGGGCTCGGGTGTTCGTGTTTGTCCTTAGGATAATTCAGGTTAAGTAGTGTGTAAGCTTAGGGACTGATGACCTTAGCAGTTAAGTCCCATCTGAATATTTTTTAAAAATGTCTGTCCACTTCTGGTATAAGACGGTTATCCAGAAAGTAGGTTCCGATCGGTAGTGAAATGGAAAACACAGTGAGCATCCGAGGAAGCTTCCAGTAGATGTGTTGGGCAGAGTCGCGTCGTGCCTGATTTTAACTGAGAGGTCAACGGGCACGTCCAGAGTCCCAGAAAATAGTGTCTCTCGACAAATGTGGTTGCCTGACGAGAAATTTCGCCTGACTTCATGCAGACCCATATAAAGTAAGCGTCATGTGTTTCCTCATTCATGACAATTCTTGGCCACACAGTGCAGGGGCAACGAAGACGCTCTTGCGTTCGTTGTCGATGGAAAGTGTTTTGATCATCCACAGTAGATCCCGGGAGTGGCTCCCTCTGATTTTCATCTTTGCTCACGCGAACCGCTGGCTGTGAATACAACGTCTAGGCACAGACAACGAGCTGCAGACCAGCGCAGAGAATTGGCTGAAAGCACAGCTTGCTGCCTTCTATGACGATCTATTGGAAACTAGACAAATGTCTAAATAAGTGAGGCGGGAACGTAGAGAAATAGCTGGAAGACGTAGCTAACTGTTGCAAATAAAACTCTCCAGATTTTCATTCTTGTTTCCATTTCGCGACCGATTGGAACTTACTTTTCGTCCACAAGACTCAGAAGGCCATAGACACGGGTTCACAGGTAGATGCCGTGTTTCTTGACTTCCGCAAGGCGTTCGATACAGTTCCCCACAGTCGTTTAATGAACAAAGTAAGAGCATATGGACTATCAGACCAATTGTGTGGTTGGATTGAAGAGTTCCTAGATAACAGAACGCAGCATGTCATTCTCAATGGAGAGAAGTCTTCCGAAGTAAGAGTGGTTTCAAGTGTACCGCAGGGGAGTGTCGTAGGGCCGTTGCTATTCACAATATACGTAAATGACCTTGTGGATAACATCGTAAATTCACTGAGGCTTTTTGCGGATGATGCTGTAGTATATCGAGAGGTTGTAACAATGGAAAATGATACTGAAATGGTAGAGGATGTGCAACGAATTGTCGCATTGTGCAGGGAATGGCAATTGAATGTCAATGTGGACAAGTGTAATGTGCTGCGAATACGTAGAAAGAAAGACCCTTTACCATTTAGCTACAATATAGCAGGTCAGCAACTGGAAGCAGTTAATTCCATAAATTATCTGGGAGTAGGCATTAGCAGAGATTTAGAATGGAATGACCATATAAAATTAATCGTCGGTAAAGCAGATGCCAGACTGAGATTCATTGGTAGAATCTGAAGGAAATGCCATCCGAAAACAAAGGAAGTAGGTTGCAGTACAACTGTTCGCCCACTGCTTGAATACTGCTCAGCAGTGTGGGATCCGTAACAGATAGGGTTGATAGAAGAGATAGAGAAGATCCAACGGAGAGCAGCACGCTTCGTTACAGGATCATTTAGCAATCGCGAAAGCGTTACGGAGATGATAGATAAACTCCAGTGGAAGACTCTGCAGGAGAGACGCTCAGTAGCTCGGTATGGGCTTTTGTTGAAGTTTCGAGAACATACCTTCACCGAAGAGTAAAGCAGTATATTGCTCCCTCCTAGGTGTATCTCGCGATGAGACCATGAGGATAAAATCAGAAAGATTAGAGCCCACACAGAAGCATACCGACAATCCTTCTTTCCACGAACAATACGAGACTGGAATAGAAGGAAGAACCGATAGAGGTACTCAAGGTACCCTACGCCACACACCGTCAGGTGGCTTGCGGAGTATGGATGTAGATGTAGACTTTCTGGACAACCCTCGTATTAATGTTCGTGAAAGTGCTGGTGGGGAGTACGGGATTCTATGTTTATTTATTTATTTATTTATTTATTGTTCCGTGGGACCAAATTAAGGAGAAGTGTCCATGGTCATGGAACGAGTCAAGACATGAAATTATCACACGACATTAGAAACAGATAAAATGAAATATAAAAAAACATATTCAGGTGACAAGTCGTAAGTTTAAATGAAGAAAATCAACAATGTAACACTGGAATTTGCTTAATTTTTTAGCTCTTCCAGGAGCTCCTCGACAGAATAGAAGGAGTGAGCCATGAGAAAATTCTTCAGTTTAGACTTAAAAGAGTTTGGGCTACTGCTAAGATTTTTGAGTTCTTGTGGTAGCTTATTGAAAATGGATGCAGCAGAATACTGCACTCTTTTCTGCACAAGAGTCAAGGAAGTGCATTCTACATGCAGATTTGATTTCTGCCTAGTATTAACTGAGTGAAAGCTGCTAACTCTTGGGAATAGGCTAATATTGCTAACAACAAATGACAAAGAAAATATTGGGGCTGAACATCACTACCACTCTCAATATTGCGGAGAATTACCCTCTGCTTTCTGTTCTTAAAGTAAGAGGTGAACCAATTGTAAGCTACTCCCCTTACTCCATAATGGTCCAACTTCTGCAGTAATATTTTGTGGTCAACACAGTCAAAAGCCTTCGTTAAATCAAAGAAAACACCTAGCGTTCGCAACATTTTATTTAATCCGTCCAAAACATCACAGAGAAAAGGGAATATAGCATTTTCAGTTGTTAAACCATTTCTAAAACCAAACTGCACATTTGACAGCAAATTATGTGAATTTAAATGCTCCAGTAACCCTGTATATACAACCTTCTCGATAACTTTAGCAAACACCGATGACATAGAAATAGGTCTAAAATTGTCAACATTATCAATGTCTCCCTTTTTATAAAGTGGCTTCACTACCGAGTACTTTAAACGATCAGCAAACCGACCACTCCTAAAGGAAAAGTTACAGGTATGGCTGAGAACTGGGCTAACATACATAGAACAATACTTCAGTATTCTGCTAGATACCCCGTCATATCCATGAGAGTTCTTGGTCTTTAGTGATTTAAATATTAACTCAATATCCCTCTTGTCAGTATCATGTAGGAGCATTTCAGGTAACAGTCTCGGAACACTTTTTTCTAAGAGCGCTATATGATTCCCTGTTGGGACTAGGTTTCTATTTAGTTCACCTGCTATATTCAGAAAGTGATTATTAAATACTGTACATATCTGCTTCTTATCAGTAACACGGAAATTCCCACTACGCACTGATTCTATATCCTCGACCTGTCTCTGCAGACCAGCAACTTCCTTTACGACTGACCATATGGTTTTAATTTTATCCTGAGACTTAGCTATTCTATCTGCAAACCACATACTTTTTGCCTTCCTAATAACATTTTTAAGCACCTTACAATACTGTTTGTAATGGGCTGCTGCATTTAGATTTTGACTGTTTCTAACGTTTTGATATAATTGCCACTTTGTTCTACAAGATATTCTTATCCCTCTAGTCAGCCACCCAGGCTGCCTGTTTGTGCTAGTACCCAGTTTTAAACTTTCTAACGGAAAGCAACTTTCAAAGAGCATGAGAAAAGTCTTGAGAAAAGCATTATATTTATCGTCTACTGTATCAGCGCTATAAACATCTTGCCACTCTTGTTCCTTTATAAGGTTTACGAAGCAACTGGATCAGCTTTCCTGAACAGCTGATAACTATATTTAACACGTGTTGCAGCACAAAAATCTTTTAAAGTTAAAATTTGTGCATCATGATCTGAAAGGCCATTCACCTTTTTGCTAACAGAACGTCCTTCCAGTAATGTGGAATGACCAAAAATGTTGTCTATGGTTGTTCTACTGTTACCTTGCACTCTCGTTGGAAAGAATACGGTTTGCATAAGATTATATGAATTAAAGAGGTCTACCAGCATCCTCTTCCTTGCACAATCACTTATACAATTAATATTGAAGTCACCACATATAACTAACTTTTTATATTTCCTATAAAGTGAACCAAGAACCTCCTCTAGCTTTAGCAAAAATGTTGTGAAATCGGAGTCTGGGGATCTATAAATAACAACAGTTAGAAGTTTAGCTCCGTTAAATTTAACCACACCTGCACAACATTCAAACACCTTTTCAGTGCAGTGCTTTGAAACATCAATTGACTCAAATGGGATGCAGTTTTTCACATACATGGCTACTCCCCCACACCGCAAAGAGCTCCTCGAAAAGCTGCCAGCCAACCTGTATCCTGGTAAAGGAAGCCTCTCAATTATCTCCTTATTTGAGAAGTGTTCAGATACACCAATAATTTCAGAGTCAACATCTATAAGCAGTTCACTAACTTTATCTCTAATACCTTGTATATTTTGATGAAATATACTAATTCCCTCATTACTCGGACACCTAAGCTTTGTCAAAAGTGATTCCCTTGTTAGAGAGACTTCCCTTAAGCAGGAATACCCATCAGCTGACTTCAATCTAAAAAAGGTGCAGCTCTAACACCCACTACAGCAGGAATTTTCCCATGAGTGATCCCACCAACCCCACCTATGCTGTCTCCTATAAGCTTTGCCAACCTCCCCTTCCCATACCCGTTGAGGTGCAGGCCATGTCTAGTCAAATCCGTCCAGCTGATAGACTCCACCGACACCACTGAAATGTGACCCATGCTTTCTGTCATCAGCGCACCCCCAAGTCTCATGTTATTACGCCTGACGGTTGTATTAAGATGAGGCCGATCGTGACGCTGAAACAGTTCCACGAAATGCACATTCGTGTTGCCAGTCTGAGTGGCTATCTTTTCCAGGTCACCATCTATGTTATACTCCCCATCCCTATTAATACTATTACCAGCCCCACCCACAATCACTACCTGGTCCTCTTAAGTAAAATCCCTACATAACCCCCCTATGTTAACAGTCACCTGAGCCAACCCTGGATTAGGCTTCACAATGCTGGTGACCTGGTACTCACTCCCCAGCACTTCCTGCAACTGCTGGCCTACACCTCTGCCATGAGAACTACCTAACAGCAGAACCTTCTTCTTCCTCTTCGACTTTGCAACTGTTCTAGGCACAGTAACTACTGAGGTCTGCTGCATACATCCTACATCTACAGCTACTAGAGATTCCTCTCCACTAGACTCTGACAGTTGGTCATATCTATTGTAAACACCAATAGTAAAACTATCTGAAAATCTATTCTATGTGGGCAAAATAAAACCACGCCAAAAGTGATTTCTTGCCCCTTAAGATTGGCAACAGGACATAAGACATCCGCCCTAGGTTATAAGCATGTAAATTGAGTTTTGTATCTAGAGGTGCCCACACTTTACGTAGTTCCATCGAAAACTCTTAGAAACGAAACGGACACGTATAGTTCGAAATGAAATACTAAAAAGGACAGTTGAGGAGAGAAGTCCATAGGAGACTCCTAGAGTCAAAAAAGAAGGAAGGATGATTAGGGTTTAACGTACCGTCGACACTGCAATCGTTAGAAGACAGAGACCAAGTTCTGATCCCGAAAGGCTGGGCAAGGATGTCGGCCGCGCCACTTTCAAAAAAGTCATCCTGAAATATACCTCGAGCAATTTAGAGATTTCGCGAGAAACTAAAAACTGGATGGCGGGACGCGAATTTGAACCATCATCCTCGCCAAAGCGAGAGGAAACTGCTAATCATTGCGGCACCTCGCTCGGTCTTTTAGTATTAGAATCGTCCAGGTAGTGGGATACCTGGAACGGCATCCATGAACATTTAACTTGGCGCTGGAGGGAGCAGTAGTGACACAGCAGCACAGTGATACGCTAAACAGAGTACAGAGGACTAATACAGCTACATAGTGACGGAAAAATTAGTGAAACCAGGTAAAACACCAGCGAATTAAAACCTTAGCCCACTTAGTCAAAGCATTCTGTGACAGCCTAATGTTAAATTTCAAAAAATCACTACCTGAAAACAAAAAATATTAGCGTACAGGAAACTAAATTTTTAATAGGGTTTCTTTTATTAGGAACTCGATCTAAGATGGCGTACGAGGCTCCAAAAATTGCAAATTTCTGTAAAACGGTTTTTCTCAATTAAGTAAAAAAACTATATTTCTGACCGTGAAGTGTTGCAGAAGAAAGTTGTAGAGTTTAAAAAGACCTATCTATTACTTTTTCCGAAGCGTCAATTGATTTGTTACATTCAGAGATATACAAAAAAAAACGATTAAAAACTCGTTAACATTCAGGTTCTCGTGTTTGATACTGTAACGTTCTTTCTTATATTTATTTCTTTAGATTTCGTTGAATGAATGTCTGAACTGTGGAATGAATACAAAACTCGAGTTATCGTGTAGCGTGTTGTAACTGCAAGAGGTGTGCTTACTCTGTGTCACTGTTAGCAAAAACTTTATACGAACTGCTTGGGAAACGCTACTCCCAATATCAATAAAGAAATACAGTCACTGCTAAATACATCCAGCCCCTTAAGCACTGAATCCTAAGGCACTGTCCAAAACTGATAACTTTGGTCCCTGCGCACATAATAAATAAATTGAATTTTCTTACCTCTAAAGCAGCAACGGTGGAACGTGATATATTCTGGTCTCTCACAAAAAATATGCTAGCTTCAGGCTCAGCAGTGTGCAATGCCGGCCGTAATACTTGAAATGGACATGAAATTCTTTTGGCTGATAAACGAGAACATTTAAGAAAATACAACTTCTCTACAAAACATATGATTTTGGCAGAGAGGCGGTACTGTTTGTGTTGAATTACTAACACTGATATTTTTAATCAAAAATTATATTTCAAGTTTAGTTTGTCTTTTCAAAAGCATCTGAGAATTGAAGTTACATTACTCACAATTGATTCACAAACAGTGAGAATTAAACGGAAAGTGTTATCTAACCTCATTAAACCAGTATATATGCTAATCGTCGATTTACACACAGCTCTGTTAACAAATCTTGGAACCATTACAAGAATGAAATATCTAACTAGGCTTTTCATCAAATCACTTTGCGTACATTCTCGGGTTACTCAACAATTACAAATTATCAGCCAATTCATCTACACTAACGCGCTGGCAAAACAGAAATCACAATTATTTAACGTCTTTACCTTGCTACTGCTTCCGTGTTCAACAACCTACATTAATCTATTACTTGGTGGCTTCAAACAGCACACCACAAAAATTGCCTACTCCATCGTCTTTCGCTCACAGACAGCTACCTACAACTGTGCGCCAAGCGCTCTCTCACTTCAATACTATTATAATCTCAGACCAGAAGCAACATCTCTGGGTCTGCGGTCTTACACAAATGTGCCCCAGCATACTCGTTTCAATATTTGCTCTAAGTATAGCGCACGGTAAATAAAAAAATTATCTGCTTGAAAAATTAAAACACATCAATTATCTCTTGAAATACGTTGATTTTTTGAATAATAGCTGCTCTCTAAACTGGCCAGATCTTCTCAGCGGATGGCTCACTGTTGTGGACTGGTAGGGAGGAGGGGGGGGGGGGTTCACTTTGATGAAGTACTCGCCGCGTCTGAAAACGACTAATAAAGGTGTCCTCGTAGCACGGATGCTTCGGCTCTAGGGCAGGACAAGGACGATGAAAGTAACACAGAATAATGAATAGTAAAATATATATATATATATATATATTCAACTTGGTAACGCTGATTACAGCAATTGTTTAGCCTCTGTGTTGACTGCAATTCCATGAACACAAAATAAATAATAGTCTCTGACCCGAAGTTGGAACAAACTTAATCTCCTGTCTCGATGCACTGTTCCTAAGAACAGTTCCAAAGTAACAGTACTCAGTTAAATCTCTTTTACACTGGTCTCTGTCCATACACGATAATTCTGTCAACTATTCAATATCTGTTGAAGGGTAATCACTGTCTGTCTATCGGCAGCTGTTCTTATCTCACAGTGACTTGAAGACACAACGAATGTGCTGTCCGAGCTTTCTAGCAAGAGTCGGACTGGCTTAATACTTGCAACTGAAAACTTCTTCTTGTTTACCGTTACTTAAGCGCGCGTCTCTCTTCCTGGTGTGGCTGCCGCTCCAGTGGGTGTGATTCACGCGGGCAGCGTGATTGTTTTGCCCGCAACTGCGGACGGAGGTCCACGATACTAGTGGTAGCAACGGTTCCAAACTCCTCTTGTGTGGTATCTCAGTACACCACACCTACAGAAACGGTTTTAGATTTATTTCCTTCACAAAGAGCAGCCCTACCGTGAAATTAAATAATTTTTACGATCTTATTAATTTTAGGGATCAAATAAGACTCGGAACCACTTGCACTTTGATTGTACGCTTTTTTATTTATTTGTTCCAATATTTGTTTTCTGAAATTAACTTTTAAAGAAAGAAAATGCAGACTTTTTCAAGAAATCTGAAAAACAATTTTTTTCTACGACAATCTGTAACCAAGATGACCTTAAAAAATCTCTTGCGGGTGCAATCAATATTTCACAGCGATTAGCTTAAAGAAAGGTATTATCGATTACTTACGTTTTCAATAAAATACTACTATCTGTTTCAACGATTTTTAGTTTCGTAATGGATGGTAAAGTGAAGCGTGCAAGCCCGGTCTGCGTCAGCTGGAGCGGTTGATGGAGTAGGGGGCGGAGGGGGATAGGTGGGGGGGGGGGGGAGAGAGGGGGGGGGAGGGAACATGTGCGCACTCGCTCAGAAAGATGATTGGAAACGGCCCGCCCTTGCATTATCTCCGATATGTTGGTGCGCTTCGTTGTTTGCTCCGGAACTAGGAAACTTGAAGAAAGACCCTTCGCTAGGCTTGTACATCAACTTCATATACTGTAATTAATTATTTAGTTCTACAAAGAAAATGAATTATATAATTCCACTAATGTACATCTGTAGCCATCGTTACCATTATTTTCGATGTTCGTCTATCAAAATAAGAAAGGCACGAGTCATGTTCTATGTGCTGTCAAATGGTTCAAATGGCTCTGAGCACTGTTGTTGTTGTGGTCCTCAGCCCCGAGACTGGTTTGATGCAGCTCTCCATGCTACTCTATCCTGTGCAAGCTTTTTCATCTCCCAGTACCTACTGCAACCTACATCCTTCTGAATCTGCTTGGTGTATTCATCTCTTGGTCTCCCTCTACGATTTTTACCCTCCACGCTGCCCTCCAATACTAAATTGGTGATCCCTTGATGCCTCAGAACATGTCCTACCAACCGATCCCTTCTTCTGGTCAAGTTGTGCCACAAACTTCTCTTCTCCCCAATCCTATTCAATACCTCCTCATTAGTTACGTGATCTACCGATCTAATCTTCAGCATTCTTCTGTAGCACCACATTTCGAAAGCTTCTATTCTCTTCTTGTCCAAACTATTTATCGTCCATGTTTCACTTCCATACATGGCTACACTCCATACGAATACTTTCAGAAATGACTTCCTGACACTTAAATCAATACTGGATGTTAACAAATTTCTCTTCTTCAGAAACGCTTTCCTTGCCATTGCCAGCCTACATTTTATATCCTCTCTACTTCGACCATCATCAGTTATTTTGCTCCCCAAATAGCAAAACTCCTTAACTACTTTAAGTGCCTCATTTCCTAATCTAATTCCCTCAGCATCACCCGACTTAATTAGACTACATTCCATTATCCTTGTTTTGCTTTTGTTGACGTTCATCTTATATCCTCCTTTCAAGACACTGTCCATTCCATTCAACTGCTCTTCCAAGTCCTTTGCTGTCTCTGACAGAATTACAATGTCATCGGCGAACCTCAAAGTTTTTATTTCTTCTCCATGAATTTTAATACCTACTCCGAATTTTTCTTTTGTTTCCTTTACTGCTTGCTCAATATACAGATTGAACAACATCGGGGAGAGGCTACAACCCTGTCTTACTCCCTTCCCAACCACTGCTTCCCTTTCATGTCCCTCGACTCTTATAACTGCCATCTGGTTTCTGTACAAATTGTAAATAGCCTTTCGCTCCCTGTATTTTACCCCTGCCACCTTTAGAATTTGAAAGAGAGTATTCCAGTCAACATTATCAAAAGCTTTCTCTAAGTCTACAAATGCTAGAAACGTAGGTTTGCCTTTCCTTAATCTTTCTTCTAAGATAAGTCGTAAGGTCAGTATTGCCTCACGTGTTCCAGTGTTTCTACGGAATCCAAACTGATCTTCCCCGAGGTTGGCTTCTACTAGTTTTTCCATTCGTCTGTAGAGAATTCGTGTTAGTATTTTGCAGCTGTGACTTATTAAGCTGATAGTTCGGTAATTTTCACATCTGTCAACACCTGCTTTCTTTGGGATTGGAATTATTATATTCTTCTTGAAGTCTGAGGGTATTTCGCCTGTTTCATACATCTTGCTCACCAGATGGTAGAGTTTTGTCAGGACTGGCTCTCCCACAGCCATCAGTAGTTCCAATGGAATATTGTCTACTCCGGGGGCCTTGTTTCGACTCAGGTCTTTCAGTGCTCTGTCAAACTCTTCACGCAGTATCGTATCTCCCATTTCATCTTCATCTACATCCTCTTCCATTTCCATAATATTGTCCTCAAGTACATCGCCCTTGTATAGACCCTCTATATACTCCTTCCACCTTTCTGCTTTCCCTTCTTTGCTTAGAACTGGGTTTCCATCCGAGCTCTTGATATTCATACAAGTCGTTCTCTTATCTCCAAAGGTCTCTTTAATTTTCCTGTAGGCAGTATCTATCTTACCCCTAGTGAGACAAGCCTCTACATCCTTACATTTGTCATCTAGCCATCCCTGCTTAGCCATTTTGCACTTCCTGTCGATCTCATTTTTGAGACGTTTGTATTCCTTTTTGCCTGTTTCACTTACTGCATTTTTATATTTTCTTCTTTCATCAATTAAATTCAATATTTCTTCTGTTACCCAAGGATTTCTACTAGCCCTCGTCTTTTTACCTACTTGATCCTCTGCTGCCTTCACTACTTCATCCCTCAAAGCTACCCATTCTTCTTCTACTGTATTTATTTCCCCCATTCCTGTCAATTGCTCCCTTATGCTCTCCCTGAATCTCTGTACAACCTCTGGTTCTTTTAGTTTATCCAGGTCCCATCTCCTTAAATTCCCACCTTTTTGCAGTTTCTTCAGTTTTAATCTACAGGTCATAACCAATAGATTGTGGTCAGAGTCCACATCTGCCCCTGGAAATGTCTTACAATTTAAAACCTGGTTCCTAAATCTCTGTCTTACCATTATATAATCTATCTGATACCTTTTAGTATCTCCAGGGTTCTTCCATGTATACAACCTTCTTTCATGATTCTTAAACCAAGTGTTAGTTATGATTATGTTGTGCTCTGTGCAAAATTCGACCAGCCGGCTTCCTCTTTCATTTCTGTCCCCCAATCCATATTCACCTACTATGTTTCCTTCTCTCCCTTTTCCTACACTCGAATTCCAGTCACCCATGACTATTAAATTTTCGTCTCCCTTCACAATCTGAATAATTTCTTTTATTTCATCATACATTTCTTCAATTTCTTCGTCATCTGCAGAGCTAGTTGGCATATAAACTTGTACTACTGTAGTAGGTGTGGGCTTCGTATCTATCTTGGCCACAATAATGCGTTCACTATGCTGTTTGTAGTAGCTTACCCGCATTCCTATTTTCCTATTCATTATTAAACCTACTCCTGCATTACCCCTATTTGATTTTGTGTTTATAACCCTGTAGTCACCTGACCAGAAGTCTTGTTCCTCCTGCCACCGAACTTCACTAATTCCCACTATATCTAACTTCAACCTATCCATTTCCCTTTTTAAATTTTCTAACCTACCTGCCCGATTAAGGGATCTGACATTCCACGCTCCGATCCGTAGAACGCCAGTTTTCTTTCTCCTGATAACGACATCCTCTTGAGTAGTCCCCGCCCGGAGATCCGAATGGGGGACTATTTTACCTCCGGAATATTTTACCCAAGAGGACGCCATCATCATGTAATCATACAGTAAAGCTGCATGCCCTCGGGAAAAAATTACGGCTGTAGTTTCCCCTTGCTTTCAGCCGTTCGCAGTACCAGCACAGCAAGGCCGTTTTGGTTATTGTTACAAGGCCAGATCAGTCAATCATCCAGACTGTTGCCCTTGCAACTACTGAAAAGGCTGCTGCCCCTCGTCAGGAACCACACGTTTGTCTGGCCTCTCAACAGATACCCCTCCGTTGTGGTTGCACCTACGGTACGGCTATCTGTATCGCTGAGGCACGCAAGCCTCCCCACCAACGGCAAGGTCCATGGTTCATGGGGGGGAGGCACTATGGGACTTAATATCTGAGATCATCTGTCCCCCTAACTAACCTAAGCACATCACTCACATCCATGTAGAGGCAGGATTCAAACCTGCGACCGTAGCGGTCGCGCGGTTCTAGGCTGAAGCGCCTAGAACCTCTCGGCCACAACGGCCGGCTATGTGCTGTCTGTCTTCTACTACTTTCCAAAGTGTAAACATTTCGTGTTATTTGTTCGTAGCCTATCTGAAATAACACTGAAAATTCTGATTTAATCTGTTTTTATTTACCAAAAGTGATTCTACTATCATTCACCAATGACATTTAGACTTACGTTTCAGTGTTATTTTCCTTGGAAGGAGATCAGTTTGGTGACGCGTCAATTTGCACACTATACAACCGCCATTATATGCAGATTTCGATTGCACAGAGTAAGTCAAACTTTGCCGTCCGAATTTCTTTAACGAAGTCCGGTTCATGTTTTCTACTGTGATGCAAATTATTTTGTTGCATTATATTTCACACAATCAAGGTCCGCCGTAAGCAGACTTATCTGCTTGGCAACGAAGATTCTGAGACTGACGACCGTTAACGCGGGTAACCAAATTAACTTAAACTGACCACATGCAGTAGAGATAATTTTTTATTTGTGCTTTCCGTGTTCTGTTCCTGCCGTGGTGATTGCGAATCCCGAACAACTAGAATTCGGAACAATGCAACATTAGCATATCAGTCTAAATTATAAGATCTTTCTGATAGGAATACACTAGACTACAAGCAAGAAATGCTTCGTGAATATTTTACGAAATAGCGATCGGTGCATTACAAAAAGTTAATGTACATGAAGTGATAAGGTATTCTCTATTACTTTTGGTGAGTATTAATTTTTTGAAATTACGTGGTCTGTGATTCAGGTATTGTATTTTACTGTACTGTATGGAACTGGGGACCTAGAAACGTCGGAGAGGCTGCCCTTAGCGGTTCACAATACCACAACAGGCTGGAGCAGTCCACACACCCCAAAGCTGCCCCACACCCAACCCAGGGTTACTGTGCGGTTCGGCCTCCAGTCGCTGGACCACCTTGTGACGTAACGATTTTGCGATCTCGCCATGATCTCGATGGCCAAAGAACTGTTTGTGATAATGAAATTCAAACAAAAAAAATTAATAAAATTCCGTGATTCAAATGCTGAAGTATATTAACCAACTGGAGAAACAGAAGGGGGCGCGTGCTTTTAAGAGAGAGTTTGAGAAACGTGTTGGGTTAACATAGTGAAGCGCCAAAGAAACTGATGGTATAGGCATGCGCATTCAAATACAAAGATATGTAAATAGCCAGAATACGGCGCTGCGGTCGGCAAGGCCTATATGAGACAACAAGTGTCTGGAGCAGTTGTTAGATGGTAGGTTATAAAGATTTATGTGAGTTTGAACGTCATGTTATAGTCGGTGCACGAGTGATGGGACAGAGCAACTCCGAGGTAGCGATGAAATGGAGATTTTCCCGTACGACCAATTCACGAGTGTACCTTGAATATCAGGAACTTGGTAAAACGTCAAATCTCCGACATCGCTGCGGCAGGAAAAACATCCTGCAAGAACGGGACCAACGACAACTGAAGAGAATCATTCAACGCGACAGAAGTGGAACTCTTCAGCAGCTAGGCCAACAACAAGTGTCAGCGTGCGAACCATTCTAAGAAACATAATCGATATAGGCTTTCGCAACCGAAGACCCACCCGTATACTCTTGAAGACTGCATGTCACAAAGCTTTACACTTGGCCTGCGCCCGTCAACGCCGACATTGGGCTGTTGATGACTGGAAACATGTTGCCTGGTTGGACGAGTCTCGTTTCAAACTGTATCGAGCGGATGGGCGTGTACGAGTTTGGAGACAACCACATGAATCCATGGACCCTGCATGTCAGCAGGGGACTATTCAGGCTGGTGGCCGCTCTCTAATAGTGTGGGGTGTGTGGATTTGGAGTGGTATGGGACCCCTAATACGTCTAGATACGACTCCGACAGGTGACACGTACTTAAGCATCCTGTCTTATCACCTTCATCCATTCATGTCCATTATGCCTTACGACGGACTTGGGAAATTGCAGCAGGACCCCACACACTTCCACAATTGCTACAGAATGCCTCCAGGAGCACTCTTCTGAGTTTCATCGCTTCCGATAGCTATCACATTCCCCAGACATGAACATTATTGAGCATATTTGGGATGACTTGCAACGTTCTCTTCAGAAGAGATTTCCACCCCCCTCGTACTCTTATTGATATATGGACAGCCCTGCAGGATTCATGGTGTCTATTCCCTCCAGCACTACTTCAGACATTAGTCGAGTCCATACCGTGTCGTGTTGCGGCATTTCTGCGTGCTCGCGGGGGCCGTACACGATATTAGGCAGGTGTACCAGTTCCTTTGGCTCTTCAGTGTAGAATAACAATCTCCTCTCCTTAAAGCTTCGAACTGGATACTTAAATTCAGTTGAACAGCATCTCCAGCAACACTCACCACGAGGAAACCTCATCCTTTTTAGCAAAGGGTGCAGATATTCTGTTTCGACAATAAACAAACAATAGGTACTTTCTTTTTGCTTACTGTGACATCATCTTATACTAAAAACTACATTTCCCATAGCGAAACTGCTGTTTGCATCAGCACGTTTCAGATACTTTCTGCAGAAAAACACCATCTGAATCTCTATCGACACAGCTTTCAGACACATCAAACAAAAGTCTGTACTAATCTCAGAAACAACAGTTTTTTTCACGCAGTGAATACAGTAAATTTAAAATCCTGAGGACTGAAAACTGCAATTAATAGGTAAGAACACTACAATGCTTTGTGTCATATAAATGTTTCAAAAATGTCTCTTTTGATACCCAAAATTAATACACGATAACTTTCTACTTCTCCACAAAATGTCATGAAATTAGCAATGGATGTCAACATGGACATTTGATGCCTTACCATTGTATTGTCAATCTGATTCAGATAACATACCCACTGTTATTACAAAACTAAAAGCTCTTTCAGTTAAACAGTTTCTGAAGTTTTAAAGTTAAAGAAAATAACCAGTTTACTATGTTACATACTGTATATCATTGTACATAAAATACTGTTTTCGCAGCAACCAAAAGCATAAAAATACAGATCATCTGACCAAAGAGAGGGGTGAATTTAACGCTTACATCCATTTTAAGTTCGTCAAAGACAAAAATACGTGTCACGTCAGAGGAGGTAAGTGCTATTAATTCAAATGTTTGAAATTGCGCCTGACTGCTACATATCTTATTAAGTCTCTTCCTGGAACATCGGTGGGACTCAGTGGCTGCGATTAAATGAAAAACTGACTATGCAGTGATTAGCTTAAGCTGCCTGAACTTCCACATATCCCGAAGAATATAACTTTCTTTCCGGTATAATATCTTTTGTATGGAGAAAATATATTGAATTAAGGTGAAAATATATTGAATTAAAGTACACGTAGACTGCAAACAAATTTTTAAATTCTTCTCGAAAAAGGACCAGAGGAGGTATTATATTAATACCTCGTTTGGTCCGTGGAACGAAACTGTTGTGAGTCATATGGATCTTTATCGACGGTGCAACATTAACAAATATTAATTCGTCTATTACGAATTTATGAGCATGATGCAACTATGCCAGGAACGGAAAATGGTTCCGATGAAAATGCTGTCTAATTATTTTCACTGGCGACCTATGATTAACAAATATTTGCTAGTGGTGCTGTAACTGTGCCATTTGACGTAACTGCGTGGTTTCGAATGCTCATCGTGAGAATATAGTAAATTAATCAGAAAACTTTGAAAAGCACAGTGTACTTCATACTTTCTGAAAAAAATGTTGATCCTTCAGGAAGATTTATTCCACCAATCATCGTTAGGCATCAGAGTCGATGTCTCGTATAACGAATTTTGCTTTAGCCTGTCTTTACGCTACAACTCTGATACATTTGAAGACAAATTAAAAAATGTAGAGAGGACCAGAGTTGACTGCATCTTACATTGTGATACGGGATAATCAATTCCGTCAACCGCAAGCTCGCTTTTCGAACAGAAACAGAGCCAAATTTCAGTCAGATTATAAATCCACTGCTTTAAATATTCAGTTGACAAAAGATTATGGCATAATGTTCTTCACTATGAAACGCGTTAGGCGATAATAAGTCGAGCAGATAATCCTGTGGGAAGGTGTGAGCATGACATACTTGCACATTGTTCTGGTAGTCACTTACTATTTTTGGGACCATGCACAGACATCTCTTATCAAGTGGACAGAACGAGAATACCGAAAGTGATCCTGCCAACAACGGTTAAAGTGCCCTCGCTAGTTAATGTCGTCCCAAGTGTAAAGCGTAGAAGGAATTCCAGTATGTATTTTGCACTAATTCATCTTATTCACTAATAAAAATATATACTGGATGATTCAACTACCCTGCCGCTGTCATTTTATGCAACCTGCAATGCCAATCTGGCCTAGAAATCACGTATGGATCTTCATATTCTGTCGCTCGTTACGCGCGAATTATTAGTCCTATACAAAAAATGAACACGACCTTTCTTGTAGGAAATTCAATGCACTTAAATTTTGTCTTGGGACGCGTTTTTGCTGGAGGCCATGGTTTTCCAGTTATTCAGTAGAAACAATCAGAAATGACCTTCAAAGGAACCTCCACCCTCACACTCATCTCTTACCATTTCGTTATTCGTAGCACTTCTTCCTACCTCTGTACAAAATTTCCGACTACGTGAACTGCTCCCGATATTCGACCTTCTTGGGTCTCTATTCGCTGGGTTATTACACCGCCAGTATATTGATTTAAACGCGCCCGTGAGGGTAATGAAAGGAAAACGACTTTTGTAAACGGTACACTAAAACTAATTACGTTGATAATTCGGTCCAAACTTAATCCATTCAAGCAGTTTCGTAGTCAGGTCTGATGAATACTACGATGTAATTGTTTACTTTACCGTGTCAAAATTCACAAAAATTGAGGTAAATGAACACAAAATCCCATTTTACAATTTGTAAGTGCTCGAATAAGCCGGAGGCGTAATAAGGCTAGTCGAAGAAAATAAAAAAACTTCGAATGAGGAAAATAATTCGTGCAGTCGGAAATTTTTTTACTGTTGTAGGATGGAGTGCTATGAAGAACATACTAGAAATCCTGACCTGTGGGGGCTGAGTGTGGGAGTGGCGGTGCGTTTCTAGGTCACTTTTGTACGTTTTTCTCTAATAGCTCGGAACTATGACCTCCGGCACAAAATTTAAGAACATTAAATGTACTACAAAACAGTAACTGTTCTTTTTTCCGTAGGACTGATAGTTTTCGCATAGCGAGAGAGGGAATATGAAAATCTTGTGTGTGGTTACCAGATGCAACATTGCGGACTGCTTAAAACGACAGCGGTAGCTACAGATGAATCTGGTGCAAAATATTGCTACATTAGTGTTGGACAGATTGGGCATGTATGTATCATGATCGCTGGCAGCCTCATCCGTTATGCCTAAGATCTTATCACTGCCTTCATTAATACCAGAGTGAATTACGGTGGAAATCCCAAGACGATCATTTCCTTTTTCCTACAGTTTCGAACATAGGTTGTACTCAGCAACAACATTCTATTTTCAACATATGATTAAATAGCCAACCGGTTGCGCGTAAACGGTAGGTACATTGACCTAGGCTTCGACACCTCCTACTAGGGGTGACTTCATTACTATGAAACGTTGCTAAATCATAAAATTACATTGCTAAAAAGCAATAGTCAGCATCTGGAACAGCTATTCTCAAGTCAAAAATCCGCGCAAGGTAGCCGTGCGATCTGATGCGTCTTCTCGCGGTTCCTGCGGCTCCCCCCGTCGCAAGTTCGAGTCCTCCCTCGGTCATGGAAGTGTGTGTTGTCGTTAGCGTAAGTTAGTTTACGTTACTTTACTTAGTGTGTAAGCAAAAAATTTGAAATTTGTGGTAAGTACTATTGGACCAAACTGCTGAGGTCAACGGCGCCTAGGCTTACACACTACTTAATCTAACTTAAACTAGCGTAACTAAGGACAACATACGCACCCATGATCAAGGGAGGACTCGAATCTCCGACGAGAGCGGTGGGAGGGGGGGGGGGGGGAGGGGGAGCCTCGCGAACCGTGGCAAGGCGCCCAGACCGCACGGCTACCCCGCGCGGCAATGCGTAAGCCCAGGGACCGATGACCTCACCAGTTTGGTCCCATAGTCCTTCAAATTTCCAAATTTTTCAGTCAAAAGTAAAATAAAATGTTTTAATTTTACTTTTGACTTGAGAATAGCTGCTCCAAATTCTGACTATTGCTTTTCAGCGTTTCATTCTGAAGAAGACACCCCTAATAGGTGTCTAAATCTAGATCAATTTACGTATCGTTTATATGCAACCGTTTGGCTGTTTAATCCTATGTAGATTTCCTTTTTCAGCCAAAGTAATTTATGGAAATATGTCACTAGGTTGTCATCACTGGTACTTCACCACTATTCACCTGTAGCTGAAGCCCCCAGTACAGTCCCCATTATCGGCCGAAGATCGCAGTGGCACACCAAAGTCAGCAACGCACATCGATACCACAGACATTAGGGTTGTCTCGCTGCAATCCGTGGCGGCGAATGGGGGACGCTCATGAAGACATGCGCTCTGTCCCTCAGTCCACAGCGCCATCGCACAGAGGTCGATATAGAGCCGACCATGGACTCATTCCTCCAGTTTGTGACCTCCGGTGAAAAGTCAGCATCATCTAGTTAGAACACAACCGCTAATCAAGCCTCAGATGTAACTGTACTTTTGTAAGTGTTCAACTTGAACTTCAGGAGAATAATTTGTAATTGTGTCCATGAAGTGCTGCTTTACTGTTGAAACACAGTGCACATACTCCACACCCACCTGTGGCAATGCACTATATAAAAATAAATAAACATTTTTATCAATAATGCAATAATGTGAAGTAACGTTTCACATGTTGCAGTGTTGTAGTCCCGATCTGCCATTTCCCAGAGCGATAAAAGAACCCACAGTTAGGAATGTACGATTGTAGTTTCGTCAGATTGTAGCAGCAGCTACATCCACATTGCTCATTACAAAATTCTCTGGCTCTGTTTTAGAGGTGATGCAAATTTTAAGTCACTGAGAATCAAGATAGTGAGGGCAGTTTGAAACAACCGTATGGAC
The DNA here is from genome assembly GCF_021461385.2 of Schistocerca piceifrons. NCBI lineage: Eukaryota > Metazoa > Arthropoda > Insecta > Orthoptera > Acrididae > Schistocerca > Schistocerca piceifrons. Next base: position 165,109,279 of record NC_060140.1, read on the forward strand.
AACTGGATATAGCTTTTTCGGAGAGTTACCTAAGAGGCCTAAGGTAAATGGTACGATCGTTCTTTATAAATGTGCAGACACGTTTCATCCTCATTCTTTCCTCATTCCGGTTTGTTGACTGGCCACGTCATCGCCAGGACGCTAAACCTTTATCTACCCATAATGCTTATTGAAGTGAGACAAGATTGTACAGAAATTGGGAAGCGTTTACTTAATGTTTTCATAACGGTAGTACCTGATACGAAATAGACCTGTGAGATCAAAATTCCATTAAGTTACGTTAACAACCAATGAAAATTATGCGCAACGAGGAGGCCATGCGCTTATAATACCAAACTCCGTGTCTGTACTTCAGTTTTCTGGATCGGAAGTAAATGGAATAAAAGGACAACAGAAGAGGTGGTACCTCACACTTGGGTGACTTTCCTGTAGAGGTGCGGCAGAAATCTGTCTGAGGTACGTGTGGCTGGTGGACCAAGCAGAGCGTGAAATGAAGTCTGCGCCTAGCCGTCCGTTACGGGCGGCGCCAGCTAACAGCTCCTCCGAACAGAGGGCCAGAGGGCTGGGGGAGGACGCGTGGTTCAGACTTTAAGGATTCACTGTGTGTACAGCTGTACCCCGGCTGAATTCGAATGCCAGGACACGGCCACTGGATCTAAATCTAAAACAGCCGCGTTCGGCGGGCGCAAAGAGCACACTTTCGAATCCTTCCACAGTCAACCCCCCCCCCCCCGCTCACTCCCCCCCCCCTCACACACAGACACATACACAAACGGTCAACGGTCGTCATCTATTTGGTACTGTAACCGATATGGGATATTCATCATAGACGTGAAACATAGGACTTACAGAGTGAAATACAAGAAACTAACGATGATATGTTAGGTCCTCTTATAATGGCCCTATAATTCACTGGGTCTGACGCCAATGTACTTATATTTCATGAGGTTTTATTTAAACTGTTAATTATTACTCATGATGGCACCTCACCAAAGATTTGTAAATTACTTGTAATGAAATATGCAAGGCTTTTGACGTAAAGATAACACAAGATGATTTAGAAGGCGCCGTATATCGCATCACTGTTACTTCATGTACTTACGTTTTATTTATATTTTATGAAGTTTAGTCCTGTACGTGTAATAACTTTAGAAGAATGAATTTTATTAATTATGATAATTTCATTAGTTGCTATTTACGAGTCCTATTACGCAGTGCTAGTGGCTGTCTTATTAAAATATGCCATGTTTGGCTTCATTATACCTGAAGATTGTAATCCACAAAGCGTTTTGTATGTTTATTTATATATTTCATGAACAACTTGCCACGTTCGAGTTTGGAAACATTGTTTGCGTCATTATAAAGTATCCCAATCCTTAGGCGCGTGCATTCACTAGCAGCCCGTTAGGTCATGTGGACGCCAAAGGCACATATCAAAGGGAACACATGTGGAAGCCACATTATTCGCTATCAAATTTATAGCTTTCATGGCCAGGGATCGATTCAGAATGAGATTTTCACTCTGCAGCGGAGTGTGCGCTGATATGAAACGTCCTGGCAGATTAAAACTGGGTGCCGGACCGAGACTCGAACTCGGGAACTTTGCCTTTTGCGGGCAAGTGCTCTACCAAATGAGCTACCCAAGCACGACTCACGTCCCGTCCTCACAGCCTTACTTCTGCCAGTACCTCGTCTCCTACCTTCCAAACTTTACAGAAGCTCTCCTGCGAACCTTGCAGAACTAGCACTCCTGAAAGAAAGGATATTGCGGAGACATGGCTTAGCCACAGCCTGAGGGTTGTTTCCAGAATGAGATTTTCACTCTACAGTGGAGTGTGCGCTGATATGAAACGTCGTGGCAGATTAAAACTGTGTGCCGGACCGAGACTCGAACTCGAGAACTTTGCCTTTTGCGGGCAAGTGCTCTACCAAATGAGCTACCCAAGCACGACTCACGCCCCGTCCTCACAGCCTTACTTCTGCCAGTACCTCGTCTCCTACCTTCCAAACTTTACAGAAGCTCTCCTGCGAACCTTGCAGAACTAGCACTCCTGAAAGACAGGATATTGCGGAGACATTGCTTAGCCACAGCCTGAGGGTTGTTTCTAGAATGAGATTTTCACTCTACAGCGGAGTGTGCGCTGATATGAAACTTCCTGGCAGATTAAAACTGTGTGACGGACCGAGACTCGAACTCGGGACCTTTGCCTTTCGCGGGCAAGTTCTCTACTAACTGAGCTACCCAAGCACGACTCATGCCCCATCCTCACAGCCTTACTTCTACCAGTACCTCGTCACATACCTTCCAAACTTAACAGAAGCTCTTCTTTCCCTCTAGGAAAATCACACAGCAAAGTTTCGTACTCACTAGATGCAGAATTTGATGCTGTACATTTATGGTATGCCTGACATTTTGGAGATAATTACTATGAAATTCAGCGACACGTAAGCTCTCGCTGTTGAGAAGCGCTACCAGACCATTTGTTCAGGCAAGCCATATTAATTCACATACGTGACAACAGCTTCAACAAGAATGAAGGAAACCTCTCGGTTCACGGATGCTGGATTCCCCTGGTGCAGCAAATGACCTTTGCAGGTAGCAAGGGGAGAACCATAGCGGTAATCAACAGCGAGAAGCCCTCAGAAGTTGGCGCGATGCTTCTATACATTCTCGGGCCACGGGTACGACTCCTGCCAGCCACCAGAAACTGCTATTGAACCTTTGACAATACCAGCGAGTCGTACTGGCGAAAGGTCGAGAAAATCATTAAGCAAAATTCGGAGAGAGAAGTCAACAGGCAGTACGTCGACAAGTGGCCACGAAACCCTCAACATATATTACATTTACCATCGTAAACGGTGTACGGCTGACATCAGTACAGAACAAAGGGAATACCTAGTAGGGCAGGCGGGACTGGGATGTTGGGCAGCCGCCGCCAGAGGTCTCTGCAGTGCAGCTAGCCTTGGCTGTTAATCTGATCCCTCTGTGAGACTACGGCGGCCATGGCGGCGGCATCAGCGTCGGCGGTGCTGGAATTCCGATATCGCTGTCCCAGCCGCCGACACAGACCGCTCACCCCTGGGAGCACCGCGACGTTTGCGCACCTGGAAAACCTGCGCAGCTGGAGGGAAGTCAGAAACATCTGTGCACACCGCCTCTATCACATCTGTACAAAAATGTTATGGATGTTCGTAATGATTATACAATTGGGTGGAAGAAAAAAATAACGAAATTCCTATTTCTGCATGTTTATATGAGGGCGGGATGAAAAGTAATGCCTCCGAATATTTTATGTGAAAACGTCTGAAGCTTTTTAAACGAAGCAAACACCATTAATATTCTACAGCTTTGCACTTAATGTCTACATATTTATTTCTCATTATACTCATCCTCGCGAGAACATATTTCTCCGAACGACGGACTTGTTTGTTGATACCGTCACTGTAGAATGTTTGACTTTGTTGACGGAGGTGCAATCTCACCTCTGCCTGAATCACTTCTTCATTATCAAAGAGAAGTCCCCGATGGTGTTCTTTAACTTTTGGAAACAGATGAAAAGCGGATGAGTTCAAGTCGGAACTGTATGGAGAATAACAGATGAGTGTGAACCCAGGCCATCGGATTGTTGAGGACATCGCAGCGCTCATGTGTATGGTCCGACATTGTTATGCTGAAGTAGAGGGCGCTCTGTGTGTGGACGAGCTCTTCGAAGTTGAAATTACACTACTGGCCATTAATATTGCTACACCACGAAGATGACGTGCTACAGACGGGAAATTTAACCGACAGGAAGAATATGCTGTGATGTGCAAATGATTAGCTTTTCAGAGCATTCCACAAGGTTGGCGCCGGTGGCGACATGAGCAAACTTTCCAACTGATTTCCCATACACAAACAGCAGTTGACCGGCGTTGTCTGGTGAAACATTGTTGTGATGCCTCGTGTAAGGAGGAGAAATGCGTACCATCACGTTTCCGACTTTGATAAAGGTCGGATTGTAGCCTTTCGCGATTGCGGTTTATCGTATCGCGACATTGCTGCTCACGTTGGTCGAGATCCAATGACTGCTACCAGAATACGGAATCGGTGGGTGCAGGAGGGTAATACGGAACGCCGTGCTGGATCCCAACGGCCCCGTTATACTAGCAAGCAGTCGAGATGACAGGCATCTTATCCTCATGGCTGTAACGGATCGTACAGGCACGTCTCGATCGCTGCGTCAACAGATGGGGATGTTAGCAAGACAACAACCATCTGCACGAACCATTCGCCAACGTTTGCAGCAGCATGGACTATCAGCTCGGAGAACGTGGCTACATCACAGACAGGAGCGCCTGCGATGGTGTACTCAACGACGAACCTGGGTACACGAATGGGAAAAAGTAATTTTTTCGGATGAAATCAGGTTCAGTTTACAGTACCATGATGGTCGCATCCGTGTTTGGCGACATCGCGGTGAACGCACATTCGAAGCGTGTATTCGTCATCGCCATACTGGCGTATCACCCGGCGTGATGGTACGGGGTGCCATTCGTTATACGTCTCGGTCACCTCTTGTTCGCATTGACGACACGTTGAACAGTGAACGTTACATTTCAGATGTGTTACGACCCGTGGCTCTACTCTTTATTCGATCCCTGCGAAACCCTACATTTCAGCAGGATAATGCACGGCCGCATGTTGCAGGTCCTGTATGGGCCTTTCTGGATACAGAAAATGTTCGATTGCTGCCCTGGCCAGCAGATTCTCCAGATCTCTCACCAATTGAAAACGTCTGGTCAACGGTGGCCGAGCAACTGGCTCGTCACAATAGGTCAGTCACTACTCTTTATGAACTGTGGTATCGTGTTGAAGCTAAAATGGCGGTTTTACCTGCACACGCCATCCAAGCTCTGTTTGGCTCAATGCCCAGGCGTATCAAGGCCGTTATTACGGCCAGAAGTGGTTGTTCTGGGCACTGATTTCTCTGGATCTATGCACCCAAATTGCGTGAAAATGTGATCACATGTCAGTTCTAGTATAATATAGTTGCCCAATGAATACCCGTTTATCATCTGCATTTCTTCTTGGTGTAGCAATTTTAATGGCCAGTTGTGTACATTCCAGTGCACCGATAGAGTTACGTTACACATTGCCGTTATACGTACGACAATTCAGAGCCTTCTAGTGGCAGAGGGCTACAGCTATATACAATAGACATGTAGAATGTTAGTAGAGTTTCTTTTATTTAAAATGCTTTAATAATTTTCGCATAAAATGAATCGAAGACGTTAATTTCAGCACACCCTCGTATTTCTCCGCATTAGTACCCTGCAAGTTTACTCATTAAGGAATCTATTGTTAACCAACTATAAATTTACCATTGAATGACGCAAAGTACGTAGCAGTAAATATTTATTTTGACAGGATGATGAACTACACCTTCCCCACACAGCATTGCGCATTACCACGCTGCTTTTGGGATTCTAGTAGGCACGCCAGCACCTGGGCATATCCACATTCTTTTTAAAGATATTTATTTAGCATTTAAAACTTTCACATAATGACAGAAAAGAAATGCATTTTAAAATTAGTTATCTACATTACAACACATTCACATTTCAGTCTTTTGTACGGAAATCAGCAAGAAATTGTCCATTAAGTTGTATCTTATCTGACACTCTTGTAGAATAACATTAAATTTCCTTTTTCTTGCGCAAGGTTTCGCGACAAAACAGTATCATAAGCTTTACGGATTGGAATCGTGAGAAAATTCGCGTACGTAAGTCTGTATTTAGGGCTACGAGTTACTTCTCTTATTCATCTGGTAAGTACACCAGACACTGTAAGTTGAGCGTAAATGTGAGTCCAAAAATTATATGAACTGTGTGTGCTATGATCGATGTTGTTGCGCGTAGCTTTGCTTTGTTTCAAATGGTTCAAATGGCTCTGAGCACTATGGGACTTAACTTCTGAGGTCATCAGTCCCCTAGAACTTAAAACTACTTAAACCTTACTAACCTAAGGACATCACACACATCTATGACCGATGCAGGATTGGAACCTGCGACCGTAGCGGTCACGCGCTTCCAGACTGCAGCGCCTTGAACCGCTCGCCACACCGGTCGTCCTTTGCTTTGGGAAAAGGTTTCCATTCCGGTATCTTAGCGTTACAAACCTGTGCACTGCGTATGTCCACAGCATTGGTCGGTCGAATCTCGTACCTTCTGTGGGTCATATCATGATAGATTTCGGGCTCTCAATACGATGTTCAGTTGTGTCCTCCGGACTAGAATTTCCACAGGCGGCTGACGGTTTTAAGAGGATGGAGTAAAGCGTAGAGGTCGTGGCTGTTGTTTGGTTTATCACATTGTACTAAGTCAATCTGGCACCTTCTGGTATTATTTTCATTGCTAAATTTTCCCACGCGTTTTTCCAGTTGTGCTGAGGTGGTCGCAGCTCCAGTTTATTAGGAACCGATATTCCTCCGACAGCTATGACCATTTTACGAGCTTTTCCTTGTTTTAAGACGTGTGTTGGTATCTAGTTTTTCTGAGGTAATGAATTTGGACAAAGTTTAATGAGTGTCGTGTATTAAGTACGTTAACCGGCGCTTTCTCTAATGTTTGGCGGTATTTGTGAAACAGTACAGCAGTTGACGAGTGTGGTCCTTTTTCTATTACACCCTTAGTTCAGCCAACGAGTTGCATTTTGCATGCAAGTCCGTTACTCCCAGTCCAGCCTCATTTAAGCTGAGGGTGCTGGTCTGCAGAGAAACATCAAAGATTTCACCCCTTCATATAAACCAGTATATCGCTTGCTGTGTAGCCCTTCCATCTCCTTTTCGACATCAGGAGGACCTGCGCTATGTACTACACTTTAGCGAGTATTTGTGTGTTGCATAGACTGACTTTTTCTGTTACAGCTAAATTTATGCCTGCATAGATTTTTACTACCACTGGTATTTTATGTAGTGCCGCGCGCCAGTTAAGAGCCTGCATTCTTTGTGGGTTATTTGCGACAATGGTGCCTAACACTTGGCGTTCATTTTTGGTAGCAAACCAATTTCCCTCTACATTCTAGTTATTATTTGCAATTGGCATCATCACAGTCGTTTTGAGATTAACCTGTCGCTTTTCCATACGGTCGGAGGATGTTATGTAAGATGTCAACATCTTATGAACTTCCCATGAGAGCACACAAGTCATCGGCGTAAGTTCTGCACGTGACGCTTTCATTTCTTGTTGAAATTCCTTGGCACTCACAGCAGAGGATCTAAAGCTATAACATATAACGCCATGATAACTGAAAATCCCGTCGACTGATTTTTGATGGAAATTTTCTCCTATAGCCTCGTATGATTAACAATGAATTGTGACACAGCATGGCCCAAAATATTCTGAGTAGAATACGTAAAACTGGTGCCAAAATCCATTTTAATCATGACTGTTTCCAGATATTTATGCCTAACCCTTTCTTTGTCATTAGTGATCTGAGTGCTTTGATGCGGCCCGCCACGAATTCCTCTCCTGTGCCAACCTTTTAATCTAAGAGTAGCTCTTGTAATGTACGTCCTCAATTATTGTTGAATTTATTCCAATCTCTGAGTTTTGCTCCTGTTTTTGCCCTCTACAGCTCCCTCTTGTACCACGGAAGTCATTTTCCGATGTTTTAGCAGATGTCCTGTCATTCTGTCCCTTCTCCTTATCAGCATTTTCCACATATTCCTTTCCTCTCCGATTCTTCACAAAACCGTCTCGTTTCTTACCTTATCAGCCCATCCAATTTTCAACGTACGTCTGTAGCACCACATCTCAAACGCTTAGATTCACTTCTGTTCCAGTTCTCCTACAGTCAATATTTCACCACCATACAATGCTGTATTCCAGACGTACATTCTCAGAAACTTCTCCTTCAAATTAAGGCCTATATTTGATAGTAGCAAACTTCTCTTGGTCAGGAATTCCCTTTTTACTATTGCTAGTCTGCTTTTGCTGTCGTCCTTGCTCCGTCCGTCATCGTTTATTTTACAGCCTAGGTAGCAGAATTCCTTAACTTCATCTACTTCGTGGCCATCGATCCTGATAATAATTTTATCACTGTTCCCATTTATACTACTTCTTATTACCTTCGCCTTTATTCGATTTACGCCCAGTCCATATTCTGTACTTATTACATTGTTCATCCCATTCATCATATCATATAATTTTTCTTCACATTCACTCAGGATAGCGATGTCATCAGCGAATCGTACCATTGATATCCTTTCACCTTCTCATTTAAATCCCACTCCTGTACCTTTCTTTTATATCCTTCATTGCTTCTTCGATGTACAGATTAAACAGTAGGGGCGGAAGACTCCTTCCCTGTCTTACACCCTTTTTAATACGAGCGCTTCGTTCTTGGTCGTCCACTATTATTATTCCCTCTTGGCTGTTGTACCAATTTTTCTCAGAATTTCGAACATCTTGCAGCATTTTACACTGTCGAACGATTTTTGCTGGTTGACAAATCGTATGAACGTGTCCTGATCTTTCTTTAGCCTTGCTCCAGTTATTACTGCTACGACAGAATTGCCACTCTTCTACCTTTACCTTTTCCATAGCCGAACTCTTCGTCATCTAGAACATACTCAACTCCCTTTTACATACTTCTGTATACTATTCTTGTCAGCACGAACAGACTACTTGCGATAATTCTCACACTTGCCAGCTCTTGCATTCTTCGAAACTTGTGCATGATATTTTTCCGAAAGTCTGATGGTATGTGACCAGACTCATGCATTTTACGCACCTATGTGAATAGTCGCTTTGTTTCCACTCCCCCCAACAATTTTAGAAATTCTGATGGAATGTTATCTACCCCTTCCACCTTACTTGATCTTAAGTCCTCCAAACCTCTTTTAAATTCTGATTCTAATACTGGATCACCTATCTCTTCTAAATCGACTCCTGTTTCTTCTTCTATTACTTCAGACATATCTTCCCCGTAATACACTCTTTCAGTATATTCTTTCCACCTATCATCTCTCCTCCGTATTTAAGAGTGAAATTACCATTACACTCTTAATGTTACCACCCTTACTTTTAATTTCACCGAAGGTTGTTTTGACTTTCCTGTATGCTGAGTCTGTCCTTCCAACAATCATTTCTTTTTTGATTTCTTCACATTTTTGATCCAGCCGTTTTGTCTTAGCTTCCCTGCACTTCTGTTTATTTCGCTCCTCAGCGACTTGTATTTCTGTATTCCTGAGCTTCCCGGAACGTTTTTGTACCTCTTTCTTTTATAGATCAACTGAAATATTTTCTTCTGTTACCAATGGTTTCTTCGCAGTTACCTTCCTTGTACCTATGTTCTTCTTTCTAACATCTGTGATGACCCTTTATAGAGATGTCCGTTCCTCTTCAACTGTATTGACTACTGAGCTATTCCTTATTGCTGTATCTATAGCCTTATAGAACTTCAAGCGTATCTCGTCATTCCTTGGTACTTCCGTATTCCACTTCTTTGCGTAGTGATCTTTCTGACTAATGTATTAAACTTCAGCCTACTCTTCATTACTACTATATTGTGATCCGAGTCCATATATGCTCCTGGGTAAGACTTGTAATCCAGTATCTGATTTCAGAATCCCTGTTTGACCATGATGTAATCTAACTGAAATGTTCGCGTATCAACCGCCCTTTTCCAGGCATACCTCCTTCTCTTGGAATTCTCGAACAGAGTACTCGCTATTACTAGCTGAAATTTATTGCAGAACTCAATTAGTCTTTCTCATTTCTTCATTCCTAGTACCAAACCTGAAGTGTTGGCAGAAGAGCCAACACAGTGTTGCTAGAGGAGGCCGAAATGCACGCTTTTAAAGCTCACACAGTCTGGCGTGAGGTCTGTAACAAGGTAAAGTAATTATCCTATAAAGAAAAGAACGTAGTTCTTGGAATATTTAACTTTAATCCACAATTGGAGAACATCGCACTTGATGATACAAAAGTATATATAAAGTGGTAATGGCGCCTTGCTAGGTCGTAGCAAATGACGTAGCTGAAGGCTATGCTAACTATCGTCTCGGCAAATGAGAGCGTATTTGTCAGTGAACCATTGCTAGCAAAGTCGGCTGTACAACTGGGGCGAGTGCTAGTAAGTCTCTCTAGACCTGCCGTGTGGCGGCGCTCGGTCTGCAATCACTGACAGTGGCGACACGCGGGCCCGGCGTATACTAATGGACCGCGGCCGATTTAAAGGCTACCACCTAGCAAGTGTGGTGTCTGGCGGTGACACCACATTCCTCCCCCGCAAATCGGCGGACGGTTGTGTTATAAGGCTTCCGCCCGCCGTGGGGAGGACCCCATGTTGACGTATGCGACGAGGTGGGGAGCCTAACAACAGGCGAGGCTGTGCCACCCGCACCCGGCCATTCGGTCCGAGGGGAGCTAGGAAACGCCTGAAAACCTAGTCCAGAGTGCACGCCAACATGCGGTGTATGCGCCCGGAAAGAGACAGGAGGGGCCGAAGATTCGCCCTCCATCTGGTCGGGGCAGCCGACGGACGAAGACGACATCTGGTCCGGAGCCGGCAAGAGTTCCAAGTCGGAGGACAGCTGGGCACGGGAAGCGATCGGCGGCGCGTGACCCAGGGAGGCGCATGGCGGCTGCAGCGACGCGTCTACTGCGAGCGTCGCCGGCGGGAGAACAGGCGGCGGCGGCGGCGGCGGCGCGTCGCCATGGGGCAAAATGGAAGGCAGCGTCGGAAACACCTGGGGATGAGGCGAGCCAGTAGATGGGTCCCCAGGGCGCTGACCGGACGGCACCGTCGCTGAAAGCAGACGGGGAGCGGCAGAATCCGTGCGACGACAGAGGCGCAGCTGATTGAGATGCCGACGCACCTCACCAGTGGCCCCCAAAACCAGATACATAGCGCGGCCGAGGCAGCGAAGAATGAGCCCTGCGAGCCAACGCTGTGAACCTCGATAGTTGCGATAGTATACAACGTCGCCTGGAGCAAAAGCAGGTGGCTGCCGCTGCACAGGAACCTGATGCGGCGGATGTAGCAAAGACATCAAGGTTCGATGAGGACGACCGTGGAGCAACTCAGCCGGCGAGCGACCATCTCGGGGCTGAGAGCGATACCAGGACAAAACGAGCAATAACGCGTCCTCCCGAGAATGTGACTCTTTCAACTTCAACATCTGTGACTTGAAAGTCCGCACCAACCGTTCAGCGGCACCGTTTGACTGAGGCGAAAACGGCGCGGACGTCAGATGTGGAATACCATTGGCCTTGCAGAATGACTGAAATTCTGCGGACATGAATTGTGGACCATTGTCGGAAACAATAGTCTGTGGAAGACCTTCAATACAAAAGATGGCAGATAACGCTTGGATGGTGGCAGATGACGTCGTGGAAGACATCCTGACAACAAAAGGAAAATTACTGAAAGGATCGACCACAACCAACCATCGAGCACTCCAGAATGGACCAGCAAAATCGATGTGTAAGCGTTGCCAAGGGGAAGTGGCTTTCGGCCATGCAAAGAATTTCCGCGGTGGGGCGGATTGTTGTTCGGCACACGCCATACAAGAAGAGCACATATTCGTAATCGCAGCATCGATTCCGAACCAAGTACAGTGCTGACGAGCAAGTTGTTTCGTGCGCACTATACCCCAATGTCCTTGGTGGAGAAGTCGTAAGACAGAGGACTGTAACGAACGTGGGACCACGACCCGGGACTGATCATTATCAGAACGCAACAGCAAAACACCACGTCGAACAAAAAGTCCCTCCTTGTTTGCAAAAAATCGGCGAACCAACGGATCCTCGACCCGTGACTTTGACAAAGGCCATTGCGTAGCTACAAAACGCAGAACGGTAGCAAGGACAGGGTCAGCAGCTGTGGCTGTAGCTACACGACGAAAATCAATCGGAAACGATTCGACCACGTAATCGGTTTCCGAATCAATGAACAGGCAAGCAAGGTCGGAAGAGTCTAATGCTCTATCCTCAGCAACAGGCAAACGGGACAACGCATCAGCGTTTCCATGCTTAGCAGTGGACCGATACAAGATATCGTAGCGGGACTGCGAAAGGAAAATAGACCAGCGAATTAATTTCTGCGCTGTACGTGGAGGTACAGGCTTGTTCGGATGAAAAAGTGACGTCAAAGGTTTGTGGTCTTTGATGATGGTAAAGTGACGACCATACAAGAAATCATGAAACTTAGTAACACCAAATACGAGAGCCAAGGCTTCTTTCTCTATCTGTGAATAATTTCTTTGCGCAGACGAGAGCAATTTGGACGCAAAGGCAATAGGGCGATCGTGTGATCCATCTTTGTGCGCAAGCACAGCTCCGATCCCGAAATCCGATGCATCTACCATCAACAAAAGGGGTTTCTGGGGATCGAATGGCGTAAGGCAAGTATTTGAAAGCAACGCCGATTTCAATTGTCGAAAAGCTCGTTCGCATTCCGTCGTCCATACGAACGGAACACCTTTACGGCGTAAGCGATGAAGCGGAGCTGGAATAGAAGAGGCGTTGCGCATATACCTGCTATAATAATTTATTTTTCCCAGCACACTCTGTAGCTGCTTCAAATTCTGCGGCAAAGGCAAGTCTTGTATGGCACGGAGGTGCTCTGGACTGGGATGTATGCCTTGTGCATTGATTACATGTCCCAAATATGGTAAGTCACTTGCAGAGAACACACATTTGTCCTTCCGCAAGCGAAGACCATTTTTTCGCAAGACCTGAAACAATGTTCGGAGATAGGCTGAATGTTCTTCTTCCGTCTTTCCGGAGATCACAATATCGTCCTGATAGTTTGCTGCAGTAGGGACCGACGCACAAACAGTTTGCAGATATTGCTAAAACAATGCAGGGGCGGATGCACACCCAAATGGTAGTCTTTCGAATCGATACAAACCAAGATGCGTATTAACCACCAAGACATGCTGGGATTCTTCGTCCACCAGTATTTGCAAGTACGCATCTGCTAGGTCCAACTTGGAAAAATATTGACCCAGGCACAGTTTGTCAAAAAGATCTTCCGGGTGGGGTAAAGGAAAAGATGCAATCACTAGTTGTGGATTCACTGTAGCTTTGAAGTCCACAAAAAGTCTCAATTTTCCGGAAGGCTTTTGCAAAATTACTAATGGTGATGCCCAGAGAGAAGCCTGCACACGTTCAATCACACCTTGTGATTCCAAATCGTGTAACGTTCTTGCGACCACAGCACGCAATGCGTGGGGAACATTGCGCGCTCTGAAAAATTTCGGTTGCGCGTTTACTTTCAGTTCCAAATGTGCTTTATAGTTCGTAGTGCAACCTAGGCCCGGTGCAAAAAGTCTGCAAATTCTTCACATAGACGAGAAACACTGTCTGAAGGCACAGTCTGCTTCACTGATAGGACCTGATTTACTATAGACAAGTTAAATAACTGAAGTAAATCTAAGCCAAACAAGTTCACAGCAGAAGAAGAACAAAGGACGCAAAAAGACACAAGTTTTGTTTGTCCCTTGTATGTTGCAAGAAGGCTGCACTGTCCTAACACAGGGATCTTGTGACCTGAATATGTAGTTAGCTTAACATTTGCAGCATGCAACGGAGGTGTGCCCAGTTGTTTGTATGTGTCTTTATTGATCAATGAAACTGCAGCTCCGGTATCGAGCTGGAATGGTATCACGTGGCCATGAATGTCCAAATCTACAAAAAGTTTATTGTCCTGCTGACGACAAGAGTGACTGTCTCGTGCAACGGGAACTGACACAGGCACAGAATCACTTGCGACTTGACGGGACTTCCATCGACGGCGACGAACACTATTTGTGGGATGAACACAGTCACTGATAGAGAAAGTGGCACTGGGCGGAGTGGAATTAACTAAATGAATGTCCATGGGCAAAGGTTCACGAGCCTGAGTATTCTTCGTTCGATTTCGATCCCGGCGCGAAGCAAAGGGCCTGGAATGGTTGTGTGTGTCCGATTTGAGATTTTTCTGGCAAACACTCTGAACATGTCCTTTTTATTACAGAAAAAGCAAATAGCTTGGCGTGACGGGCAATTGTCAAGCGAATGTCTAGTAGCACACCGCGGGCATGATTTTAGCACTGCATTTGCTTGCTGGTGCGGCCCACGTGGCTGCTCGGATGGGCGCAAGGGCTGTTTACTGTTCCATGCAGCTCGCCCGGCGGGCTGGTTAATGTGACACACAGCTGGCGAAGTTGCAAATGATTCCTGAGCAAAGTCAAGTGTGTCTTGCCTATCCAGTATTTGTATCACTTGTTGAAGGGAGGGATTGACTAGTTTCAAAATCTATTCCCTTATGCGAACATCAGAAACGTTCTGTGCAATTGCATCACGTACCTTAGTATCTGAATAAGGGAGGCCACATTCACACTCAAATGCACAATCTCTAGTAAGGCCTTGCAAAGTGGCAACCCACTCCCGATTAGTCTGACCGGCCGTACGTTTTGTATGAAAGAAAGTATACCTTTTTGCAACTGCATTGACTGATTCTTTAAAATATGCATCTAATGCAGACAAAATTTCGTCGTAGGACAGAGTTGCTACGTCGCGTCGGGGAAACAATTTCACTATCACACGGTACGTGTGCACCCCGACGGATGCTAACAAAAAAGGCTGCCGCTCGTTACCTTGCGTTCTGTAGGCGGCGAGATGGAATCCAAATCGGCGTGACCACTCCGTCCAGCTTTCCAGTGCCGCATTAAAAGGACGAAAAGGTGGTGCAACTGCGTGTTGTGGCTGCGGTAGCGGTGGAGCAGCGGCTGCCGCATCATTTTGCATCGCACGTTGACCCTGGACGAGCTGTCCAAGTGATCCAATAAGGCCTGCGTCTGCTGATTCTGCAAGCGATAAATTTGGACAGTACATCTGGAGATTGTGGCGAAGCCATGACACAAGTAAATTAGAGCAATACGACCGTTAAATCTTCGTCGCCAATATGAAGTGCTGGCAGAAGAGCCAACACAGTGTTGCTAGAGGAGGCCGAAATGCACGCTTTTAAGCTCAGTCTGGCGTGAGGTCTGTAACAAGGTAAAGTAATTATAAAGAAAAGAACGTAGTTCTTGGAATACTTAACTTTAATCCACAATTGGAGAACATCGCTCTTGATGATACAAAAGTATATATAAACTGGTAACGGCACCTTGCTAGGTCGTAGCAAATGACGTAGCTGAAGGCTATGCTAACTATCGTCTCGGCAAATGAGAGCGTATTTGTCAGTGAACCATTGCTAGCAAAGTCGGCTGTACAACTGGGGCGAGTGCTAGTAAGTCTCTCTAGACCTGCCGTGTGGCGGCGCTCGGTCTGCAATCACTGACAGTGGCGACACGCGGGTCCGGCGTATACTAATGGACCGCGGCCGATTTAAGGGCTACCACCTAGCAAGTGTGGTGTCTGCCGGTGACACCACAAAACCCACATTCTCCTGTAATATTTTCTTCTACGCCTTCCCGACAACTGCATTCCAGTCCCCAGGGACTGTTATATTTTCATCTCCGTTTAGTCATGTACTGTCGTTTCTATATCCTCATATACTTTTTATATCTCTTCATCTTCAGTTAGCAATGTAGGCATATGTATACCTGAACTATCGTTGTCGACGTTGGTTTGCTGTCGATTCTGATAAGAACAACCCTATCACGGAAATTTTCTGAGAAACATATTCTCTGCCATAACTTCATATTCATAACAAATCCCTCTGCCGTTATACCATTTTCTGCTGCTGTTGATATTATCCTATATTTATCTGACTTGAAACTCTTGTCTTCTTTCCATTTCACTTCACTGATCCCTACTATAGGAAGACTGAGCCTTTGCATTTTCCTTATCAGATTTGCTAGTTTCCCTACCACGTTCAAGCTTCTGAGATTCCACGTACCGACTAATAGAACGTTATCCTTCCGTAGATTATTTAGTCTATTTCTCAAGGTCACCTCCCCCTTGGCAGTCCCGTTCCGGAGGTTCGAATGGGAGACTTTTGCAAATGGGGAGATCATCATCTTTTTCAGTTACAGGCGATATGTCCTGCGGATACACGTCACGTGTCTTTAAGGCAATGGGCTTTATTGCATTCTGCATCCACATGCCATTTATCATTGCTGATTCTTTCACCTTTAGGGCCCTTTAGGTGCGGTTTGCCACCTGTAAGACAAGAGAATGCCCTGAATCTTTGTCCGTTCATCCACCCTCATTGACAAGGCCGGTGGCAGAATGATGGTGACTTAATATACCGGAAGTCTTCGGCCGCCAATGCTGATTATCAATCAAAAATTAATCGGTGACAAGTTTCGAACCTGGGCCCAGGACGTTTTAATTATTAAAGAAACACGCTACGCTAACACTATGGGTGCATCTCTAGCAATGTTGACAGAATTATCAAAGTCTATTAATAAAATGTCTACTTTCTTTTGCACGTCGGTTTTTCTGTTCGAAATATAATCTCTGAATTTTTTTGAGGCGTCTTATATATTTCTGTCCGGAACGACACACATTTGATACGGACTCATTACTTTTTTCATTGTTTGCTTTAATCTCTTAGCAGAGTAACGAGCAATTAGTTGATAGTCAACATTGAGTAGTGTGCTTGGAGTCAGATAAAATCATCGGACGTAGATTCTGAAACTTTGGTGTTTCTTAAGTTTTTGGTATCAACTTTTTTTTTTTGTCTTTCTGCTTCCTCAATTTCGTGTAAAGTGAAGTGCTCATTAAGATGTATCCGATCATTTCCCGTAAGCATATGAGTTGATTCCTGAGGAAAACTATTTATTTCGGATAGGTTCACGTCGCTTTCTTTGGAGAGGTTTGTAAGGTGGGTGGTGATTTCAGTTTTTCCATTCTCTTCGGTAGTTTTCTGGCCGTTATGTTTTTTTCCATTCTGCTATAAAGAAATTCCTGCATCTTTTCCTTTCCCTGTCTAAGTGGAAGACAGAAATAGGTTCTTCTGCATTGCCACCTGCTCCTTGTAAAGGTACTTTTAGTTTTCTTTCGGATGTCTCAACCTCGGTAGTAAGGTCGGCTGAACTGTTTCTTTTACTAACGAGTTCTTGCAGACAACTGCGGTAGATTTGATTCGAACCAATGGGCTTTCGAATAATAGGCTTAGCTTGCGTGAGCCACCATTCAACCTTACTTTCAGAGTGGCACCGCTTTTAGACTACGTCTTGCCATGTGACTTATAAATCTTGTGTCAACATGCGATCCTCCAAATGGCTAATGTTAAGCTTCCAAATGCCTTTCTTAAGCCGAAAATATGTTTTCGGGAATTTCTTTTGGCAGATACAGCAGCGGTGATCAGAGGATATCATCGGTTTTGTTTCAGTTTGAAATATTTGAGCCTGGACTGAAGACGACACGCATATCCTATGAAATCTGCTAAGTCCATTGGTACAAAAATAAGTGTACGCGGTTTGTTGAGGTTCCAAATTCGCCAAGTATCTTCAGAATGGTAATTGTCAACCAGTGCTTTAAGTTCATTACACTTCTTTGGAACAGGTTACTGATCATCGTACGAATTACTCAGTTAAAATCGCCAACGATGACATGTTTATTATTATTTCTAAGAAGTAACGGGCAAAGTTCTTGTCGAAACTAACGGCATCTATTGGCTTTGTATTCACTATAAGATGGAGCATAAACGTTCACAATAGTTACATTATCAATGGCCCAAGCGATTCCACTCCAGTCGGTGAAAATTCTAATTCTTTATTTGAATGTGACGATGTATTATTATGGCGGTAAAAGTTCTAGTCTCTGGGCCGATGCTAGAAATTACGATGAAGTCAACAGTTAGATTACCTGGTTCGCTTGTGACGTCTTGTACTAAAGCTGTGTGACATTTAATCTGCTTTAAGAATTTGTAAAGACGAACTATCTTAGTAACTGGACGTGTTGTTTATCTTAAGAGTGAAATGTTCCAAAAAAACTATGACTGCACGCCATTTGTTGTTAGGCTATGCGGACAACTCATCGTCTAAATCGTCTGGCACATTCCACTGGTTTTACATTTCCCTCATCACTGGAACTATGAGAGTGAATAATGTCGAAATCAGATGCTTGTACAGATTTCTTAGTGTCTTGGCCTTCAGATTTTGTTTTCACTTTTACGTGATGGGGATTTCGATTCTTTCGTTTGCCTGATAGAATTCGAATTGATTCCATATCACTCTGTTCGTGGGTGACGTCTTTAACCTGTAACAGGCTGTACAGATGAATTATCCTTAGGTTGAGAAGTCATAGGGATTTTAACCGGAGCACTATGGGACTTAACATCTTAGGTCATCAGTCCCCTAGAGCTTAGAACTACTTAAATCTAACTAACCTAAGGACACCACACACATCTATGCCCGAGGCCGGATTCGAACCTACGACCGTAGTAGTCCCACGGTTCCGGACTGTAGCGCCTAGAACGGCACGGCCACCATGGCCGGCTTTTGCTTTTTCCCCCACAGTTTGTCTGCTGCATTTTCGATTGACGTTGTCATGTGGGAAACAGTTCCGGAGGTAACACTCCCTTGCATCTGGTGTTCCTGTTGGTCCCATGTCAGTTTCCTCAATTTTTCCATTTTTCATTTCAACTTTCGAATTTGATTTTATTTCATTAGATGTGTTTGGAGTGAATTTCTGTGAGGTTTGCACCCACAGATCGGGTCTCTGCTGAAGGTCGTGTGGTTTGATTGCTTTCTGCTGCTGGTCTCCGTTTCATGTACTACAGCAACAGTCGTGATAGCTGGTGAGAATGAAGTGTGCGCCACACTCATGTTCGCGACTTGATCATAATTACTGGAGATGTCACTCGCACCCATTAACGTAACGTTGCAATCCGTGGGGGGTTGCGCCGGTGCTCTTTTAGTACAACTAGCACGCAGGTGGTTAGTAGAATGACAAATGGAGCATTCCTGCGGTTCCCCAGTGTATATTATAAACGCTCTGTTTTCCGCAATTAATGTGTAAGACGGAACGTGTCTTTTTAATTCCAATCGAACGTTTCGTACACCGCTGTCAATTTGATATGGGAAAGTTCCACACCATTTATCGTTTTCAGTTTTCAAAACTGTACCGTACTGTTTAAGTTAGCGTGCAGTCACCTAATTTGGGCATTCAAAATTACATTATAAACTTCTATTTCATGGATTTCTTAATCCACATGCACTGCAGGAACATTATTAACAGATCCGTCAAGTTGCTTGAATTTCCTAGTATTGCCACTTGCAGTCACGAGTTTGTCACAATTTTCGGCATCTTTAAATTTGATGAAAACGGAATTTGAGTGATATCCAGTGGAATACTTAATATATCATTTTGTATTATTCCGAGTTCTTTGAAGGTCCACTCATGAATTTCTAATGGTGAGGGTGTAACAGCATTCCTGTCAGAGACACATTTACGCTGTTGAGCGCTGTCATTTTCCTCACGGTGTTCCTTCAAAGGTCTTTGAATTCGTTGGGAGTGTGGACGGATGTCTGCAGGCATTCTTGCAGCCGCCGGTAATACTGTCGCACTCGCTTGCCGGAGCGCTCTACAGGCATGTGTTGACGCCGCAACAACATTGCGACACAATTTAGAGATGAACTGACGCTAAACTACATTTTACAATATGTTCTGAGAACTACACGAAAACTGATCAGTGTCAGTGTCAATTGCGGCCGATTTTCCGCCTTCTGCCTTTCATCTTTTTCGGGGTTGGGAAATGGGGAAGAGGATGAGAGTGTTGCATCTTGCAACTCATTTCAGGCTATCACTTCTAACAAGCTAAAGATAACATATACTTCTTGTATGCCGTTATCTTTTGCTGAAATTATGGAAATCAATTCTGAAAGGTAAGGTTTTTCTAAATGTGAAAAAATGTTGCAAGACA
This sequence comes from Schistocerca piceifrons, assembly GCF_021461385.2. Taxonomy (NCBI): domain Eukaryota; kingdom Metazoa; phylum Arthropoda; class Insecta; order Orthoptera; family Acrididae; genus Schistocerca; species Schistocerca piceifrons. Next base: position 165,129,128 of record NC_060140.1, read on the forward strand.
CAACATTGTCAAGTTTCTAGGACCAAATAATCTAATGATTTTCAAAAGTTTTGCATTACTGCATTTAATATTATATCTGTTACACTAACATTCTATTACGCAGCAATAATCAGGAAGTGAAATCAGTTTTAGCACTGTTGTAAGTAACTAATTACATATTCAATGGGTTTAAGAATGTGTCTCTTCAGGACAAATAAAACTGTTCGGACGTTAAAGAAACTCAGTACGTTGGCAAGTATCACCTTTTCTATGGTATGAAACCTTCAGTTTCAAGATTCAAGGTGGTACACGACCGGCAAAGTATAGCTTAACTGTACACGCTTTATAACTAGTTTTTAAAATGTATATAGTTTTATTCACCACTAATTTTATGACAGTACGTATCCAATCTTCAATTCTTCTAGGTTCTGTGGTAGAGGTGCATGAACATTGTCCTTAATGAAACCCCACAGGAAGAAGCCTAGGCCGTCAGGTCTGGTGATCGTGGAGGCCAACTGAGAAGTGATACATCGCCGGCAGTTTGACGACCAATCCAACGGATCGGGAGAGTTTTGTTCAGATAGTTACGCACTTGGTGAATCCGGTGAAGGGATGCCCCATCTTGTTGAAAAATGAAGTTGTTCTCAAATGGTTCAAATGGCACTGAGCACTATGGGACTTAACTTCTGAGGTCATCAGTCCCCTAGTACTTAGAACTACTTAAACCTAACTAACCTAAGGACATCACACACATCCATGCCCGAGGCAGGATTCGATCCTGCGACCGTAGCGCTCGCGCTGTTACAGACTGAAGCGCCTAGAACCGCTCGGCCACTACCGCCGGCAAAGTTGTTCTCATTCAGTGTTGGAAAACCAATTCTGTAAACTAACAAGATACAGTTGACCACGAACCACGTTTCCATCAAAGAAGAATGGGCCATAAACAGATGAGTTGGGTACCACACAAAACGCCTTGAATCTGGGTGAATCCCGTACGCGTTAAATATGAGTATGTGGTTCTGTTGGCCCCGAAACTCGGGCACTGTCTTTTTTTATTTTTTTTTTATACTAAGGTGGAAATTTCGTTACTACAGTGCCTGTGTTATTGCGAAAGAGGATGTAAAGTTCCTTTGGACATGCATGCATGCATGCGTGGTAGTGAGAAGTGGAGAAGTGCACAGATAACCAAACGGTAAGTCAGCCGCTCGCGATAAGGGGAAACTCAGGGTTCGAGTCCTGATGAGGCACAAATTTTCATTGTCCACTCCACAGCTGAAGGTCGTCCATATTCGCAATTGCGAATACATTTAATGTATAAGGCGGAAAGTCGCTTCATCACTCAATGCTATGCGTTGGGTGACACTCTGTCACTGTCAGTAGCATTCTGAATCTCGTCAGAAAATGACACACGTTTGCGTTTGTCATCAAGAAGTAGAGCCCGTAACGGCTCTAACTTTTATGGCTTCATAAACAACCGACGTCTCGAAGCACGCCAAATTGTTGTGGACAGTGGTAATTCCCAAATGACACGATGAATTGATTTTTTAGAATTTCGCTGGAAGGCGGTTTTAATTCGGCCGACATTTCCGTTGGAAAAATGAAGGCGACAGGTTCACTTTTCTCTACGTACACAGCCGCTCTCTACAGCATATTGATACCATCTGCGAACGTTCCATCCATTCAGAAACGTTCCATCCCGAAATGTTTTTGCACTGTAATCACGGGACTACACTTAACAAAATCGAGAACACAAAATGATTTCCACTACGGAGTAGCCATTTTGCAACGTGTGACGGAAATTAAGCAAACAGAAGACAACCGACGTCTAATAGCAATGAATATAAACTAGACAACGTATTCATTGTTCGGCATCCGGGCCGTGGCGCAGCGATCGATAATTTTGAGAACATAACACTGTCTAACATACATCTTCTTTTTCAAACGCATTGCATTTGTACGGAATATTTATCAACGTGTTTCCAATCTCCTTTGGTGATTCACACAGATGTTTATCAGCAACATAATAACGGTATCATTAATAGCTGGTTGACACATGTGACTCAGTGCAGCTTAAACCGCCAGCCAATTACTTGAACGTCCAGAGTAGCCGTGGCCGCTATTATGCCAAATCCGCTCTGAGCAGTCAGTACAGCAGCTGCCTAATTGCCGGCATAGCGGCATTATTGCGGACCGCGATAGGCGAATAGCTGCAGTAATGAATGCCAGAGCACGCATGGAATGCCCGTTAAAGGAGGCCAGTTTCGCTGCTCAGCGACAGTAGAGCTGTGGACAGTCTCTGATTAAGTTTAGAAACTGTTCAAATGTGTGTGAATTCCTAAGGGACCAAACTGCTTAGGTCATCGGTCCCTACACACTACTTAAACTAACTTATGCTAAGAACAAGACACACAACCACGCTCGATGGAGGACTCGAACCTTCGGTGAGAGGGGCAACGAGGATAAAATAGAAAAAAATGTCGTACAAAATGCACTTGTCACTTTTGGTTTTATGACAAGCGATATCGGCGTCGGAGGGCGCTGAAAAGCAGTGACTTTTTGGCCTCTTCCGAAAATGTTAATAACGGCCACTCCCAGGCACTCAAAAAAATATGCGTGTTATTAACAAAAACCTCTACACCACGTGAACGTACATGAAATTCCCTACAACAAACGCCTGCTATATTTATTTTTCAATTAATTCGGGTTGGCCGGAGTGGCCGAGCGGTTCTAGGCACTACAGTCCGGAACCGCGCGACCGCTACGGTCGCAGGTTCGAATCCTGCCTCGGGCATTGATGTGTGCGATGTCCTTAGTTAGGTTTAAGTAGTTCTAAGTTCTAGGGGACTGATGACCTCAGCAGATAAGTCCCATAGTGCACAGAACCATTTGAACCATTTTTTGAATTAATTCGGGAGGCTGGAAAGTGAATTAACGAAAAATGCCTTCTGCCTTCTTCAGCCAACACCCTCTCCAGTACCACCGAAGCAGCTCAGGCGACAGAAGGTATTGATTGATAAATATTTTGCAGCGTTATGGATGTTTACTAATCAGCAATATGAAACACTTATTGTTCAGCCTAGATCTTTCACAGCCCCTGACGATTTTCCTGGACTTTCTATTGTTCTTTAATCTCCGCTTGGAACTTATAGTGCCCAAGAATTATTTCTGCTCGAAAGGATAACACAATCCTGGGCTTCACATTCACACATTTAATGACAGATGTACATTACCGCATAAGGATTTCACGTTCAGCTTAACGTTCAGTGTCATGTGCCCAATAGGTTGTAAATATAATTTCTTAATGATTTCATGAAACATATTTTAGCATAAATTCATTCAAAACAACCTCTGTTAAGCGTAATAGAGCAAAATTATAGCGGTGATAGACAGATAGGAGGTGTTGTTTGGCTGTAGAGGGCAGAAGAACTTGTCTTGTAATTTTCGCCTTCCACATTCCCACATTATGAGCAAAATGAATGTAGCAGACGTCTTTTGTAGGAAATTTAATGTACGTTCACGTGGTGTACGGATTTTTCTTCATAGTACGTATATTTTTCGATTTGTAGAAGCTAGGAGAGAGCGTTTTTGATATTTTCGTACAAGGACTAAGAGATCGCTGCTTTTCAGCATGCCCGTGCCCCGATACCGGTTGTTATAAAATCGAACTGTAGAAGTGCATTTCGTAGGAAATTATCCTACTTTGTAGATAAGGTGGGGTTTGTCAGATAACTCCAATTCGCACAAGACCGTTTTCAGTTTCTGAAAATGATCATTTACAATAATCTTGTTTAGCTTTGCAGCTCTTCCTGGATTCAAGTGTTGTGCCTTACTTCTTGCAATGTCTGGCTGTCTCTGTAGGAAGAGCTTGAGCCACTTGCGTCCAGCCAATCCCTTCATCTCATTAAAAGGATTCTGCGCACTGTTCTTTTCACAATATACGTATACACATATTCTGAGCACTTTTGCTGTAATTGGATTCCCAACTTCAGCGAGTCGAAAAATTCTTTGACAAAGTTCTCTTTCCTGAGCTTCGTCCAAACAAGTTTTTCATCCCAAACGTTTGGTTTCTTGACGTACGTCGAGAAATCCTGTATGTGTTCTAAGAAATTCCTTCAGCAAGAGTTTCCATACCTCGTTTAAACCTATCTGTACCCCATGTTGCTCTTTTCTCCTGTGGCTACATCTAAAAACAAATATTTATACTAAGCTTGACGTTCCTGAATTAAGGCTATAAAACTATGATTATATATTTTTTTAAAGAACCGTGGTCGAATTATAGCTACTAAAAATTATTGATCTAAATGCAGAACCCACTGTCACAGAGATTACCAAGAAGGAATGTCAAAAGAAAATATTTCAGTTTTCTTTTGACATTTCTTGCAACGACCAACTAATGGCTCAGTAAAAATGTATAAAATAATTTAGATTTAATTTAGAGATAGTAAACACGTGTTACATGAGCTTCCTCAGGATGCGCTAAAATTAAATATGCACTGTCGTTATGCACAGCTCTATACAACAGGGTGGCAGAACACTGGGAGTTGACCAGAGTGCCACTGGAGCGGTTGTGTCCGAACAGACTGTTACGAACAGTTTACGAGAAAAGACTATACGACCCAGACATCCTGTTCGAGTACCCCGCTTGACACGTCAGCATCTCGCAGTACACTTCCAGTTCTGCCGTTCCGATGTCAACTGGTAGTTTCGTCACTGGCGAAACGTGTGATACGCAGGTAAGCCGTGTTTATGTGCGGCGACCCGTGCTGAGCACTACCTGCCAAATGTTGTCCAGGAAATCGAAAGATTTCTACGGTTCCCTGATCGTTTGCTGAGGATTTTGTTCTGACAGCCATACGGATCCAGTAGTTGTCCATGATCACCTTACCGCCAGGCAGTCCATGGAATAGGTGGTGGCTGCTACATAGGATGCTGGGCTTCTAATTCCAGGGCCTATGTGGCGGGTGTCAGCAGGGGTGTCTTACGAAGCCGGGACACTAAAGTAATGGAATGGTCGGCGATGAGTCCCGGCCTAAAGCACGTTGTGCGTATGTGAGACATGCTTGACAGATGTGTTCACAGCGGTCCTCTACCACCACATAATCTTATAAACTGTCATGCGCTCTCCAAGAATGGGAACGGATACAACAGGCTGATCTTCGTAGACTTACACGAGGCAAGCTACGTACATATGGAGGATGTACAAGTTGTTGAAGCTCTCAAATTCCAATAAAAAGTGCCGAGACGACGGGATGAACTATCGTTTCCACTTTGTGTTCGACATTTGTCGGGCATTTCATTTCTTTTCATGTAAACGATCAACGATGTGAAACTTCCTGGCAGATGTGGACCGAGACTCGAACTCGGGACAGATTTAATCTGCCAAGAAGTTTCATATCAGCGCACACTCCGCTGCAGAGTGAAAATCTCATTCTGATCAGCGATGTAATGGTGTTCTGTTGACTGCTTAATCTATGAAATATAAAGATAAAATTTGGTTACGTACTCAATCCTCAACTATTACTCAATATAGTATGGCAGACACCCAACTCATTTTATCCTAATTCTTTTGGGCAGTGTATTTAATTTTAATAAACCGAGCACATGTTCCGTTTTGATAAAAAAAACATACAAAAGGCACTCTCTTTTCTCTAACTGTGACAATCTTATACCACTAGCTGCCTTTCCGATGGCGAAACTCTTCATTGCGTCAGCACCTTTCAGATCCATTTTGCAGGAAAACACCATTTGAATCTCTCTCAACATCGCTTTCAGTCAGATCAAACAAAAATCTACACAAATCCTCGAAAAGATCAGTAAATTTAAAATCGTCAGAACGGACGAGTGCAAGTGACGGAAATAACTTTAAAACACATTGTGGCTCACAAATGTATTAAAATTCCTTTGTTGATAGGAAAATATCATACTCACAAGGACTACGTTGTAATTATTCATAAAATGTTCACTGTACGTTGACAAACATGTCACATGCTTTACCACACTCTTTCTGAC